>NW_027507764.1:64923571-65283989 GCF_037356315.1 Lithobates pipiens
TATACCCTTCCCCCGTAAACTGATCCCAATATATCAGGGCTGCTGAACCCTGACACAGATCTCAGTGTACATGCCTCCGTCAGGTGCAGCCCTGCTCTGTCTGATAACACACAGTCTTCGTGTGATCAGGTTACTCCTCCGCTCTGTCTCTCCTCTCTGGCTGACGTCAGTGGCAGTGTTCAGCCCCGCCCACTGGAACTGTCAGCCGGGCAGATGAGAGGAGAGAGGCGGCAACTGATCACAGGAAGACGCTGTGTTATCAGTACAGATAGGCATATTTATGATAGAACACAGACACAGGGGAACTTATTGTTCTAATACAGAGGGCATGGGACCTTTTTATACAAGTGGCTTAACAACCACTTTAAGTTTGCAAAACCACCAAGCAAGCACCAGGAAGACCAAGAAGCTCTCCAAAACAGGTCAGAGACAAAGGTGTAGAGAATGTAGAAAGCCCGGAACTAGGAGGATATCCTACAAAAAAAGAACTGATCTGGAAATAAGGCCATACTTTGTCCAAGTGTATCGATAGATCAACTTGGGTACAACCAGCTAGCCCATACACATCTAAATTGGGCCAGAAATTGCTGAACTGGTCGAATTTCAATCCATGTATGTCCAACTTAAGTGTGGGTACTTGCAAGCACCACAATATATGTTCACCTCACCTGCAATGTTCATTAAAAGACTTTGGCAAATATGACAGGTTCACTTTAACAAGGCCTTATCTTTTGTGATAATTTTCCCCTTTTCTTAACTCCTGCTCTCCCTCTGCTTAGTGGTAAGCAGGAAAGAGACGTATTCACTGTATTTGTTTTTACCAGGGATGCTTCATGCAGCTATTTTATTTAATGGCTAGGTTCCTGAGAGTATTCTTCGTTATGGGTACAAATATATGTTATATTTGCAAAATGGAGCACACTTTTTCTATCCCCTCTGTCTTGTTCTCTCTCTTTCTTAGGGTCCTTTCACACGGGGCGGATCAGTTCTGATCCGCCCCGTGGATGTCCGTTTGCTCAGCGGGGATCACTCCGCCGATCCCCGCTGAGCAGGGAGATGACAGGTCTGTCTCCGCACACTGTGCAGGGACGGACCTGTCACAGCGCCGCTCTCCCCTATGGGAGATCGGATGACGACGGACCGCAGTGCCCGTCGTCATCCGATCCGATCCGCAGACGGATGGAAAAATAGCTTTTTCCTCCGTCACACTTTTTCGGATCGGAGCGGGTCGGATGTCAGCGGACATGTCACCGCTGACATCCGACGCTCCATAGAGCTCTATGGAGCACCCGTTCAGGTCCGCCTGAAAAACTGACAGGCGGGCCTGAACGGGACGTTAGTGTGAAAGGGGCCTTACACTCTGTGCTATTTTCTACCATTATATTCTTTATCTGCGACTCCCTCATACTATCTATTGTCAACCACTGCAATCTGTCTGCCATGTTTTGGTCAGTTTCTCCTTTTCCTGCTGCATCTTAGGGCCTGATCACTTCAAAACGCAGTGCGTTACAACACATTAAGGCACCTTGTGCTAGACAAAATTAAGACTCAAAGAACCGATTGTTTTCTTAGTGCTGGACAATCCAATGCACATAACAAATTTATCTCTGCCCTCTGTACCCCACCTTCTTATCTCTCCGATTCTCTCGGTTCTTTCTGTGCCCCACCGTCCTTCTGTTACCTCTCTTCTAATATCTTTCCTCTTCTGCTCGCTCTATACCCCACCCATCTGTACCTCTGCGATCCATCTTATGTCTTCTGCCCTCTCTGGACCCCACCATTCCCCTGTTCTCTCCCACTTCTTTTGCACTTTCTGCATCCAACCATTCTTCTGTGATCCTGCTCCCATCTTTTGCCCTTTCTGTACCTCTGTGGTCCTCATGTCCTCTGCCCTCTCTGTACCCCACCTTTCTCCTGTGATCTATCTCCTATTTTCTGCCCTCTGTACCCTCTCTGTACCCTAGCCCTCTGTGATCCCCCTCCTATCTTCTGCACTTTATGTACTACACCATTCAGAGGCATAACTAGAACCTTCAGTGTAAGAAACCATGAAGGGTGCCCTTCGCACTTATCAATGGGACCTTTACTCCCATTGTGGGACCCTTTATTATGGTCCTACAGCAGGCCACCTTCCTGGCAGAACGTCAGAGCCCAGTCGCAAGTGCAACCCTAGTGGTTCCGCCACTGGTGTCTGTAGTTTTTTTTATTGCGGTTTTATTTTTTTACCATTTTATTTAATTTTTTTACAACTTTATTTATTATAATATGTTTTACATATTTTTTAGGACCCCCATTGGGGAGGTTTGGTGAAATATCAGGGGTCTAAACAAATCCCTGATGTCTCACTATTGAGACAAAAAGTGACTGAGGACAGATTTATCATTCCCTTTCTCTGCAGCCTCAGCTGCACAGAATGAATGAACAGGAATATCTCTGTACAGAACTATCCATTCATTTATAAACTGAATTCTAGTAAACACAGTTTATTATTCCCCAGCTATGAATGAATAAAAAAAAAAAAAAAAAGAATCACTGACTTTATTCATTAGGACAAGTTACCAGTTACCAGCCTCTTCCCTACTCTCTCTCCTGACAGATTACCCGCAGCAGCCGCCGGGAGGGGAAACGGTACCGCTGAGGTGGGGGGGGGGCAGGGAAGCACACAGGGGCCCAGGGCAGCAAGACAGGGATAGGGAGATGGCAGGAGTGGCATGTGGAGGAACCGACGCCCTCCATTTCCCTCCTGCAGCCGCTGAATGTCTGCAGGTAGAGGAGGAGAAGAGGACATTCAGCAGCTACATGGAGGGATCAGTTCCTCTACATGCCTCCGCCCCGCCGCCCTCCTATTCAGGCATACGGGAGGGGGCGCACAGGTCCCCGAACCATGGGGCCTGAGTCGCAATAGCGACCCCTGTAGGTATGCCTCCTGCCACCATTCTTCTGTGATGTCCTGCATCCTGCGCCCTCTCCCCCATCATTCCTCTGTGATGTCTATCTTCTGCCCTCTCTGTAACCCACCATTCCTCTGTGTGTGATCTCTCTCTCTCCTATGTTCTGCCCTCTGTACCCCACATACCTCTGTGATCCTTCTATCTTCTGCTCTCTCTGTACCCCACCATCCTCTGATCTCTCTCCCATCTTCTGTCCTTTGTTTTCCACCATCCCTCTGTGATTCTTCCATCTTCCGCCCCCTGTATACCCCAAAATCCCTCTGATCTATCTTCTGCCCTCTCTGTACCCCACCATTCCCTCTGTGATCCCTCTCCTAACTTCTGCCCTCTCTGTACCCCACCATCCTCTGTGACCCTCTCTTATCTTCTGCCCTCTGTAACCCACCATTCCTCTGTGAGGTCTCTCCTAGCTTCTGCCCTCTCTGTACCCTACCATTCCCTCTGTGATCCCTCTCCTATCTTCTGCCCTCTCTGAGGCCAAAAATTTGTGATCGCTCTCCCATCTTCTGTCCACTTTCTGTGCTCTCTTTTATATGTAGTTCCATACACACCAAGCATTTTGCAGGTATAACCTGTAATGTCTAAGCTGCCTAAATCACCTCATATCCCTGAACAAATCTGCAGATGAACACCATTTATTATGTAGATTGCTGTTTCTGCAGACTAATTAGCCATATTTCTCTGCTGCAAATAATGTTTAAATATTAATTAACTTTTATTTCTGTGAAAAAAAAGTTTGGCTAATTGGAGTATATTATTTTAAGAGCTATCCTAGGCAACAAGTAAAGTCAATTAGTGAAATGCTGATGAATTTCCAGAAAACACAGCTGTAAAAGTCCAAAACAAATTACCTTCATCTAAATTTAATGTAATAAATTAAAGGCAAATTCCAGATAGCTTCTTATATGTGACCTGAGTGGGATCTGCTTCATGTTGTGCAACTTACTCTTGCTTTGTGCATCAGATTCAAAATTCCATGGTAGGTTTGGATGTGATTGCCAGTTGTAACTTGTAAGCATAAGTATGAGTACTGATACTTTGGTATATTTAAAGTCAATTTATTTTTTATTGGGCGTTTGTGAATCTCTCTCCTACATTACAAACAAGTAATAAAAAAGGAGTTCCCAGATTTTCTGATTACTGCCAAAAGTTAAAGTGATTGTTATTTAAAAGAAAAAAAATATGCGTTTACAAACATGTTCTACCTCTTCTATGCAATGGTTTTGTACAGAGCAGCCCCGATCCATCTTCTGGGGTCCCCCCACTGGTGCTTCTGTCTCCTCCCCCCACCTAGTGCCCACCATAGCAAGCCGCTTGCTATGGGAGCACTCTTGCAGGCTCGCTCCTGAGCCCTGCTCTGTGTGTCTATTGTGCCTCACCCCCCACTCTCTCCTCACTGGCTGTGACTGTAAATAGGAGGTAGCCAATGTCTCCCGCTGCTGTCTCTGAGCCTATGAGAAGGGAGAGAGCATAGAGAGCCGCTGCTCTAGTGCACATTGCTGGATCACGTTCGGGGTCAGTTAAGTATAAGGGGGGGGGGGGGCTGCATGCAGGAGGTTTTTTACTTTAATGCAAAGAATGTATTAAAGAGGGAGTCACCTGAAAACAATTTATTAAAAGCCAGCAGCTGCAAATACTACAGCTGCTGACTTTTAATAAATGAACACTTGCCTTTCCTGGAGTCCAGCGATGTCGGCAGCCGAGGTCAAGCAATTGCTCGGCTCTCGGCTACTGCTGCTGCCGGTGCCATTCTCTGTGAAGGAATCAGGAAGTGAAGCGTTGCAGCTTCACTTCCCGGTTCCCTACTGCACATGCGCCAGCCGCGCAGCGCAATGGGAATGGTCCGCGCTGTCTCTGGGACCTGTGTGTCCCAGCAGACAGTGCGCCGGGACAGGAAGAGGCATAGACTCCCGTGGGAGTCTATGCCCGGAAGTGGGTGCAAATACCGGTCTTAACAGGTATCTGTAACCCCCTCCCCCCTGAAAGGTGCCAACTGTGGCACCGCAGGGTTCCGATGAGTGGAAGTTCCACTTTAGGGTGGAACTCCACTTTAAGGTAAAAAAAAATCCTACCTTTAGAACCACTTTAAAGTGGAACCTCACGTGAAGGTCACACTGGTTCGCTCCCTCTCCCTATCCTGTAACTGAGTTACAAGTTTATTTGTGTGGGGAGAAGGGAAGCGAGCACTGATTTTTAACTGGCACCTGCTTCCACTTCCACAATCTTCACCTAGGTAGGACCAGCCACAAAGTGCTGACCGAGCTTGCACATGTGCAATGGTAAGTCAGCTGTGGTTCCTCAGGAAGTCACAGCTGACTCCTTATCCAAGATGGCGTCATCGGCCACTAGCAACAATAAGAAGGACCGGCTAGAGGAGGACAGCACTGGATCCCAGGCACTGGTAAGTACCTGATTTTTGTATTTATAGCTGCTGACTTTAAAGAGGAAGTAAACCCTGATGAGTTTACTTCCTCTTTCATTCCCTGCAAAGGCAAAGCATAATGGACTACTATGCATCGCATAGTAGCCCATTATGTGTCACTTACCTGACACAGGCGCCAGCGATGTCACCGCTCTCCCCTGTAGTCCGGCGCATCCATCTTTTCGGTGGGGTCTTGCAGCTCCGCCGCTGTCATTCGGCGGAGCCGCGATGACGTCACTCCCGCGCATGCGCACGGGAGCCGACACGCGCGGCAGCTCCATTATTGGAAATGCCGCGCTCAGTGCGCCTGCACGCCGCTGTCTACGGCGCATGCGCCGTAGACAGCGGTGCCTGTCTTTGGGCAAATATCTCCTAAACCGTATAGGTTTAGGAGATATTTCTTGGACCTACAGGTAAGCCTTAATCTAGGCTTACCTGTAGGTCAAAGTGGTTTGTAAGGGTTTACAACCACTTTAATAAAAATAAAGCTAAAGTTCCTCTTCAAGCTGGAAATACACTAGAAGAATTTCTAGAATAACAATTTACTTTTTTTTTTCAGGTTCGTTTGATTTTCAAATTGTTAGTGAGGTAAAATTGACATTTGGTTTTGACTGCAGCAATGAAAATGTTTTGAAGGAACGGGATAGAATTTTTTTTTGAATGAATGAACAAATTTCTAACAAATAATTTTTATTTGGAAAAGTCCATTCATTCATAAATACTAAAAGCAAAAAGGACATTTTGACATTTGTACAAATGAGAATTGTCATAGTAATGTTCATTCAGAAATCTAGTGTACGGCCAGCTTTAGTTTGGAGGTCTATAGTGCTATAGTAATGTCTGGATGACGACTGAAGGTTGGTAAACAGGAAGGCTTTGTACCTCGTATCCAGCTCAAGGCTTGCTTTTTAGACGCTTTATTTGTTCAAAAAAATGAAGAAAAACTAGGAGGCAAAAGTAAAAAATGATATACTATATATGATACAGTCTGTTAGCAGTTTTTCCCCGAAAACAGATTCACAGTCACTGCCAGTAGATTTGTTGTTATTCATTCCTTTATCAGGGTGGCAATGTTGTTTTTTCATCAATAAAAATCACACAGCAGTGTGGTCACCCTGCGGACAGGGTAGTCTTAGATGGGCATGTTGTTTTAAATGGATTTTAAATAGGAAAACACTTAAGCCTATATTCTGCTAACACTTTTTAAAACTGTGTTCCGCTTAAAAAAAATAAATTAAAATGAAAAGTCAGCAGCTAAAAATACTGCAGCTGCTGACATTTAATAATCGGACACTTACCTGTCCCAGGGTCCAGCAATGTGGGGGATCGAAGTCCCACTTGTCTCCCCCTCCATTCAGCCCCACCGCCATTTTAACTGTGGGCTCCCGGCTGTAGCTTCACAGCCGGGCACATACTGCACATGTGCGAGCCACGCGCCCTGACTGGCAGCGCAATCACCTGGGACCTGTCACATGTCCCAGATGATTGACAAGAGGTAGGGGGAGAGGCAATATCCCTTCCTGCGCTGAGGGAAGTGATGTCAGGAGCCCAGGCGCCAAAAGGAGGTAGACTATGAGGGACCCCCTAGCAACAGACAATTAGAGAGGAGTAAAAAAAAAAAAATTTTTTTTTTTTTAGCACATTAACACATTAACACATTTTTTTTTTGGGGGGGGGGGGGGGGGAACTCCACTTTAAGCAGTTACATCAACTTTTTATTATTATTTATTTATTTTATGGAAAAACTTGAAGTCATATGATAAATGAACCAGAAGAAAAGAAGAGGTGAATACCGCCAAATACATTTTATAGTTTTAAGGTGCGATCATCCCTATGTTTTTACACTCAAACATAGGACTAAATATAGCACACAAGATTTGTTTATATGAAAAAATTATTACAGATTAACAAGGCCCAAGTTTATTCAAAAGGTTTTTGTTTTTTTAATCAGCACAAGGGATGGTACCTACACAGTCTTTGAGGATTGCCCTTGTGCTATTGGCTGAGGTTTTAGTCATTTGCACTTGTCAAGAGTGCCGACTATGCTCAACCTTTCTGCCCCTCTCCTCCATTCATAGAGGCTGTACTATAGCTTGCATGAATGAAATGTGATCTACGACTGGCGGGTGGGCAGATGAATGAAAGATCCAGCTCTTCCATTCATAGATCACACCTCATTGAAGAAAGAGTGGAGAGAACCGCTGCTCTGGGGCACAGCACTGAATCTAGATCAGGCTCAAGTATAAGGCAGTGTTGCCAACCATCAGTATTTTTACTGGCATCTAGTAAAAAATTGGCACTTTCCTCCTGCCAGTAAATGTCAGTGACAGGAAAAGGTTGCCAGTTAAAAATATGGCTGTGATGCTCAGCTCGGAACTGCGCATGCTGGTCAAGACTGAGTGCCTGCTACAGTGTGTTTGGGCAGCGTCAGCAGGGGGCGGGTCTGGCAGAGGCCGTACCTGAGCGTGTTGTTTGGGAGACGGAGCCTTGTGTGTGGGTCTGTGGGACGGGAGCAAGGCAAGTCGGGAGCGGGACTGTCATGGCTGTTTGTACTGGAGTGATCTCAAGGGATCACCTGGCATGGAGAGAGACTGCCACTGTATCACTGACTCAGGAGGGTATGTATCTTCTTGGTGAGGCGTCATCATCCTCTGTGCTGCTGCACACTGCTGTCAGTGTCACTTAGCCCTTGTACACATGGTCGGAAATTCTGCCAACCAAATTCCTTGGATTTTGTCTGACGGATTGTGTCCGAAACTGTTGCATGCACACGGTCGGACCAAGTTGTCGGAAAATCCGATCGTTCAGAACGTGATGACGTTATTTCGTTACGACGGGACTACGTTCACGCTAGTAGCCAATAGCTTTAATGTAGGAATTTGATCTGAGCATGCGTGGCACTTTGTGATACACATGATCGGAGTATGTCCGATCGGACCAGTTTGTCGGAAAATATTTCCAACATGTTGGAAAATTGGGTCCGACGGATATGCCGACGGAAACAGTCCGATGCATACCACACACAGTCGGATTATCCGACAAAACGGTCCGATAGGACACATTCCGTCGGAATCTCCGATCGTGTGTACAAGGGCTAAGAGTCAAGTTCATGTGTCTGCCGCCCATGCAAATTTCTTGCCCTCGCAAGTCCAGTCCCTGAGATACTTACTTACTATATCGAAAATAATATAGGAAGTATGTTTTTTTGCCTAATATCTGCTTAAGTAAAATATGCAATTAGCAATATGATTTAGTTTGTAGCCTAGAAACTGAAATTTCCTCTTAAAACTAATTTTTAAACTTTTGGAAATGGCAAAAAAAAAAAAAAAAAATAAACTTGGCTGTGCCAGTAAATTTTGAGTGTCGTGTCAGTAAATTTCCATCGGGTAGGTTGGCAACAATGGTATAAGGGGGGGGGGGGGTGTCCTAATCACAGAAGTTTTTTTTTAACCTTAATGCAGAGAATGAATTAAAGTGGTACTAAAGTCTGTTATTTTTAACAAAAAAAAAAAAAAAAACAGGTCATACTTGCCTGCTCTGTGCAGAAGTTTTGCACAGACCAGCCCGATCTTCCTCTTGGGTCCCTCTTCGGTACTCCTGGCTCCTCCCTCTCGTTGAGTGCCCCCACAGCAAGCAGCTTGCTATGGGAGCACCCGAGCCCAGTCCATTTGGACACGGAGCCGTGGCCCGGTCCTGACCCTCTATCTCCTCATTGGCTCAGTCTTTGATTGACAGCAGTAGGAGCCAATGGCACTTTGCTGCTCTCTCAGCCAATGAGGAGGGAGAGTCCTCGGTAGTCATGAGTCTCATGGAACATCGCTGGATCAAGGGGGGGGGGGGGCTCAGGTAAGTCTTAGGGGGAGCTGCTGCACACAGAGGTTTTTTTTTCATCTTACTGCATAGAATGCAAATAAAACTTCAGGACTTTACAGCCCCTTTAAGGTAAAAAAAAAAAAAAAAAGCCTTAAGCCGTTAGAACCACTTAAAAAGCAACAATGGGTTTCTTATGCGTTGTATAGAGAGATATGCCCATCAGTGCATTAGGGGACTCCCCCTTGGATTTTATATGGCAGCAATAAGTATCAAGAATTGAAGCTCAGTGTGACAAATGTAAAAAATAAGGGCAAACAAGTGCCAGCTTTATTTTATTTTTTTGTCACACTGAGCTTCAATTCTTGATACTTATTGTTGCCATATAAAATCCAAGGGGGGCGTCCCCTAATGCACTGATGTGCAGATCTCTCTATATAATGATAACAGGATGTTGGCAGCAATAACATAGTCATCAATTTCTCAAGACTTTGCCTTTTGGGTTTCTTATGTGTGCGCTTCTAGTCGGAAAATTGTGATCTAATGGGCTAGCGGTTTTCATTCACAAAGACAAACATTTTAGAATTACCAGTATCACACATGAATATTGGAACACAGATAATCAGTAAGACTTACTTGCTTTTGCCTTTATACACTGTAGCATATGAGCCTTCTCCAAGTTTTTCCAGTTTTTCATACGAGTCGGCCTTTCCGAATTTAGGACTCGTTGGCTGAAGAGGAGAAGAAGACAGAAAGCAATTAAAACCAGAAATATATTTCGGTTGATGTTCACGACGGTCATGTGATTGAAATGGCAAGATGGTTTCCTTTGCAGAGACACCATCAAATACGTTCATACAGCTCTACATTTATATCAATAGACGACTTGCTATTGGGGTTTAAACAAAAAGTATTTATAATCACATTTTGTAAATGATTCACATAGTATGACAAGACTGGGAGAAATGGCTGAATCCTAACGGATCCATAGCAAAAAAAATACTTGAGGTGAATCTGTGCTCAACTTTCAAGTAAAAGTTCTACAAAGAGACCCTGTCACCAACTTAAAAAAAAGGTAGGTAAAAATCACAGAAAAATCAAGGTTTTAAATATTTATAGGCAGTTTTATACTTTCCATGAATTATCTTTATTCACTTGCAATGTACCTTTGAACTTGCAGAGGAATTTAGCCACTCCAGAAAGAGCCAATTCCCCAACACAGACCCCTCTCTCCTTAAACGTCATAGTCCTCTCCTCCTCTGGGAGTGTCTAGCTCTGGTCTGTGCTGGCCAAGCTCCTCTACCCCTCTACTCACCTCCATACACAACTATTCATTTAGTTGCCAGGGGATGAGCAAAGGGGAATACTTTAGAGCAGAAGACAACTAGGCTTAGTGTTGGACCAGTCTAGCGACCGACTGACACGTTCCTATACATATATACGCAAAAGGAAGAGAAACCCCCAAAGGGACTTTTAAGTCAGATGAATGGGTGACCAGAGAATATGTAAAAATTACAAATTTTATTACAAATGGTTGATCAAATATTTTTAACCATTTTAAAATAAAATTTGTAATTTTCACATATACTTTGGTCATCCATTCATCCACTGCCTTAAAAGTGCCATTGGGATGTTCCTCTGCCTTTGAATACTTTAGAGCAGGGGCCACATCATAAATGTTACAAACATGCCCGGGCCAAAAATGAAATGAACAAAATCAAATTTAAATGAATACTAGGTTTTATGTGAAGTCCCTATCAGAGTCCCCTTTACAACAGAGTCACCCTTAGACCTTACACAACAGCTCCCCTGACATCAGATGCCTCTTTATATGAGAGTCTACATCTGAGTGCACTCTACATTGGAGTCCCCATCACAGTCCCTCCTTACATCGGTGTCCTTCTTACATAAGTCCCCATCAGAGTCCCCCTTTACATCAGTGTCCCCTCTTACATGAGAGGGCTGGATAAAATGTTGCAGTGGGTCATAGTTTGGAGACCCCTGCATTAGAGTCACTTGAGTGACAGTTCTGAGTCTGCTGGGGCTGGTGACATCATATTCGGAGCCCACCAGCATTCTTTGGGTTTTTGGATGTCTACACTTTTCTAGGTAAATAAAATATGTTAAATGCATATAGATTTTTATGAGTAAATTGTATGTAGCGGCGGGCTCCTGAAGAGCACGCGCTATGCATTTTTCAAAATTAAACTTTGCCTAAACTGCAGCTTGGTTTGGATTTGTCTAAATTTGACTTCTGTATCAGTCTGACTGGACTGAGATGTTCAGTCTGGCCACAGGGGGCACTGTCTCTTGTGGCAGGTGTGGAATTATGGTCTGGTCAGGCGCTTAAGTTACTCTCTTTCGGAGCCAGGTCAGTGGGAATGGCCCTCTCGCTGTGCCCTCTGGGAGAGGGTATTTAAGATATGGACGTTACATGGTTCGGGGTTCCAGTCCAGTATTATGTGCTGATTACATGGTCCTGGTCCTCCTGACCAGCCCCCATAAAGGCTATGGCCTGGGGTGTGGATCCACCCGACTTTAATGTCTCGGTGCTGGCTAGCCCAAGGCAGAGAAACTATAGGAGGATTCTGAGGTGGATGGGTGCCGTCTCCGGTTCGGGAGAGACCCGTTATACTTCAAGCATTCCAGGGGAGGACTCTTTAGAAGAACACCACGTACGGGTTGGTTTTCTTAAGAACCAGGAAGGGCTGAAATGACCAAGAGAATCCGGTCTTGTGGATATCGCCAAGCAGGCTGAAAGATCCAGGTATCCTACAAGTGTTCTAAAGCTTGGTTTCCCTACATGTTCTGCAACAAGGTCTGTGACAAAGACTTTGTTCCTGAGTAAGCACCTTGTTGGCTGCTAGGCCTTGTGAGAGAGGGACTCTCAAACCTGAGTGACCATCCAGCTGCGAATGGCTATTCTCTGGATGCAGTCAAAGTAAGCAAGTTCTTTAAGGTTTTTTGGACTTTGACGTTGAGAGTACCTGAACTTCCTTTTCCAACCCTCTGATCCCAAGTTGAAAGACTGTTCAATGGTTTGAGTTTTGCAAATAAAATCCATTCAAGTGGCTCTATTGTCAGTCTCAAGTTACTGGGTCATCTACCACGGGACATCCCTTAGACGTGCCACAAAGAGAGCGGAAGGCAACGGTAAGCCCAAAAATAACCAGCAGCTCCTTCGGGGGTTTGTGCTACATGTAGTTGAAAAAAAAAAAAAATAGTCTAGCGACAAGGTCTCCTTAAGATCAGATACTAGAAGATGCCGGCTTTCACCTGAGGCTTCTCACAGGAATATTTTGCTTTCTGAAATATTCACTTAAAACTACTCGGGGATAAAGAAAACAGCTAGTAAGTTTCAACCATTCACCTGTAATATCAAGACACTAAATTCTGTTTAGTAGATGGGATGGATCTCCGGTCTTATCAAGTGCATTATACAGAAGAAAGACGTAAAAACTCCTTCTATGCAGCTTAGCATGAAGGTTTTAGATCCCATAATGCTTTAGGAAAATAAGCTGCAAATATAATGATAGTGTCCCCTTAAATAAAGAAAAGAAAAAAAAAAAAAAAAAAAAAAGGATAACATCTGCATATATTACATGGTGCAATGACGAATGTGGTAACGGAGGTGCAGAGTGGGATGGTGTCCCAAGACCAATGTTTTTCTCAGTGCCTTATTGAAGCTTGATTATTTGTATCACCCAGCAGAGGGAGAATGCTCAATGTGCTAAAAATTAGGTCAGAAATTCACTAGCACTGAAGACAAATTTACTTCTAAAAAAAAATATACATAAAAAGTTGTTCAACATATGTGCACTCCAATATGATGCATAAGCAAGACACTAAGTAACTTCGCCATCTGAATTCCATTATGCCTGTGACCCATTTGTGTCTCCTGTCCTGTTCAAGCTATTTTTTTGGATACATGGATGTATAGAAGACACCAACCTGGGAACAGTCCAGGTCATCTTCCTGTCTAAATGTGTGCTTCCGATTACAAAATTGCCTTGTCTGAGGCATGGATATTCTAGGCTACCTCTTGGTGATGTTATCAGATACACAAAAAATGGATTCTGAGTGATTGACAGGTTTTGAGATGATCATTGTCCTTCCAGTGTTTTATTATTACAGCGCTACCTTTGATGTGAATTCCTGACATTGCCACATGGAGTTGTGTTGGAAATATGGATTTACAGAGCTTACACTCATGATATAATCTGTTTATTATTTATCTGCCATTTTCTCAAAGAGCCTAATTTCTTTAAAGCCTAAATCCAGGTTTCATTTCACTTTAAATAGTTTGTTAAGGCCAAGCTGACTTAAAAAAACGAATTTCCTTTTATTACTTTCTTAAAACATGTGGTCACTGTCCATGCTGTATAAACTGTATGCAGGATCAGGTACATATAGTATACAACTCTGTATTCCACTAGAAGTACAGGGATTTCCCGTCCGTTCCTTTAACAAAATTGTGACAAATTGAATGCTGTTCAGTCAGTCATTCACAGGAAGCTTTGTATTTTATGAATGAACACAAGGCTTCCTCAGATTGCGAGGTAGAGAAAATGTCATCATCCAACTGCCTCTCCACCTCTGCTAATCAGATGAAGCCTTCATAAAATACAAAGCTTCCTGTGAATTGCTTAGCAGTGCTAAGTGACTCCATCATCTTCTGGGAAGGAGAGGGTAGTCCCCATACCACTATTCTGTATAAAGTGTAGCACCTTCTAGTGTGCTAATAGGTTAGTGCAGGTAAATTTATTTGTGTGAATCATGGTAAAGCGAGTCTAAATCTGGGTCAGGGTTTACTGCAGATCAGGTTGATGACTCACAGAGGCAGGTCTCTGGTACCTCTCCCTGGTTCTGGAAGTTTGGAGAAACTTCTTGAAGTTAGTGGGCGGAGGCTAGGAGGGTTGATCTGCATACTTAATGGACCTTGACCGGTCCCCAGGAAGATGGCCTGGCAGGATGGCTGAGTCAGCCCTTAAACATGGATGAGTCATGCCAGCAGGGGAGTCAGATGGAAGATGTAGGGCCTCTCCCCCCATGCTGGAGCTCACGCTGGCTTGGGAGGCTCCTGACAGCAGTGAAGTTTTAAAGAAATATTGCCTAAGGTACAAGAAGGACAGTGTGAGTACATCAGCACATCCAGAGGTTTCACAAGGGGTAGAGACTGTCACATGTAGCAAGCCTTTCAGGAAGACTGCATTGTGCTCAACACTTCCCATCTCTTGCCCTGGGAGATCTTCAGAGCAGCCAGGTGGGCTGGTTGAGAAGCAGCCAAGTGGGCTGGTAGTTCCTGCAGGCAGTAGAGCTGGGATCAGTGTCTACAGTTAGGTGGGAGATACTCCCTTATGCTGCTTACTAGACAATGTGCTTCTAAGGGACTGAGTTCCTAGTCCTTAAGGGGCTTTTGCATTTCATCCTCAGACAGTCATTATGAGGGAAGGTGGCCAGTTCAAGATCATGTATATAGGAAGTTCTCACTGGTTATTGTTTCAGTCAAGCTGGGCATCCCATGATTTCTATTCCCCATCCAAATTATTACCCCTTATAAAACAACAAAAACCAAGCTCAAAGACTGCTCTTTGTGTCTGGATGAGAGTGGAAAATGCTTGTCGTCCGTAGGGGAGTAACGGATCAAAAAACTCATGGATCGGATCGTTCCTCGGATCAGAGTCACAGATCAGATCATTTTTCAGATCAACAAAAAAAAAAAAAACACACACACACACACACACACACACACACACACACACACACACACACACACACAAAGATAAATCTTGGTACACCCACCTGAGTTTTATATTTCACAGTTATTTTCAACACAAAAACGGAGCTTATATGCTTAAATACAGTATTTGTAAATCCGACGGACTGTTTAGATGTTACATTTTAAAAGCAGTAGCAACCATGTAAGGTCAGCAGGTTTGCTGATGTGACAGAACACCTCTGATTTTCACATTTAACTAAGCTGATGCTACATACATTTTATACAGTACTGACAGCTGGAGCATGTATTAGTGAAGGAAATTTCTTGGAGTAGCTTGACCCAAACAAACTGAACCCAAACCTGGATTAGGCTTTGACAAACATTTGCTTCAAATGGAATCGGTTGCCTTACAATGCTGTGCCACGTCCCCTTTTTATGAACATTTGACATTTTTATGTTCCGCAGGCTACTTGTGACATGACAAGCACTCAAATTTGCAGGCTAAAATTCAGGAACTTAACTAATGTACTGAAGTATTATGGCCAAGGTCAATGAACTCAACAAACTTACTGTACTTTGATTGGAATTCTATCCAAGGCCACCAAACCATGTTGATTGGTGGGGTTCAGTGACCTTGGAAAAAAATCTTCAATACATTGATTGGGTTCTGTGGTCTTGGATATAATTCCTTAGTAAGTTGGTTGGTGGAGTTTAGTGAACTTGGATAAAATTCTTCAATACTTTGATTTTGGATAGAATTCCAAACTATTGAAAACTTTTATCCAAGGTCACTGAACACCACCAACCAAGGTACTGAGGAATAGTGATGGCCGAACGGTTCGCCCGGCGGTCGTTTCGCGGCGAATTTCCGACATTCGCGGTCCGCACGTTCGAACGCCTTTTTCCGTCGTTCGCCGCGGCGGACTTACGTGTTTAATGTATACAAGAACTTTAACCTTTGGTGACACGTTTATCATGTGATACAGGACAGCCAATTGAGACATGACAGCACATGGACACTTGTACATTCCCCCTAACCTATAAATACACCCGATCCGGTGGCCATTTTACATTCTTTCTTCTGTTAAGATAGGGACAGGTTCCTGTGTGGAGTAGGGAGAGATAAACCACTAGCTATTTGGTACACAAAAGTTCTTTTCAGGACTGGTATAGGTGTTAGGTGTTGATAGGTTTGCTGTGCTGCTGATTCTTGCAGCAGCCTGAGTGTCTTTTGTTAGTTTAGAGAAAGGGAAAGGACGGTGTATGCTACAGGGACAGCCAGATTAGTCTTTCATCATCATCATCATCATCATCATCATTAGCTGTTACTATCAAGGTCCACAAAAGAGCTGTTCCAGTAACCACTAATCGTTCTCTTTTTTTGCCAATTTGTATAGGGACAGGAAGGAAGCAGTGTTGTCAGGCAGTGAGGGTAATTTTAAAGACTTGCTGTTATTATTAGTTCCACAAAGGTTCTTTTCAGGACTGGTATCAGTGGTACAGTAATAGGCTTGTACATGTATAATATTCTTTCTTCCAAATATAGAAAGGATATTATACTTGACTGCTGCCCTTCTGCTGCAGTCTGCTAAACATTCACAACTCACTTGTTCCACAAAAGTTCTTATAAGGACTGGTAACTTGGTATAGGGTGCTACGGTACATAGGCTTGAGTGCGGTACAGTCTGCTGTTCTGTAAGGACCGCTATCGGTCCACAATAGATAGGGTTGACGTGCACCACTGCTGACCGCTGCCCTATACTGCAGCAGTCCTTCAGCGGTATAGGGACTGACGTACAGTCTGCTAATCACTAACACACAACCTGCTTGTTCCACAAAAGTTCTTATAAGGACTGGTAACTTGGTATAGGGTGCTACGGTACATAGGCTTGAGTGCGGTACAGTCTGCTGTTCTGTAAGGACCGCTATCGGTCCACAATAGATAGGGTTGACGTGCACCACTGCTGACCGCTGCCCTATACTGCAGCAGTCCTTCAGCGGTATAGGGACTGACGTACAGTCTGCTAAAAACTAATACACAACCTGCTTGGTCCACAAAAGTTCTTATAAGGACTGGTAACTTGGTATAGGGTGCTACGGTACATAGGCTTGAGTGCGGTACAGTCTGCTGTTCTGTAAGGACCGCTATCGGTCCACAATAGATAGGGTTGACGTGCACCACTGCTGACCGCTCACCTATACTGCAGCAGTCCTTCAGCGGTATAGGGACTGACGTACAGTCTGCTAAACACTAATACACAACCTGCTTGTTCCACAAAAGTTCTTATAAGGACTGGTAACTTGGTATAGGGTGCTACGGTACATAGGCTTGAGTGCGGTACAGTCTGCTGTTCTGTAAGGACCGCTATCGGTCCACAATAGATAGGGTTGACGTGCACCACTGCTGACCGCTCACCTATACTGCAGCAGTCCTTCAGCGGTATAGGGACTGACGTACAGTCTGCTAATCACTAACACACAACCTGCTTGTTCCACAAAAGTTCTTATAAGGACTGGTAACTTGGTATAGGGTGCTACGGTACATAGGCTTGAGTGCGGTACAGTCTGCTGTTCTGTAAGGACCGCTATCGGTCCACAATAGATAGGGTTGACGTGCACCACTGCTGACCGCTCACCTATACTGCAGCAGTCCTTCAGCGGTATAGGGACTGACGTACAGTCTGCTAAACACTAATACACAACCTGCTTGTTCCACAAAAGTTCTTATAAGGACTGGTAACTTGGTATAGGGTGCTACGGTACATAGGCTTGAGTGCGGTACAGTCTGCTGTTCTGTAAGGACCGCTATCGGTCCACAATAGATAGGGTTGACGTGCACCACTGCTGACCGCTGCCCTATACTGCAGCAGTCCTTCAGCGGTATAGGGACTGACGTACAGTCTGCTAAACACTAATACACAACCTGCTTGGTCCACAAAAGTTCTTATAAGGACTGGTAACTTGGTATAGGGTGCTACGGTACATAGGCTTGAGTGCGGTACAGTCTGCTGTTCTGTAAGGACCGCTATCGGTCCACAATAGATAGGGTTGACGTGCACCACTGCTGACCGCTCACCTATACTGCAGCAGTCCTTCAGCGGTATAGGGACTGACGTACAGTCTGCTAATCACTAACACACAACCTGCTTGTTCCACAAAAGTTCTTATAAGGACTGGTAACTTGGTATAGGGTGCTACGGTACATAGGCTTGAGTGCGGTACAGTCTGCTGTTCTGTAAGGACCGCTATCGGTCCACAATAGATAGGGTTGACGTGCACCACTGCTGACCGCTCACCTATACTGCAGCAGTCCTTCAGCGGTATAGGGACTGACGTACAGTCTGCTAATCACTAACACACAACCTGCTTGTTCCACAAAAGTTCTTATAAGGACTGGTAACTTGGTATAGGGTGCTACGGTACATAGGCTTGAGTGCGGTACAGTCTGCTGTTCTGTAAGGACCGCTATCGGTCCACAATAGATAGGGTTGACGTGCACCACTGCTGACCGCTGCCCTATACTGCAGCAGTCCTTCAGCGGTATAGGGACTGACGTACAGTCTGCTAAACACTAATACACAACCTGCTTGGTCCACAAAAGTTCTTATAAGGACTGGTAACTTGGTATAGGGTGCTACGGTACATAGGCTTGAGTGCGGTACAGTCTGCTGTTCTGTAAGGACCGCTATCGGTCCACAATAGATAGGGTTGACATGCACCACTGCTGACCGCTGCCCTATACTGCAGCAGTCCTTCAGCGGTATAGGGACTGACGTACAGTCTGCTAATCACTAACACACAACCTGCTTGTTCCACAAAAGTTCTTATAAGGACTGGTAACTTGGTATAGGGTGCTACGGTACATAGGCTTGAGTGCGGTACAGTCTGCTGTTCTGTAAGGACCGCTATCGGTCCACAATAGATAGGGTTGACGTGCACCACTGCTGACCGCTGCCCTATACTGCAGCAGTCCTTCAGCGGTATAGGGACTGACGTACAGTCTGCTAAAAACTAATACACAACCTGCTTGGTCCACAAAAGTTCTTATAAGGACTGGTAACTTGGTATAGGGTGCTACGGTACATAGGCTTGAGTGCGGTACAGTCTGCTGTTCTGTAAGGACCGCTATCGGTCCACAATAGATAGGGTTGACGTGCACCACTGCTGACCGCTCACCTATACTGCAGCAGTCCTTCAGCGGTATAGGGACTGACGTACAGTCTGCTAAACACTAATACACAACCTGCTTGTTCCACAAAAGTTCTTATAAGGACTGGTAACTTGGTATAGGGTGCTACGGTACATAGGCTTGAGTGCGGTACAGTCTGCTGTTCTGTAAGGACCGCTATCGGTCCACAATAGATAGGGTTGACGTGCACCACTGCTGACCGCTCACCTATACTGCAGCAGTCCTTCAGCGGTATAGGGACTGACGTACAGTCTGCTAAACACTAATACACAACCTGCTTGTTCCACAAAAGTTCTTATAAGGACTGGTAACTTGGTATAGGGTGCTACGGTACATAGGCTTGAGTGCGGTACAGTCTGCTGTTCTGTAAGGACCGCTATCGGTCCACAATAGATAGGGTTGACGTGCACCACTGCTGACCGCTCACCTATACTGCAGCAGTCCTTCAGCGGTATAGGGACTGACGTACAGTCTGCTAATCACTAACACACAACCTGCTTGTTCCACAAAAGTTCTTATAAGGACTGGTAACTTGGTATAGGGTGCTACGGTACATAGGCTTGAGTGCGGTACAGTCTGCTGTTCTGTAAGGACCGCTATCGGTCCACAATAGATAGGGTTGACGTGCACCACTGCTGACCGCTCACCTATACTGCAGCAGTCCTTCAGCGGTATAGGGACTGACGTACAGTCTGCTAAACACTAATACACAACCTGCTTGTTCCACAAAAGTTCTTATAAGGACTGGTAACTTGGTATAGGGTGCTACGGTACATAGGCTTGAGTGCGGTACAGTCTGCTGTTCTGTAAGGACCGCTATCGGTCCACAATAGATAGGGTTGACGTGCACCACTGCTGACCGCTGCCCTATACTGCAGCAGTCCTTCAGCGGTATAGGGACTGACGTACAGTCTGCTAAACACTAATACACAACCTGCTTGGTCCACAAAAGTTCTTATAAGGACTGGTAACTTGGTATAGGGTGCTACGGTACATAGGCTTGAGTGCGGTACAGTCTGCTGTTCTGTAAGGACCGCTATCGGTCCACAATAGATAGGGTTGACGTGCACCACTGCTGACCGCTGCCCTATACTGCAGCAGTCCTTCAGCGGTATAGGGACTGACGTACAGTCTGCTAAACACTAATACACAACCTGCTTGGTCCACAAAAGTTCTTATAAGGACTGGTAACTTGGTATAGGGTGCTACGGTACATAGGCTTGAGTGCGGTACAGTCTGCTGTTCTGTAAGGACCGCTATAGGTCCACAATAGATAGGGTTGACGTGCACCACTGCTGACCGCTCACCTATACTGCAGCAGTCCTTCAGCGGTATAGGGACTAAGAGTTTTGTCACAGGGTCATTTAAAAAATGACATGCAGAGGAAGAGGCAGGCCCTTCCGCAGGGGTGGTAGGGGTAGGGCAGGAGCAACAGGCTTGAGCCAAAGTGGGAAGTTGCAGAAGGTGCGTTCAATTACTTTAAAGGATGCACCAGACTTGGTTGAGTGGCTCGCTCAGCCTTACTCTTCTGCACCCTCCTCATCCTCTCGATCTGCACCCTCTTCTTCACTCTCTGCTATGTGCACCCCCAAAGACACTACCACCAACAACACGACCACCACCACCACCACCACATACCTTCCGCTTGAGTCACTGGAATTATTTTCCGATCCATATCAAGAGGACATTTCTGATGCGCAGCCACTCTTGGTATTGGATCAGGAAGAGGAGGTAGCAACAAGCGCTACTCAGCAGTCTGACGCCAGTACCCAGATCAGCCCAAGGAGGAGGTTGGTCCCCGGTGTTGCTGCCTACTCCGAGATCTCTACTTATAGCGGTGGGGAAGGTGACGTTGATGATGACGTGTCTAGTGATGTCACGTGGGTGCCCACAAGAGAGGAAGAGGAGGGGAGTTCAGAGGGAGATATGGACCAGCAGATAGGGAGGAGAAGCAGCAATGACTTACATTGCACAGCAGGGACAAAGCAGACTGCAAATGTATCAGGAGCGAGTCATCGACCATGTACGGTCACATCTGGCGCTCCCAGGACACCGGCACATGGCTCCGCAGTGTGGGCTTTTTTTAACGTGTCCGCTGCTGACAATAGCGTTGCCATCTGCAATCTTTGCAGTCAACGCGTTAGTCGCGGTAAGCCCAATACTCACCTAGGGACGACCGCCTTAAGAAGGCACATGAGCAGCCATCACCGAGCCCAGTGGGAGCAACGGAACACACAAAGCCACACTGCAGGCTCTCACCGTCCAGCCTCGTCTTCTACTTCTCCTTCTCCTCTCTCCTCACAATTGTCCTCCACTCCACCTTCCATCACGCCAAGCTCACATTTTTCTGCAAAAAGGCAGGCTTCCGTGGGCCTAATGTTTGAGCGTAAAAAAATGATGATGCCGGATAACCCTCTTGCCCAACGGTTGGCGGCTGGCTTGTCAGAACTCATAGCCCGCCAACTACTGCCATATAAACTGGTGGACTCGGAGGCCTTTCGCAAATTTGTGGCCATTGGAACACCACAATGGAAGGTCCCAGGAAGGAAGTATTTCTCAGAGAAGGGCATCCCAGAGCTATATGGCCATGTTCAGCGGCAAGTGAATGTATCTCTGGCACACAGTGTCGGTGCCAAGATACATCTGACCACAGACACGTGGTCTAGCAAACACGGGCAGGGAAGGTATATCAGTTTTACTGCCCACTGGGTGAACCTTCTGACGGCCGTCAAGCATGTAACCCGTGGCACCCGTGTAGATTTGGTTTTACCGCCACGGATTGCATGCAGGCCTGACTCTTCTTCTCCTCCTCCTACTCCATCCTCCTCCCTCTCCTCCTCAGCTGCCTCCTCCTTTTCCGCTGCTAGCGTCTCTTCCACTGCACCGCCCAAGCTCCCCAGAACCTATTCCACATGCCAGGTGAGACGTTGCCATGCCGTGCTGCGTCTGTTGTGCCTGG
The DNA here is from genome assembly GCF_037356315.1 of Lithobates pipiens. Lineage (NCBI taxonomy): Eukaryota > Metazoa > Chordata > Amphibia > Anura > Ranidae > Lithobates > Lithobates pipiens. Next base: position 64,945,622 of record NW_027507764.1, read on the forward strand.
AAGCAAAGAGCCACACTGGCCCGGCACTCCTTTCAGCTTTGCGTTCACAGGCAGATGAGTGGCTAACACCGCTCAATTTGACAGTTGGTAAAGTGGTGTGTGACAACGGTGCCAATCTGCTTAGCGCATTGAAACAGGGCAAAATCACGCACGTGCCGTGCATGGCACACGTCTTAAACTTGGTCGTGCAGCGATTCCTTGTCAAATACCCTGGGGTCCAGGACATCTTGCGGCAGGCAAGGAAAATCTCGGCCCATTTCAGAAGATCTTACACGGCCATGGCTCGCCTTGCTGACATTCAGCGGCGACACCATCTGCCGGTCAGACGTCTTATTTGCGATTGCCCGACGCGATGGAACTCAACCTTCTATATGCTTGATAGGCTGCTCCAGCAGAAACGTGCAGTTAACGTCTACCTGTATGAACTCTGCGAAAGAAACGGTTCTGGGGAGCTGGGTTTTTTTTCACCGCGCCAGTGGCTGCTCATGCGCGACACATGCAGACTTCTGCGGCCATTTGAGGAGATCACCAAACTGGTCAGTCGCAGCCATGGCGCCATCAGTGACATGGTACCTTATGCCTTCTTTCTGGAGCGTGCATTGCGTCGTGTCATTGATCAGGCTGTGGAGGAGCAGGAGCGGGAAGATGAGGAAGTCGCAATGCTGGATGAATTCCCAGGGGGGGCTACTCTATCTGAGACAAGTCAACAACAGGAGTCTGATGAGGAGTCAGAGGAGGATGGTGCCGGGGCGGATGAGCAGGAGCAAGAAGAGCATGCTTTAAACCTTTCTGGGATCCCTGTTGTGCGAGGATGGGGAGAGGAGAATGAAGAGGACGACATTATCCTGGATGATGAGCAGGAGCCAGGCCACCACACCGCTTCCACTTTAGTGCAAATGGGGGCCTTCATGCTCCAGTGTTTTAATAGGGACCCCCGTATAAAAAGCATGAGGGTCAAGGACCAGTACTGGGTGGCAACGTACTTAGACCCCCGGTACAAACACAAAATGGCGGAAATGTTACCGCCGTCGCAGAGGGCTGTCAGAATGCAGCACTTCCAGGCCTTGCTTCGAGAAATGCTGCATTCTGCTTTTGCGTGCGCTGGCAGAGGAGCAATTCCCACTCCCAGAGAAGGATTTGCGGGTACCAATCCAACAGCGCCTGCAAGAAGAGGCCGGTTTGAAGATGTGTTGGTGACTTCGGATATGAGGTCATTCTTTCAGCCGACCCATCGACAGGTGTCATCCGGATCCAGCATCAGGGAACGCCTAGACCGTCAGGTGTCCGACTACATTGGGTTAACGGCCGATGTGGACGCTCTGAGTAGTGATGAACCCCTAGACTACTGGGTGGGCAGGCTTGACCTCTGGCCAGAGCTTGCCCAATTTGCAATCGAACTGTTGGCTTGCCCCTCATCCAGTGTCCTGTCCGAAAGGACGTTCAGCGCAGCAGGGGGGATTGTGACCGATAAGCGTACTCGCCTAGCTCACCACAGTGTTAACTACCTCACATTTCTAAAAATGAATGAGGCATGGATCTCGGAGGAATTCAACACATGTGACCAGTAGACCATGTATATGTCTATAAACTATTTTTTTAATCAAGCACACAGACCTTCTTAATTCATTTGGCTCACTTCCTTGACCCAAAAAAGCACACCGTACTATATGCCCCTACCCTCCTCTTTGAAGAGGTTGAGCGGTGTCATATTTCTACTGGGGCTGCTTATGATATCCCTGTGCTGTGCTGACTTCCTCCTGGGGGTTCTTATTATGAAGGGATCACACTATCCCTGTGCTGTGCTGACTTCCTCCTGGGGGTTCTTATTATGAGGGGATCACACCATCCCTGTGCTGTGCTGACTTCCTCCTGGGGCTGCTTACGGTGCTGCTGTCAGTGCTGTATGTCACGGTGCTGCTGTCAGCGCTGTATGTCACGGTGCTGCTGTCAGCGCTGTATGTCACGGTGCTGCTGTCAGCGCTGTATGTCACGGTGCTGCTGTCAGCGCTGTATGTCACGGTGCTGCTGTCAGCGCTGTATGTCACGGTGCTGCTGTCAGCGCTGTATGTCACGGTGCTGCTGTCAGCGCTGTATGTCACGGTGCTGCTGTCAGCGCTGTATGTCACGGTGCTGCTGTCAGCGCTGTATGTCACGGTGCTGCTGTCAGCGCTGTATGTCACGGTGCTGCTGTCAGCGCTGTATGTCACGGTGCTGCTGTCAGCGCTGTATGTCACGGTGCTGCTGTCAGCGCTGTATGTCACGGTGCTGCTGTCAGTGCTCTGTATTACGGTGCTGCTGTCAGATGCCTCTATCACGGTGCATGTGTCATTCCGGTATGTCACGCTGCTGGTGATCATCTCCTGCACCCTCTTCTTTGCCTACCCTGGTCCCTGACCTTCCCTCTCCTCCATTGCCTTCATTAGCTCCATAGTCCTGAATTGTTAGAACAATTTCCCAAATAAAATAAAAATGCTTGTAGTTATCGATCCCAAATTCACCTCATACATGTATTATGTCATTGTCCAGATGGTGGGACTACGTTTTACCCCCTAATAATTACCACGTGGCCGCAAATTCGACATGAAGGTTTGCAAAGTTCGCCTCCCATTGAAGTCAATGGGGCCCGCGGCGAACGGTCGGTTTCGCGAACGTTTGGGTCCGTTCGCATTTCGCGTTCGCGAAACGTCCCGTCGGAAGTTCGTCCATCACTACTGAGGAATTCTATCCAAGGCCACAGAACCCAACCAACATTTTGTCACTTAGTCAACATTTGGGGGCCGCACCATAGGATCAAAAAGAAAACATTAACAACTTTCATGTTGCCTCTCGTCTCAGTGACCTCTGTCTCTAAAACATGAGTATGATCTTACCAACAGTAATACATACAGCATTATAAACCAAACAACCTGTAATGCTTCCTGACTCTATTACTCTACTCTGTTTTTATTGTTCTACTTGTTGTTACCTGCTAAAGAGATTTCTCCTAATTTCCTATCTGACCATGGTCACTGAGACAGGTAGTGAGGGGAACCCTCCCCATGAAGGTGACAGCAATAAAGGCCTAAAACGAAACAAACCATACTGCACAGACTTCTTGTGAAAATTGTATAAGGTTAGCGCACGGAAAATTGGTGGCACGGTGTAAATGCAAATAATAGCTGAAGCCAGCATGCCAAAATAAAGTCCATTGTAGAAAAACAATGCTTTGGGGACCTGGAGGTCCACTTTATCACGGTGAATGAAGAGGAGTGAAATGACCTACGTCATCTATATATATCTATATCTATCTATATCTATATCTATATCTATATCTATCTATATCTATATCTATATCTATCTATATCTATATCTATATCTATCTATATCTATATCTATATCTATCTATATCTATATCTATATCTATCTATATCTATATCTATATCTATATCTATATCTATATCTATCTCTATCTATCTATCTCTATCTATCTCTCTCTCTCTCTCTATCTATCTATCTATCTATCTATCTATCTATCTATCTATCTATCTATCTATCTATCTATCTATCTATCTATCTATCTATCTATCTATCTATCTATCTATCTATCTATCTATCTATCTATCTATCTATCTATCTATCTATCTATCTATCTATCTATCTATATATATAGATGATGCTGTAATTTATTCCTTGTCTGCTTGTCTGTCACCTTCGTAAAATGGACCTCTGTGTCTTGGAAATGTTGGCTTTCTACATGGGCCTCCAAAAACGTCTTAGACTTTATTTTGGAGTGCTGGCTTTCTAAACTATCTCTACTCTATCCAAAAAAAAGTTTTTGGTACATAACCTCCTAATATTTTCTCACAATGTGTCTAATACACATAGGCATCATACAGAAACATATAAAAAAGTATAATGCCTTCTATATGGCACGGGTATATGAAGATTTCATCTTTTCTCAACATTAAAATTGGGTATAAAAATTATATGGCTTGATCCCTGCGGTGCAATTCATTCTCACCAGCCATCATAACAACACCTGCTTCTTTTTTCAGGGAACTCCAGCGAGACAATAAAATAGAGTCTTAATGGAAGATTAAACTGAGAATCACCTGACGCCTCGTACACAAGCTGTGGGGATTATATGTCTCATGCATTTTTTATGGCAGAAAGCAGCTTGAGAATGTCAGACTTCATCACTACATGAACTTTCTGCAGCAGCCTTTTTTATTGTTATTTTGGTAAGCATGGGCGCAGATAGTATATTATCCAAGAGGGGATTGTTAATTAAGAGGAATGGTGCTATTAATAGTATATTGAGTATTGCTTGTTTTATAGAGGCAGTCGAGTGGGGAGGAAAAAACAATTGAGGTGAAACAGTGATTGGGTTCATTTGAGGCTAAAGCTTCCAATACACATTCAGATTATCTGCAGAGAAAGGTTCAGACACTCTCTACTAATGCAATGTACAGCCAAACGTTTGTGACCACCTGACCATACTACCTATACGAGAAATGTTGGACAAGATCTTCTAAAACCATGGCTGTAAAAATAAAGTGGGTTGGCCTCAACTTTGCAGAGATAACAGCCTCCACTCTTCTGGGAAGGCTTTCCACATTGGATTGAGCCTATGGAAAGTTGTGCTCATGCAATCCAAAGAGCATTTGTGGGGTCAGGTACTGATGTTGGAGGAGAAGATGACCTAGCTCACAATTGGCATTTCATCCCAGAGATGTTTAGTAGAGTTGAGGCCTGGGCTCTGTGCAGGCCACTCCAGTTTCTACACACCAAACTAATCAAACCATGTCTATATGGAGCTTGTAACAGGGGTATACCTGTACCAATGAACACTAACCCCTTAAGACCCAGCAAATCATCATTAACTCTGCTCAGGGCTGTCGGAGAGCTCCATATTCTTGGTCAGAGGGGTGTTCATGCTTCAAAACCCACCATGTGGACACAAATTCACAGATGCTGGGGCCTCCAAGACACCACAGAGTAGAACAGCTTGGTAGACCCCAAATAATTCAACTACCAGAGTCCCAACACCTCCAGAGTGTGTCCCCCCAAAGTTCCTCAAATGCAGAAAAGAGAATATTTCCTTGAAGCACAGTACTGTCATGAAGGGCACTTGCTTAACCACACTAAGGGGTTTATTTACTAAAGCCGGAGAATGCAAAATCAGTCTCACTTCTGCAGAGAAACCAATCAGCTTCTAACCTCAGCTTCTTCAGTTAAGCTTTGACAATAAAACCTGGAAGCTGATTGTTTTCTATGCAGAAGTGAGCCTGATTTTGCTCTCTCCAACTTTAGTAAATAAACCCCTAAGTTTTTGTAAACCCTTACATATACCCAGTGAAGGGACTACCCTCAGGTGATAAAGAATAAAACAAATCTTCCTACATAAATTGTACCCATTTATCTGCAACCCTCTCTTATCCAGAGCTGTTAAAAGTGCACAAGGTATACAGCAGGCATATGCAATTAGCGGACCTCCAGCTGTTGCAAAACTACAAGTCCCATCATGCCTCTGCCTCCGAGTTTCATGCTTGTGGCTCTCAGAGTCTTGCTATGCCTCATGGGACTTGTAGTTCTGCAACAGCTGGAGGTCCGCTAATTGCATATCCCTGGTATACAGCTTGCTTGAGCTTTTAGAAAACAGGGGGAGGGAGCTGAAGCTATAATCTGCAGAGCCCAGTTGGTGCTTATTGGAGAAAACGTAAGGAGGGTAGGAGGGTAGGAGGGAAGAAGGAAAGGAGTGACACCTCCCCACCCCCTCCCCTTCACACAGGAACAAAGCTGAGGCTGTCAATCACAGGCTGTGTGCTGGAATCCCTCCCATGTCACAATTTTACCTCTTGGTGTCAGGAAGTGACTTGTACAGACAGCAGAGACACTTGGTGCTTTGGACAGAGGCATGAACACATTATCTACAGCAGGGATAAGCATTGTTAATATTTCATCTCAGAGGTTTCCCAACAATTAACTCAGATCCCTTTACTAAATATAACATTTCTAAAACGTACAGATTTTTCAGTATTGAAAGCTGTACTGACACAGAAAAAGGGGTTGATTTACTAAAAGCAAATGGGCTATTCACTTTACAAGGGATACCAAATTACATGCAAGGAAAAAATAAATACATTTTTTGCTTGCACATGATTGGATGATGCAAGCCAGCAGAATTTATTTCATTAATCTCTAGGGCACCTGGCCTCACAAAGGGAAAAGGGCTTTTTTACTCAAAAAATAGGTGCAGGAACTCACACACACACACACACACACACACACACACTTTGTGGGTGTGGTCACATTTTACGTCAAACAGTGTAAGGGTGTTAAAGGGGCATTAAATGCCAGGGGTGCATTACGTACAGATCGCTGAGTTCGGGTGTGCTATGTGCAGAGTTTAGGGGTGCGCAACATACAGAGTGCAGAGTTCAGCCTTCTTCCAAAGCTGCTTACCTCTGCATCCCAAATCCATATCTCACTTTCACCCCTCTTCAGCTCTGACCTCTGCATGTATCCCCCACCACCACTGCTCCCGTCTTCACCCTTCTTGCTTAAAAGATCCAGCATCTTCCACATATCTTGTCCTGCTGAATCTCCTAGTCGGCTCTAACCTCCCTGCACATTGTAGGTGGCTCTGCCACTCTCAATTGCAGGGAGATCATCCAGTGGGGGGGGGGGGGGGGTCGTCAGGATCTGCACTGCACCCCAGGCACCTGCATCTCTCTTGTCCCCATCCTGCACTCAGTGGGAGCCACGTAGGAGATCAGATTTGTGGGAGTCGTTGGGAGACAAGCTGTCACTTGTAAACACAGAAGCCGGACTTACAAGTGATGAGCAAAGGGCCTGAGCCAGAGGTGGTGGAACCACCAAGTTCCAGCATAAAAAAGCCCTGGTGACATCTATGGTCCTACTGTTCTATATTCCTTGGTGTAACCAACAACTCAATCTCTGCTCCAAAAGGGGAGAAAGTCCCTCACTTCATCCGGGGACAAAGTCCCTCACTTCATCCGGGGACAAAGTCCCTCACTTCATCCGGGGACAAAGTCCCTCACTTCATCCGGGGACAAAGTCCCTCACTTCATCCGGGGACAAAGTCCCTCACTTCATCCGGGGACAAAGTCCCTCACTTCATCCGGGGACAAAGTCCCTCACTTCATCCGGGGACAAAGTCCCTCACTTCATCCGGGGACAAAGTCCCTCACTCCTCCAAAGTGGGGAACATTATGTTATGGCACAGAAGGTGTCTCTTCCCAGAGGATAGGGTCTTTCCTTAGATCGGCTTCCAAATACGAAAAAAAAACCTCCTCCCCTGAAGGTGGGACCTAAAATAAAGGGGGCCCAAACCCTCCTACAAGTTGGCTTTGTGTGCAGGGCCACAGTCATACTGGAACAGAAAAAAGCCTCCAAACTGTTAGTGCAAAATTGTCTAAAATGTCCTTGTATGCTCTAGCATTAACAATACCCTTCACTATAAACATCAAACATCTGAACTCCTTTTGGGAGGTATCTACAAACTGTTGGCCATATATTTGCAGGTGTCCAGAAAGCTTTTGGTTATAAAGCTTTGTTGTTTTAGATAGCGTAGCAATTAGTCAAAACCTGTTAGCCCTTGTACACGCGGTCGGAGAATCTGTCGGAATGAGTCTTATTGGACCGTGTCCTCAGATAATCCGACTGTGTGGTATGCATCAGACTGATTCCGTCCGAATCTCCATCCGACCCAATTTTCCAACATGTTGGAAATATTTCCCGACCAACTGGGCCGGACGGACCTAATCCGATCATGTGTAGAGCATTTTCATCAGACCAAGTGCCACGCATGCTCAGATCAAATTCCTACATCAAAGCTATTGGCTACTAGCCTGAATGTAGTCCCATCGTAACGAAATTACATCATCGCGTTCTGAAAGATCGGATTTTTCGCCAACTTGGCCCGACCGTGTGTATGCAACAGTTTGACACAATCCGTCGGACTAAATCCGACGGGCAAAATCCGACGGATTTGGTTGGCAAAATCTCCGACCGTGTGTACGTGGGCTTAGAGTGTGTCCCATTGGGGGTGCTTTTCCATTACTATCAGTAACAGCGACCCAACAAGAAGTGAGAGGAAAGCTCTTCAAAAGTAAGAAATTTCAGTTACAGTGACAGCTGTAAAATTTTAGATTATCCATCTATTTCGAGTCAGATGGCAATTGTCACCGGGAAAAAAATGTAATCGCTCCAGTGGGAGCACAGACAGGATTAAAAACAAACAGGGTTCCAATTCTTCCACTCTTTATCCAAAATTAAATAGAAAAAAGGTTTTGGTTAGAGATCTACTTTAAATAAGCAATATGCCTTTTGGAAAAGACTGTGTGCTTCTTTAGTTTATTTTTTTTGGACAAAATGAAAACCTTAGCTGTGCTAAAACGACTGGCAGTAAAACACAACCTCTTGCCATCCTAATCTGTCATTTACAACTGAGCAGAGTCAACAAGGCCACACCGACAACCACAGTCTGCAAATAGGTACACTGGCGGTATACTTCCTACCGGCATTCTTCAGCGCACTAATAATATGTAGAGAGATCAATAAAAAAGCAGATGAAAATCACCTTCTCATTTCCATGACATTTCCCAGAACTGCCGCAGACATCATAAAAAAATAAAATAAAAAATAAAAGTAAAAAAAAAAAAAAAAATGTCCTTGTGATGAAACACATTTTGCAGCATTTGAGACACCAGTGTTAACTTTATTTGGAAGGGTCTTTTCACACGTCTCTTAAATAAATGCACAGAACAAAAAAAAATTTCCTCCACCCTGAAGATATTCTTTCATGGCCAGGATGACCAGGTCAGATTTAGCAGGGTCATTTAACTAAAAGAAAGTTACATTTCCAGCATGCCAGGATTGCCAACTGTCACATTTGTTTATGCTTTTAACCCAACTGTCAAACCATCAAATGGCTGGAGTCATAACTGATTACACATGCAGTATCATGACAGACAGACGCCAAAATGGCAATTTCCCTGGCTGAAAAGGAAAAAAGGGCTTAGCTCTGCTTTGACTAGACTTCCAAGGACCAGCTCACACCAATACAAAGAAATGGCCACTGCCCTCACCTATAACTGGTCTTTGCAGCAAGGAGCACATGAAAGTGCAGTACATACAAAACAAAACCAAATAAGGTCCCGGCTCAACATACCGACCAGCCTGCTAACCAACCAAATTGTTCACACCAATGCACTGTGGTAACAATGCAATGTGGTGTGCGGTGCACAAGGGCCCTGAGGGGGGTGGGGCCCAGTATGCTCTGACACAATGCACCCATGGATGGATATTGTTATTGCAGCAGCAGTCATCACTTCCATGCCTGGCTCCTGTCACACTCTGTTTTTGTCTGGAAACTGCGGACATCATGTAGCGGGCAGATTTCTGTGGGTGGGTTCGGCCTCACTGGGTGGCGGGCGATTTCAGCAAGAGCCTGGGAGGAAGGAAACTGCAATGCGAGCCGCTGAGGCCTCTTAGTAGCAGTAGATGTTGTGCAGACTAACAGACTGGCCTCAGGAGGATATTGTGCAGCTTGACCTGGGGCATATCTTACTGGGAGCTAACTGATCTGGGGGGGTTACAGGGGACCCCCAGTGCAATCATCTCCCCAAGTCAGTATGTCCTCAATCAGTTAGCCCCCAGTACAATAACCCCCAGATCATATAGCTGCCAGTACACCCCCCCCCCCCCCCGATCGGTTAGCCCCCAGGACAATATCCCCCCAGACCAATTAGCCCCAGGACAATATCCCCCCCAGACCAGTTAGCCTCAGGACAATATCCCCCCCAGACCAGTTAGCCTCAGGACAATATCCCCCCCAGACCAGTTAGCCTCAGGACAATATCCCCCCCAGACCAGTTAGCCCCCAGGACAGTATCCCCTCCAGACCAGTTAGCCCCCAGGACAGTATCCCCTCGAGATCAGTTAGCCCCCAGGACAGTATCCCCCCCAGATCAGGCTAACTTGCTTTGATATTTTACTGGGGACAGACGGATCTCGGGGGATATCATGCTGGGGGACAGACTGACCCGGGGAGGATTGTGCTGGGGGACAGACTGACCCGGGGAGGATTGTGCTGGGGGACAGACTGACCCGGGGAGGATTGTGCTGGGGGACAGACTGACCCGGGGAGGATTGTGCTGGGGACAATACGACTTGGAGGGATTGTACTTAAGGACATGCTGACCTGGGGGGGGGGGGGGGGGAATTGTACTGGGGGGACAGACTGACCTGGGGGGAGGATAGTACTGGGGGGACAGACTGGCCTGGGGGGAGGGGGAAATTGTACTGGGGGACAAACTGACCTGTAAGGGATTGTACTGGGGGGACAAACTGGCCTGGGGGGAGGGGGGTGGGGAAATTGTACTGGGTGACAGAAAATGTTTCGGTGGGAGGTTGAACAAGAGATAACTGTCTATAGCCAGCTTAACAAAGTTATGCACTATATACACTATATTGTACATTACATAGCTCTCACCAAAGTGTTTATTGTCTCAAAAATTGCTGGTTGCTAAGCAGTCTCTATTTTAATTAAGTTCTTCTATACAGTAGACTTAGGCAAAGAGTTAGCTCTCTATTTTCATAGTACATACAATCATATGCAAGACTCTTACTTGTGGCACAGCAATCTAAGCATATTAACTATTAACACAATTTGGCCACGCCCACTGTTCGCCACGGCACCGCATTGCTGCTCTCCTTGGTGTGCACAAAAAAGTGCCCCAAGTCTTTTACAATCCTGGGTACACCCTTGGCAAAAACAAAACCAGTCGCACTGTTCACCTCAATGCACCAAGAACACTTTTTTGTCGAACAAATGGACCCCAACCTATGATCTTGCACAGAGGTCCACTGATTTCATAAAATTTCCCTGCTCACATGCATTAGAGCGCACCACCATGCACAGATGAGAATGATGTGTGTGTTGTGGTGTGTTTTACAAAAGAGGAAGTAATCTTCCTTACTTGACTTTTACCTATAGGTAAGCCTATAATACCTATAGGCAGTGCCGGGACATCATCATCCAGTGCCCAGGGCAAAGATGCCAAACTGTACTCTCCCTTCCCTTAGGGTTAAGGTCAGGGCGCCCCCATCCCTGCAATAAACCATTGAGCCCAGGGCAAGTTCCCCTCTTGCTCACCAAACTGGTGCATGTGATCTGAAGGAACAGCCACCCATGCCGTTCCCTCTGAGCCCTGTGCCATGAATGGCGGCTCCCACATGAAGATGGAAGCGACTGCAGCGCTGACATCGCAGCACTGGAATAGCTGCGTTCTAAGGCACGTTTCACATAATGTGCCAGTATGCAATGCATACTAGCACTTTTTTTCCTGCAAGGTAAAGTCCCAAAGAAAAAAAAAAAAAAAAGGCCAGCGGTATGCAACCTCTTAAAGAGAAAGTAAACCCTCCTATCAGTTTCAGCCAAGTAAGCGGCCATCTTGGCATCTGTTTGATCTTCAACTTCCATGATGCTGCACATGTGATCAGTTATGACACCTGTCATTGGATGGTTTGACAGTCTGGTTTAGATCACAACCAATGTGACAATTACATTCCTGGCATGTGCCAGAAATGTAACTTTTTTGAATCTGTTAAATCTATGGGTTTACGTCTGCTTTAAGTGGTTCTAAAGCCTAAATATTTTTAACTTGCACTAAATATTTTTTTTTGCATTTTTTTAAGCATCAGCACCCCACACCCCCCTTTTATTTATCCGAGCCCTTATTCGATCCAACGTTGTGCATATCTTCTCTCCCCTCACCTCTGGGTCTCACTCGCTTTACTGTGTTGTCAATCAAAGCCAGTAATGAGGGAGCGGGGCCTAGTCCCCTGTCATCTGGGTCAATGGACGCAACAGCAGGGCTCAGGAGCAAGCATGCCCGAGTGCCCCCATGGGAAGCAGCTTCCCATGGGAGCACTGGACAGAGGAGGGGACCCGGGAAGAGGAGATTCTCCGCTGCTCTGTGCAATTCTATTTCACAGAGTAGGCAAGTATAGAGATGTTTGTCATTTAATACCTTTACAATCCCTTTAAAACAGTTAAAAGCCCAGTTTAAAGAGGAACTGCAGTCTGCTCACATATTTTGTAATAAAAACTCTTTGCCATTCTGAAGCTTCCCTCCAACCACTTTGCATATTTTATATATGCTGTGATTCTGTACTTGCCAACTATGCTGCAGAAATCTCCCTCCACTGAGCTGCATCCATTTTAACTGTGGGCAGCTGAAGCCGCTGTCTGTTCACTTCCTGGATTTACACAAAGGCACATCTCCAGCTCTACAGCTCTCGTTGGCCCTCTGACTCACCCCCTCCCTTCTTGGCATGAGAGAGAGAGCGTTCTGTGCATGATGTCATAAGCCTAGGCTTTTTACCAGACAAGAAACAGTAAGTGGGCTGTGTATAATAATAGAATATATATATAGATAGATAGATAGATAGATAGATAGATAGATAGATAGATAGATAGATAATCTCTATCTCACACACACACACATTTCTTCCAAGAGCCCTTTTCCTACACATCTCATCATTCATGCAGACATAACGAATAATATCCATAATGTTTGTTATAGATGTGTAATGAATCCTTTTGCCTTTCGTGTCAGGTGAATGTAATACTCCCTAAAATTTGATCCCAAAAGAAAAACAGCTATAAAAATAAGTGAACATTCACCAATAGAGAAAATAGCCTAACACTAATGCCGCGAAAACACACGGCCGGTTTCCCGTCGGAATAAACTCTGAAGGTTTTTCCGACAGAGTTCTTCTGAAACTGTTACGTACACGCGATCACATCAAAGTGCGATCGTCAAGAACACGATGAAGTACGACGGGACTAGAAAAAGGAAGTTCAATAGCCAGTAGACAACAACCTCCATCTCATACTTGCATCAGAGCATGCATTGTTTTTGGTCCATCAGAACAGCATACAGACGAGCGGTTTTCCCCAATAAGAATTGGTTCCGTCAGAAATATTTAAAACATGTTCTATTTCTAGGTCCGCCAGAATTTTCGTAAAAAAAAAAAAAAAAGAAAGTCAGATGAGGCATACACATCGGAATATATGATGAAAAGATCGGAATATATGATGAAAAGCTTCCGTCTGCCTTTTTTTTTTCCCGGACATTCCGCTCGTGTGTACGTGGCATTAGGCCTCACGCACACTGGAAATTTTTTGACGTTTTTACAGCAGCTGTTTTAGGCAGTAGATGTTTTTTTCTACAGTCATTAAACTCTCCATCATGTTATCTATGTGTCCATGCACACATAGGCTATTATCAGCCGTTTTGGGCAGTGGCATTTTTTGAGCAGTAAAAAAAAATAAAAATAAAAAAAAATAGTGGGTTCTAAAAATACTTTTTTCAGCTGTAAAAACGCTGATAAACGTCGATAAACGCTCAGAAACTTCACTCACCAGCGTTTAACGTTTTTAATCCATTGAAAAAAAATAAAGTTTTCTTAAAAATAAAAAAATAAAACGCTAAAAACCCTAACGCAGAAAAACCCTAAAAAAAGCTATTGCAAAAACGTTGGAGAGTTGAAAAACTCATTGCACAGCTGCTGATGTTTTTAGAACACTATTCTCATGTCCAGTGTGCATGAGGCATTAAAGAGGAAGTAAACCCCCGACGGGTTTACTTCTTCTTTGCCTCCCTGCAAAGGTAAAGCATAATGGACTACTATGCATCGCATAGTAGCCCATTATGTGTCACTTACCTGACACAGGAGCCAGCGATGTCACTGCTCTCCCCTGTAGTACGGAGCATCCATCTTCTTCTGTGTATCGCTGCTCCAGCCACTCACAGCGCCGGAGCAGCGAGGACGTCACTCCCGCGCATGCGCACGGGAGCCGCCACTAACGGCATATCGGCGTTAGCAGTGGCATGCTGCCAACGGCGATATTGCGCCTGCGCGCCACCGTCTACAGCGCATGCGCCGTAGACAGCGGTGCCTGTCTTTTAGTAAATATCGCCTAAACCGTGTAGGTTTAGGAGATATTTCTTGGACCTACAGGTAAGCCTTAATCTAGGCTTCCCTGTGGGTCAAAGTGGTTTGTAAGGGTTTACAACCACATTAAGGCTAAAGCCCCATACACACAATCAAATTCTGCCAGCAAAAGTCGGATGAGAGCTTTTGCTTAGAAATTCCGACTGTGTGTATGCTCCATCGGACTTTTGCTGGCAGAATTCCAGCCAGCAAAAGATTGAGAGCAGGTTTTCTATTTTTTGGTCGGAAAAAGCCCTGAGCGGAAATTCCATTAGTCTGTACAAATTCCGAAGCACAAAGTTCCTACGCATGCTCGGAAGCATTGAACTTCATTTTGTCAGCTCGTCATAGTGTTGTACATCACTGTGTTCTTAATGGTCAAAAGTTCAGAGAACTCACGTGACCGTGTGTATGCAAGCCAAGCTTGAGTGGAATTCCGACAATAAAACCATCCAAGTTTTTTCCGACAGAAAATCCGCTCGTGTGTATGCGGCATAAGAATATTCAGCCAGCAGGGGAATTATAAGGGAGACTTCAGCACTGTGTACAGTCTATAGAGAATCCTGTGCAAATGCCTGAATGAATGGGTGTTTGGCTGGGCAAATCTCCAGCTGCAGTGTGAAGTGAAATCTTTAGCATGGGTAGTATTATCACTTCTTATGTGACAGCTTCCTCCTGGCTGTCAGTGATGGGGTTCCTCCAACAATTCATATCAGACCCTTTAGGTCTTGTATGGATTTTAAGAGGGACCCCCAAAAAAAAATGGCATGGGGCCTCCCAAATTCCAGAACAGACCCTTTGGGGTGTGCAAAATCTGGTGCAGCTGTGCATGGTAGCCAATCAGGTTTGTTCTGTCTTCAACTTGTTCAATTTAGCTTTGATTTAATATATATATAAAAAAAATAAAAAACTGGAAGCTGATTGAACTCTATGCAGAGCTGCACCAGATTTTGATTAGTAAATCAACCCCTTGGAGTCTGGTATGAATTTTATGGGGAAACTCCTTGTAAAAAAAAAACCAAACAAGAAAAATAAAATAAAAAAAGTATAGGGTCCCCCAAAATTCATACCAAGTGCTTATCCAAGCATGCAGCCTGGGTGGTCTGGACAGGGGGGACTGAGCATGAACCCCCCCCCCAACCATACCAGGCCATATGGGAGGGTATTTTAGAGACAAAACATAAAGAAATATATTGTAGAGATGTTTTGCATATTTTTTTCCCCAGACATGCACCCCAAATGGACATATTATGGTTGTTTTTATAAATTTAATCTTTTTCAAAAAAAGGCGACATCCCTTTTAAACATAACAATGTGTTTAGGCAAGAAGCCATCAGATAAGAGGGACCCTCCTGATGGTCTAGGCTGACATGGAATAACGGCTTCCTGAAGGCTTTGATTTTACCAAATGCATATTACAATATTTTTTAATTTCCTGTGCAAAAAAATGATATCAGAGCTCATCCGTCTCTTATGAGGTGCCTACAATTACTGTAATATTATGAATCTTAAATCATGCAGCTATCCCGCAAATCTTAGCAGTGAAGGATGTGCAATAAAACCAGCTAATTTTCAGCACACTTATGAATGTCAGATCTCTACTATAATCATTTCTTGTTATAAGTGTGGATATTTACAAGTGAACTCATCTCCACCCTGAAAAGCCTCCTTGCTAGACTTCACATCTCCCAACATACTACCAGACTTGGCTCATACAGTTGTGCTCATAAATTTACATAACCTGGCCAGGCCAAACACTAACCATGAGTGAAAAAATGTTTTTGCGTTATTCATATTCTCTGAAAAATGACCAAGAAATCATAAATTCTGGCAGGGTATGTAAACTTATAAGCACAACTGCATATAATAGACATATCGCTATTTCTGGAAAATAAAATGGCCAAAATTTAGGCTTCAAAAGGTCATAGAAAGCACTTTTGATATCCAAAATCCTTTCAATGCACCAGTGGAGCCCCCTAATCCCAGGCAAGCTGTCTACATATTTCGATTTCTATCAAGACTCTGAGCTAAGCCCTGCCTCCAATAAACAAGCCAATGTCAAAACCTTGGCAGCCAATGGAAGCTCTAGTAGTAAACAGTCAAATGCTAGAAGGTTACATAGTTAGCAAGGTTGAATAAAGACTCCAGTTCAACCTGAGTGAGTTTGGTGCCCATGGAGGGAAGCCTTGCTGTGTGGGTGCCGCCTCGCTTGAGCTATTAGGCTTATTTGACGTTTTTATTAATCTGACCACACATGCATGCGGTAGGGTAACCTAGATGCTTTATACACCTTTTGATCACGTATCGGTCCATTTAACGTGAACCTGTCACAAACTATATTGTCAAATGTACTTTAAATTAGTCCGTAGGGTTCAATATTGAGTTGGCCCACCCTTTGCAGCTATAATCTCCAACTCTTCTGGGAAGGCTGTCCACAAGGTTTAGTACTGTATCTATGGGAAGGTTTGACCATTCTTCCAGAAGCGCATTTGTCAAGTCAGGTACTAATGTTTGGATGAGAAGGCCTGGCACACAGTCTCTAATTCATACCAATGGTGTTCTATCGGGTTGAGATCAGGACTGTGTAGGCCAGTCAAATTCCTCCACTCCAAACTTGCTCATCCATGTCTTTATGGACTGGTGCACAGTCATGTTGGAACAGGAAGGGGCCATCCCCAAACTGTTCCCACAAAGTACAACATAAAATTGTCCAAAATGTCTTAGTATGCTGATGCCTTAAGAGTTCCCCTCACTGGAAATAAGGGGCCAAGTCCAACCCCTAAAAAACAACCCCACACCATAATCCCCCCTCCACCAAATAATTTGGAGGAGTGGCCCAATACTTTTGGCAATATAGTGTGAATGATCGAGTTTGGGGCAGAGGAACTTGACTGGCCTGCAGAGAGTCCTGTCCTGAACCTGATAGAATACCTTTGGAATGACCTTAGAGTGGAGACTGCGAGCCAGGCCTTCTCGTCCACATCAGTGCCTGACCTTACAAATGCACTTCTGGTAAAATGGAAAAACATTCCAATAGATGCACTCCTAAATCTTGCGTTGTGGACAGTCTTCCCAGAACAGTTGAAGCAAAGGGTGTGCCAACTCAATATTGAACCCTACGGACTATGACTGGGATGCCATTAAAGTTCATGTCCCAATAGTT
Organism: Lithobates pipiens; assembly: GCF_037356315.1. Taxonomy (NCBI): domain Eukaryota; kingdom Metazoa; phylum Chordata; class Amphibia; order Anura; family Ranidae; genus Lithobates; species Lithobates pipiens. Next base: position 64,962,792 of record NW_027507764.1, read on the forward strand.
TGGACAATAAAGTGTATATTAAATGTACAAAAACAATAGCGTTCAAGTCTAGGCACCAAAGCGAGAGAGGTACAGAGTGCACCTATCATGTTTCTAACGTGGCTAAACTTCCATTACAATCCAGTTTTGTTTAGTTTTTTCCCAATTGATCCCATAGGATGTGGAAGCAAGGCTAAGACTCAACTATGCACAAAAACATAGGAAGTGGTGTGAAAAAAAAATGGCAGCAGGTGCTCCGGACTGATCAGTCAAAATGTAAAATATTTGGCTGATTATGAGTGTCTGCAGGCAACAGTAAAGCATTGTGGAGGTTCCTTGCAGGCTCCATTTATGCAAATGGAGTTGGAGATTTGGTCAGGATCAATGGTGTCCTCAATACTGAGAAATACAGGCTGAGAGAGATAGATAGAGATTATATATATTTATATATATTATATATTATGCCATTCCATCAGGGAGGTGTGTGATTGGCCCCAAAATTAATTCTGCAGCAGAACAACGACCCCAAAAGGTAGAGCCAATTTCATTAAGAAAAATCTTCACTGTAGAGAACAAGGAGTCTGGAGAGTGATGGTTTGGCCCCCATAGAGCCCTGAGCATCATCATTGTGGAGTCTGTCTGGTATTACAAGAAGAGACAGAATAATTTGAGGCAGCCTACATCCACAAAAGAATCTGTGCTTAGTTTTCTGAGATGTTTGGAACAACCTACCTATCGAGTTCCTTTAAAATCTTTGTGCAAGTGTACCTAGAAGAACTGATGCCATTTTGAAGGCAAAGGGTGGCCACACCAAAATATTTTTTGCTTTGGAAACCTCTCCTGTTCATTTACTTTCCATTTTGTTAAACAATAAAAAATACTATTAACACATTACTGAAAGAATTCTTAATTGACAGCATTTTTTTTACACCTGCTCAAAACTTTTGCAAAGTATTGTAGTTTTCAGACAACATTATGTAATTAATGCTTTTTCCCTAAAGCTCTCCAGGAGCCCCAAATCTCAGAATGATCTCGTATGAAAATGCTGACTTCAGTTAGGTTCCTCCCATATCTCACTATGACACCACTGTGGTGGGACAGTCTGACCTTTACGCTAAAGTATGGAAAGTTGAAGGCCACAGCACAGACCTCCTCACTAAAATTGGAATCTGAAATCTAGAGCACCCAAAGGTTTTAGGACTCCCGAGGTATCCTAAAAAAACAGTTCGGGCTACCTGCAACTGGTTTCAAGGTTTGGTCACTTTAACATCACTACAAATACACTTTAAAGGGTATTAGTGGACACTTTTTGTTAGTTTTAAACACTAAATATATGTGTCAGGATCTCAGACCCAAATATTACTAGCATTATAAAAGTAATCTAGACCCTCCATACTTCAGATGCATATAAGAATGCAGCCAATGACACGGCCCTTAGAAAATGACAGCTGGGTTAGGATTGATATATAATGGGCTTAATCTATGATGATTTAAAAAAAAAAAAAAAAATCTGGATTTATACCGCTCTCATTACCTTTTTTTTTTTTTTTTTCTTTCTAAAAAGAAGAAGAGTTTCATTCTATAGCCTTCAACCATTCTTTGATGGTAGGCAATTTAAATGTAAAAATTGTACAATTAAATCATGGATTTTCATTTGACATTCTTTTTACATTTTTCTAAACGAGGTCTAGTTAGCTTTGCATTGTGTGAAAATTGTCCATAAATTGCACAATTTTGTCAGAGTAGCATTGAATATAGAAAATTCAGCTTCAAAAGATTTTATCCCCCACTGTGCTATGAACTCTGTTCCACAATCAGTGTTTGAGGTTACTCGATATTGTCTGAGCCCAATCTCCTCTTCTATCACTTACAAAACCCAAAAAAATGCTTTATACTCAGTAAAGGTACATTTCTAGCGAGTGCTTAAATAGGGGAGTTTGGTAAAACAGATCAGTGCCGTAGGATTAATCAAAAATCTTTTGGAGTGTATCTAAAAATCAAGAGTTTTATTTTACATTTTAGACAGAGTAGGGAAGAGCTAGCATCCCTGTTGAGATTTTTTTTTGTGGTCTGTTTACCTGCTTACCTGATTTACCTGCTTGATATGTCCTTGAACCATTGACATTGAGACTGAAAGTAAGGAAAAGTACAACCTTTTTAGTTCTCACCAGAACCAATCCATCTAAGGATAAGATGGATTGGATACAAAAAGATGGATGAAGGCAATATCTTCCAATGGGGGTACTTGTTGCAGTGACAACTGTCTTAAGAGGGGGTTTTGCTAATTTTGGAGAGATATCTTCACTTTTATTGAAGAGCCTACTGAGGAAGTGAAGAGAAATCTTTCCAATGGGACACAGATGAGAAAAAAAAAATCTGACAGGTGTTTAACCATTCCATACTCCATCCAAAAGTTTTGCTGCGATCTGTGATCAGCTGTGTTCAAAGGACACTAAGAGTGCACCGGGATGCGCACGAGGGCCGTGGTTCTGGTAGGAGGTCCATGGATACCCTCCCGGAACAACAGAGTCACATTGTAGCAGTCCTTTTTCAGATTGAAATTCCCGCTCTTCTCCCTCATCTTTCTGCAGGGCTTCCGTGATGGATCAGAATGATTCTCTGTGCTGAAGCTGACCATTCAGAATCCTTCTGATCTGTACTAGAAGCCCTGCAGAAAAAGAGCTCAGTGGGAACCAACAGCTCATCACCCATTGAGTTGAGTAATGGGGGAAAACGGGGGTGTAGGGCAGGGGTAGGCAACCTCGGCCCTCCAGCTTTGGTGAAACAACAAGTCCCATGAGACACTGCAAGACCCTGACAATCACAGGCGTGACTCCTAGAGGCAGAGGCATGAAGGGATTTGTAGTTTCACCATAGCTGGAGTGCCAAGGTTGCCTACCCCTAGTGTAGGGTATTAGTTTACCTCTTAATTTTTCCTGAAATGTTATCTCACATTGTAAAGCTGAATTCAAGGCATGGCTATTTTTGCAAAGTGTTCTCTGAATGGCACACATGCTGAGCAAGCGATCTCCCGTGTTGAATAAGCAGCAGGGCATGAAAACACTGGCAATCACTGCAACAGTGGTGCTTATTACAGTGATTTCCAGCTTCCAGGGGGACCTTCCAGGTATGGCAAATGGATACTTATATTGCTCCAAGTTGGAAAAAATAGCCATACCTGCCAATTCAGCTTTAATATATACTTTAAAACAAACATACTGTATATGTATAGTCTATTTAATACATTTTAAACTGTAAAGCTTTATTCACACTTCCACACTGCGGGAACGCTATCCAACCTTACTGGCAGTGCAGGTACCATGGTATGGTGTAACAGTTCCGGCAGTGCAGGCACTATACTACCCATCAGACCTAATGAGCATATTTAGCGCAGGACCTTACACATTCCTGTTGCAGAAAACTACCCATCTACGGTCACTCTTATAATGCCTTAACAGGTGGACCTACAGTGCCTTGAAAAAGTATTCAAACCCCTTGAAATTTTCCACATTTTGTCATTTTATAGTGATTTTATGTGATAGACCAACACAAAGTCGCACATAATTGTAAAGTGTAAGGAAAATGATAAATGGTTTTCAAATGTTTTTATAAATAAATATGTGAAAAGTTTGGTGTGCATTTATATTCAGCCTCCTTGAGTCAATACTTTGTAGAACCACCTTTTGCTGCAATTACAGCTGCAAGTCTTTTTGGGGATGTCTCTACCAGCTTTGCACATCTAGAGAGTGACATTTTTGCCCATTCTTCTTTGCAAAATAGCTCAAGCTCTGTCAGATTGGATGGAGAGCGTCTGAACAATTTTCAAGCCTTGCCACAGATTATCAATTGGATCCAATTCTGTACTTTGGCTGGGCCATTCTAACTCATGAATATGCTTTGATCTAAACCATTCCATTTTAGCACTGGCTGTATGTTTAGGGTCCTTGTCCTGCTGGAAGGTGAACCTCCGCCCCAGTCTCAAATCTTTTGCAGACTAACAGGTTTTCTTCTAAGATTGCCCTGTATTTGGCTCCATCCATCTTCCCATCAACTCTGACCAGCTTACCCCGTCCCTGCTGAAGAAAAAGCATCCCCACAACATGATGCTGCCACAACCATGTTTCACGGTGGGGATGGTGTGTTCCGCCATACAGCGTTTTTCTTTTTGGACAAAAAGTCAAATTTTGGTCTCATCTGACCAGAGCATCTTCTTCCACAATATTTCCGTGTCCCCCACATGGCTTCTCGCAAACTGCAAATGGGACTTCTTATCGCTTATTTTTAACAATGGGTTTCTTCTTGCCACTCTTCTATAAAGGGCAGATTTGTGGAGTGCATGACTAATAGTTGTCCTGTGGACAGATTCTCCCACCTGAGCTGTGGATCTCTGCAGCTCCTCCAGAGTTACCATGGGCCTCTTGGCTTCTTCTCTGATTAATGTTCTCCTTGCCCGGCCTATTAGTTTAGGTGGACAGCAATGTCTTGTTAGGTTTGAAGTTGTGCCATACTCTTTCCATTTTCAGATGATGGATTGAACAGTGCTCCGTGAGTTGTTCAAAGTTTGGGATATTTTTTTTTTTTTTTATAACCCAACCCTGCTTTAAACTTCTTCATAACTTTATCTCTGACCTGTCTGGTGTGTTCCTTGGCCTTCATGGTGCGGTTTGTTCACTAAAGTTCTCTAACAAACCTCTGAGTGCTTCACAAAACAGCTGTAATTGTACTGAGATTAAATTACACACAAGTGGACTCCATTTACTAATTAGGCAATTGGCTCCACTACATTTTAGCTTGGGGTATCAGAGCTAGGCTGGATTCACACCTATGCAGTTTTAGTGCTTTTTATATTTTGCACTACAGAATATGTTCCATGGGAAACCATGCTAAATTGACTGTAGTGCAAATCCGCAAAATGCAAAAAGAACCAAAACTGCATAGGTGTGAATTCAGCCTAAAGAGGGCTGAATACAAATGCATGCCACACTTTTCAGATCTTTTGTAAAACATTTTGAAAATCATCACTTTTCTTCCAGTTCACAGTAATGTGCCAATTTGTGTTGGTCTGTCAAATAAAATCTTTTTCTTGCTTTACCCCATTCGGTAGATATACTCTCATCTCCAGTCCTGTAGGTGCAATAGGAAATTCTAAGAAAATTACTCCAAAGTGAATAAATCCTCTTCTCACTGTACAGGTGCCTACATTGGAAGATTTACACTCTGTACCTAGTCTGGTGACAACTCAATATTTCGATTTCCCTCCACTTTCCAATGAAAATAGTCACCAGGGCCAACAGAGAGATGAAATCTCCTTAGAAAAGGCACTAATAAAACACCAACAGTGGTTCCTACCCCTTTACATTCTGTTCAAAGCAAAAAAATAAATAAAATGTGGCTTTAGACATAGAACTTGCAATTATATACCATTATATTGTGCTGGTTATAGTTTGAGAGAGTGCTTTTTTTTCCCGCAGAGACTAGATAAACCGCATTATCAACAACAGTGCAATCTTCACATCCTGGTCACCCTCCACCCATAACTTCATTCTTGGTTTTAGGGGGAGCGGGTGTCAGACAGAAGTCTCATTTTGTTGCATTGCTGCTCTCTATAAAAAGTTGTTTCACAAACACCGGGGGAGTGGATGTCTGCGACGGCAATCCTGATCCCACCAGACTCCCAACCCTGTGCAGCGTTCTTACCGAGCTGGGGCTTGAATGTCGTCTGACCTTGGGAGACTCCTTCCCCACGGATGTGCTCTTAAAGTTAATGCATGCATTGTTTTCTGAGTGCACCCTCTTCACCTGGTTTGCTGATTTTTCGAAGGGGTCGAAGCTGCTCTGAGTCCTCTGAACACGCACTTTCTTGTCCTCAGGGATGGTGTCCAATGGTTTGATCACCGAGTCCATTCCCTGGAAGTTGCGTGTAGACATCTTCGTGACACATATCTGCAAGGGGAGGAGAGGAAAAGATGAGTACACCGAGTGGAGTGAACAATAAACACACGTACGTCTTATCCCAGAGGATAGACAAGCTCGGTGAACATGGACCTTTCAGCAGGATGCATTGTTTGCCGAGGTCTCGGCAATGACTCCAGTAATCAATCCCTTTCAACAGAAACGTAAGAAGCCTTTATCCACCTGTTGTAACCCAAACATGAAAACACTGCGGTCACCTAATACAACCTCTATGTGCCAGAACTGAGAACCCTCTGCCAACCTGTAACTCAGAGCTGGGACAATGTTCGCCGATACCAAAGGGGAAGATATCAAAATACCCCCACTCCTCCCCCAAGTTTTTTATAATTTAACACAAAAAAACTAAAAAAAAGTTTTTACACTTAAAATACTTTTATTTTCATTATAAGGAATACAGTAAAAGAATTGTATCATACACATGGTATGACACATCTATATACATCATTATGGCTACATTTACATTAATAAGGAAAACTCTTCCTGTAGCCAGACATACAGTACATATATACCAAAAAAAAAAAAAAAAAAAAAAAAAAGGGGGAGGCAAATATGATGCAAAAGGATCCAACCAAACCAATAAAATTCTTCTTGGTGTAGCACCCTACTAGTTAGGTGCTAGGATGCTAAGTAAAGTTATTTTCGGCTCCTCTAATCAGTGGAGCAGTTGCTGATGGTTTTGGACTGATTAGGATCTAATGAGTTTTGATTGCTTCTTCCTGCTTTCTGGAAGGCTCCAGAACACAGGAGTGGAGTGTGTAAAATGAGCAGCCTGAATATTCAGCCATTCTTTGGGGAGGTGTGCCTAGTAGGTGGCTGCAGAGCACATAAACAGTTAGGGGCAGCCTGGGCCTTATCCAGGAGGAGAAGTTCTGGGCAGCCAAGCTGAAGGTCTACATGTGCTCACTGAGGTCCCAGCTTTGCCGAGGACTCAACAATGACTCAAGTAATCAATCCCTTTCAACAGAAACGAGGGACGCCTTTATCCAGCTGTTGTAACCCAAACATGAATACACCACCATCACCTAACACAACCATTATGTTAGAGTGCTGTGAATTCTCTGCAAACCAGTAATTCAGAGCCGCGACAAGGTGCTATCATACCTAAAAGCCAACTCAATGTTTAAGAGTTTATTTTTACATTTTAAATATTGCTGCAGTTTCTATTGCTTTTGCCTTCTTTCTGGAAATCTCCAGAACATAGTAGTGGAACAGGTCAACTGTGCAGTATGAATATTTATATGGTCTCAGCCAATCCCTGGGGTGGTTTGCCCAGTAGGTGGCTGTAGAGCGCATAAATAGTCTTGAGCAGTCTGGGTCTTATCCAGGATAAGAAGTTTCCTAGTCTGAGAAGCAATTACAAAGTTCCATGTCCACCGAATACATGGTCTCGTCGTAGTGCTGCTTCAAAGATGATTGGTTGCAAGTGGCTGATACTACCTACACTAGCTACATTTAAAAAAAAATACCTTAAAATGATTTATGAATGAATACAGGGCTGTGTTTATGTACAGAATGTCCTATTTTTGCTTGGAGTTCAGCTTTAACTTTTCTTTTAAGCAACGTCTGATAAGGAAGTACTGTCTCCAGGCATTATCCCTAGGGGGGTTACAGTGACTGACAATATTGTCCCTGGAGTCCTGATGGAAGTGTATGAATCAACTGCTTAGGGACAAAAACAAAAGGCCAGACTGGGGTGGGGCCATGCAAGATCAGGGATCTGTCTGTGTCGAACGTCTGTCATGCAAATGATTTTGAAGCAATGTTTTCATTTTTGCAACTACACAGTGAAGGGTCATTCTCTTGTATATGGGGAAAGTAAACAATCCTTAAAGCTGACATGCAATCAAGATACAATTAAAAAATTTCAACCAATTAATTTCATTTTCAAGAAATACCTCATTGAGTCTCAGTAATGCCATCACTGGATTTCACTGCAGGTCTTTACTTCATAGCAAGATTGAGTTTGGTAGTAAGGGTCATCAGGCACCTGTAAACATCACAGCACCCTGCCAAGGGTAGGATCGAAAAGAACACATCCCCCAGCATCACTTTAGATGTGCATTGCTGCTGACCAAAGGGTGGTACAGACTTTAGCTGTGCAAACTGCTGATCAATTTCTTGACACTCTAAAAGCAGCCTTTTTACCTCATAGGAACTCTAGGAATCATTTTCAGATAATCAAGGAACCCCTGGTAAGATTAGCCCTTTAAGGGTCATTAGATAAATGTCCCTTCTATTGGTGGTCAGTGAAAAAAGGCCACAGTCAGCTAAAAAGCTAATTGGCGTCATGCTGCCGACTCTGCCAAATGGCAATGGACCTGGAACTATGAAAGCACCATCAAATGGGAGGTCAATTAGCCACAGCTCAAGGAACCCTCAGCCACCTTTGGAGGAACCTCAGGTTTCCTGATTGAGAATGACCATACTAAACGGGATGTTGGAAATGTGTTCTTTCATATCATGCTTGGGAAGAGCAGTACAGCGACTGATGCAAGTGCTAAAGATAACGCCAAAACCGGCCCAAATTCCTACAGCATATAGTCATCTTAAGGCTTTCACCTTGTTAAGCTGAATAGTTATTTTTTTAATTTTTGGGTTTCAAAATTGAATTGGATAATGATCAAAGGAAACAAAAATCTATTTTAAATGATACATTGGAGGCATTCCAAAAGGTCTGGATTCCATGGCTAAAAATACATCAACACCAACATCATATATATGAACTCCTGCCTCGTGAGAAATATTCTACAATTATTTTCCCAACAAAGTTTTCTTTTTAGACTTCATAAAAACAATTTACAGAACTTTTAGTATTGTGAAAGTTGTACCAAACGCTCAGTTTTTAAGTACTCTTAGCAGCCGATTTAAGTATACTAAGTATGCAACTTCATCTCTAACCTTTGTCCATGCTCTAGTCTAAGCTGGTGCCATGACCGCTGCCCCAGGTTTCCCCATTTAGGGTGGCTCCTTCCTCTTGAAGCATTCTATGGAGCCACCCTTGCATGAAGGTATTAGAATGGTGTCTCCCTATATTGTGTGCATCAATAGAAATACAGCTCTGTAGCCTAGGATGGCTAGTCACTTATCAGCTCCCTCCTTCTTCTCCAAGTTAACAGACTGGTTGGAGATTACACTGTCCACTGGTAACACTGTTTTCCTGTAAAGACCAGAAGTTTAGAGAAGCAGCACAGAGAGCAGCAGCCAGCAGCATTGAAAGTTGTAAACTGCAAGTTGTGGAATAAGATTTTCGACAAATAGATTACTAAGGAATCTTTATTTTATTGTGCTCAGTGTGTTAAGCTAAGAAACACTATGACTATCTTTTCTGTAATATTTCGACTTCATGTGTATGATGTTCTGACTGCTATAAAAACAAAATAATTTTAAAAGGCAAAAGAGGAATGCTTTATAAACATCTAAGATGCATTTTGGGAATGCAGTCATTGACCTAAATTGAGGTGTTTGGCAAGCTTTGAAAGTTGCCAAGGCCTGCCAAATGCTGCTGGCCACATCTAAAGCAATGCAAGCGCAGTCTGAATTTGATACCTATAATAGACTGTTTCACTTCTATGGTACAGAACAGGCATTGGCTTTGTAATGCTTCAGTAATACAAAATAAAATGCCGTTCTATAACAGTGCGTGGAATTGTTCAACTATAAATCCCTACAACCGAGTAGGATAGATCTTTCACACAAGAACCCCTATGTCCACCCCTGCCTAGCACTAATGCAGCTGTGAACTGATGCATAGCTAGTAATGACTAAAACGTTGAAGGGAGGGCTCCACCTATGTGAAGGCCATCAAGCCTGGTTCATCAGCCTTCTTAAAGCTCAACTCTAGGTATGTTGTTATTTATTGCAAAGCTTAAATTATTTCAGCTTGGTTTCCAAATAGTGACCACAGGGGGGGGGGGTCGCCAACTCAGCACTCCACCATTCACAGAAAGCCTTTCATTTTTTTTTTTAATGAATACAAGGCATTCTCTGGTTAAACGAGGTGGAGAACTGGGGTAGTGACAGTATGATCAAAGGAATAAAGTAATACTGATGTTTATAGGTACGCTGGACAAGAGCAAACATTTAAAGTGACACTTCAGTATATTTGTTTCAAGTATGTATTTGTAACTCAGGAAAACACTTTGTATTGCACACAGCCTCTTCCAAATCCTATTTTGCTTTTTTTGCTTCTGTAATCCAACTATCTGTTAGAGGCTGGCTAGGTTTGTTCTCCATGGTCCCATTGTATATAGAAACATAGCCACCTACTCTTGCTCGTCCCAGAGTTGGGCTAATAGCAGTAATTTGCACTGCTCTGTGCACATTACACATCCCATAGCCCATCTCAGGAACGAGCACCGCATGAACAATTCCTAGACCTCCGCACCGGCATGAGCGGTTTCCTAGACCTCCGCACCGGCATGAGCGGTTTCCTAGACCTCCGCACCGGCATGAGCGGTTTCCTAGACCTCCGCACCGGCATGAGCGGTTTCCTAGACCTCCGCACCGGCATGAGCGGTTTCCTAGACCTCCGCACCGGCATGAGCGGTTTCCTAGACCTCCGCACCGGCATGAGCGGTTTCCTAGACCTCCGCACCGGCATGAGCGGTTTCCTAGACCTCCGCACCGGCATGAGCGGTTTCCTAGACCTCCGCACCGTCATGAGCGGTTTCCTAGACCTCCGCACCGTCATGAGCGGTTTCCTAGACCTCCGCACCGTCATGAGCGGTTTCCTAGACCTCCGCACCGTCATGAGCGGTTTCCTAGACCTCCGCACCGTCATGAGCGGTTTCCTAGACCTCCGCACTGTCATGAGCAGTTTCCTAGACCTCCGCACTGTCATGAGCAGTTTCCTAGACCTCCGCACTGTCATGAGCGGTTTCCTAGACCTCCACACTGTCTAGTAAACGGTGTATTACATGGACCTTACCATACTGCCTCCAAGGATACCTTTTCCCCTCTTTATAAAATAAAAACCTGACAGAGGTCCTCACTGTTCTTTTGGCTGGAGTTTCACTTTGGTGACTGTTGTGGAATACAGACAATCCGGTTCAAACAAAACAAAACAAAAATATAGGTGCATATTTAACAATGCAGTACGTGACAAATTGCCCAGGTGTCAGTTACAGGGATCTTCCATATTGATGCTCAGATCAGATGCATAGGTAGGGAAAATTGAATACGACTTAGTCTGACAGTTGGCACAAAAACACATTTCTCCAAGAAGACAGAAGCCTCTGAAAGGGTGTTTTGCAGAACAAATGTTTTACGTTACTGGAAATCGATAATCCGAGCAGAAATCCAGCCACAGTTCAGGTGCAAGGAGCAGAAGAATAGCTATTGAGCGGTGAAATGAGTGTTAAGTACAACCTGTGTCTGAGGCTCTTCTGTCCTCTGATCGTTCGTTAAACATCTCGCGGACTGCTGTCATAGCGTTGTGCACTTCATGATACAAGTGCCAATATATTGCTTTGTTTGACTTTCTGGTATAGGCCGTATCACTGTAATTACATTTCACCAGCAGCTTCTGTAGATTTAGTTCCACAACAGTCAGAGCAAACAAACCTCGGCCCGGGTGTCAGTGCTGCAGCATCCGTGATCATATCACCGGTAAGCAGAAATCTTGCTAAACCACTAAGCAAACAAACAACTGCAAACAAACATACAGCCGGTCCCCAGACCATCCAATTCAACAAAGCTCTTCACATAACAGCATATGTGCATTTAACATTTTATGCATAATGCAAAATCCTCTCTTAGACATCCAAAAGCCCAGAGACTGCTGCTGGTCGCCGCAATCTTAAATGTGATGCCAGCAGTCCAAGCAGACTCAGAGCGGTCACTCAAATGACACTCTAACAGTGGTCTCCAAACTGCGGCCCGGGGGCCAAATGTGACCCTTTGGTTGCGTTTATCTGGCCCTTGGGAGGCCAGATTCAAGAAGCTTGGGGCATTATTCTCCCCACTGGCAGCAACAGTGGGCCATAGTTCCTACCAGTATATTTCTCCCACTGACACCAACGATGGGGCACTTTTCCTCCCACTGACAACAAATGATGAGGCACTAGTCCTCCCACGGACACAAACGATGAGGTACCATTCCTTCCACTGAAACCAACGATGAGGGACCATTCCTTCCACTGACACCAGTAATGGAGCATTATTACTTCCACTGGCACCAACGCTGAGGCACCATGCCTTCCCCTAAAACCAAAGATGGGGAACGGTTTACTCCCTCTGACACCAGATCATTTTCTACTCCCACTGGCCTCTGGCCTCCCTAAACTTTGAAGGACAATAAACTGGATCTTTATATAGAAAGTTTGGATAAACCTGCTCTATGTTATTTACTTAACTCTTTCCCTGGCAGCAAGGGTTATGTAGAAAGAAGGCAGAGGAGTTGGATCAGCACAGACAGTAAGGGAGGGAGGAGGCTGTGCTAGGGAATTTACTTTTCCTGGAGTAGTCTAAGTATCAAGCACTTCAAGCTATTTCAGAGGCACTTTAAAACTGAATTAAAAATCATTAATAGAAAGGGAAATATTGCAGTTAATATACTTGAGCTGACTCTACCCACCTCTGAATATGGATTTCTGGAATGCCGTTTATTAAACGGCACTTCAGAAATTACACTTGGGCACCCAGCTTGCCTGTGAATGGTTGTGATCTTAGCTGTCCGACGACGGTCATGATGTATAGAGCTGGTTAGAGTGATTCGGTACCTTGTGATCACTGTGAACCAATCACAGCCCTCACCAGTAAACACTAGTAGTGTTTGTCAACATTTAGCCTACAAGCAACAAGGGAAACCTCCCCTTCCTCTGTCGTGAATAGGCTGAATGTTTGTAAACACAGCAGGAAGGAGGATCGGAAGATTGAACATAACGGTGGGGGGTCTTAAAGTGTCCTTGACAACCAATGACTGTAGGATCAGGTTTATTTATTTATTAGAAATAAAAAGGTAAATGTAAGCAAACCCACATTTTTGGTCTTTTTTATACAGTAAAGAAAAACCTTTGGTTAAGAACCATAAGGTGTCACAAAATGATCTAAAATAAATCTGGGTACAATCTTGCATGATTGAGTAATTGCTAGACAAACTACCACAGTGCTAAAAATTGAGAAATCGAACAGGGGTATATACAGTCTAGTACTCAAGTAGTAGAATGTGCAAGCTCTAAAACGAGCAGGACCCTCTGACTCCTCTCATACCAAATTGTATTGTAGCTGTATACTGTCTGCCTTCATTTTGTAAAGTGCAACACAAACTGTTGGTGCTTTACTGCATAAATCCTGTATAATAGTAATAATAATAACGTGTCTGCCTACTAGAATTCTTAGAGAGGTTCTTTACCCTGTTTGAAAAAAATGTAAAGCCAGCAGCTACGAATACTGAGGCTGCTTACCTGTCCAGGGGTCCAGTACCGTCCTCATCCAGGCCAGTCCTTCTCTGGTCTTTGGGTCCCCGGCACTGGCATGTTTACTAAGGGAGGTAAGCTATGGCTCATTGCGGCTCTACAGCGGGCTTCCTGTTGCGCGGCGCTTTGTGAATGGACCTGCAGCCTTCTGGGACCTGTGACTTGTAAAAGAAGGCTGTGGGCAGGGAGGGAAGAGGGGAGAACTTCCGCAGTACCTAGGTACCCATTCTCCAAAAATACCTCCAAATGTGGGAGAGGAAAGGGGAAAGAGGTGTTAAAGCGGACTTTCCCTTTTAGGGAAAAGTTCTGCTTTAAGAAGCATAAGCTCTGTGTCAAAAAAGAACTAAAATAATCTGGGTATAATGTTGCACGATTGAGTAATTGTCACTCAAATTATTACTGCACTGAAAGTTGAGAAACACCCTGGTAATGCTAGTACTCAAGTGGTTAAATGTGTCTGGCTATTACAATTCTTAAAGTGGTTGTAAACCCCCCTGAGACATTTTTACATATAGGCAAGCCTATAATAAGGCCTACCTATATGTACTGGAAATAAGAGATATTTACCTTGTAGCATGCCAATGATGTCAGGAGTAGTGATGGCCGAATGGTTCGCCCGGCGGTCGTTTCGCGGCGAATTTCCGACATTCGCGGTCCGCACGTTCGAACGCCTTTTTCCGTCGTTCGCCGCGGCGGACTTACGTGTTTAATGTATACAAGAACTTTAACCTTTGGTGACACGTTTATCATGTGATACAGGACAGCCAATTGAGACATGACAGCACATGGACACTTGTACATTCCCCCTAACCTATAAATACACCCGATCCGGTGGCCATTTTACATTCTTTCTTCTGTTAAGATAGGGACAGGTTCCTGTGTGGAGTAGGGAGAGATAAACCACTAGCTATTTGGTACACAAAAGTTCTTTTCAGGACTGGTATAGGTGTTAGGTGTTGATAGGTTTGCTGTGCTGCTGATTCTTGCAGCAGCCTGAGTGTCTTTTGTTAGTTTAGAGAAAGGGAAAGGACGGTGTATGCTACAGGGACAGCCAGATTAGTCTTTCATCATCATCATCATCATCATCATCATTAGCTGTTACTATCAAGGTCCACAAAAGAGCTGTTCCAGTAACCACTAATCGTTCTCTTTTTTTGCCAATTTGTATAGGGACAGGAAGGAAGCAGTGTTGTCAGGCAGTGAGGGTAATTTTAAAGACTTGCTGTTATTATTAGTTCCACAAAGGTTCTTTTCAGGACTGGTATCAGTGGTACAGTAATAGGCTTGTACATGTATAATATTCTTTCTTCCAAATATAGAAAGGATATTATACTTGACTGCTGCCCTTCTGCTGCAGTCTGCTAAACATTCACAACTCACTTGTTCCACAAAAGTTCTTATAAGGACTGGTAACTTGGTATAGGGTGCTACGGTACATAGGCTTGAGTGCGGTACAGTCTGCTGTTCTGTAAGGACCGCTATCGGTCCACAATAGATAGGGTTGACGTGCACCACTGCTGACCGCTGCCCTATACTGCAGCAGTCCTTCAGCGGTATAGGGACTGACGTACAGTCTGCTAATCACTAACACACAACCTGCTTGTTCCACAAAAGTTCTTATAAGGACTGGTAACTTGGTATAGGGTGCTACGGTACATAGGCTTGAGTGCGGTACAGTCTGCTGTTCTGTAAGGACCGCTATCGGTCCACAATAGATAGGGTTGACGTGCACCACTGCTGACCGCTGCCCTATACTGCAGCAGTCCTTCAGCGGTATAGGGACTGACGTACAGTCTGCTAAACACTAATACACAACCTGCTTGGTCCACAAAAGTTCTTATAAGGACTGGTAACTTGGTATAGGGTGCTACGGTACATAGGCTTGAGTGCGGTACAGTCTGCTGTTCTGTAAGGACCGCTATCGGTCCACAATAGATAGGGTTGACGTGCACCACTGCTGACCGCTGCCCTATACTGCAGCAGTCCTTCAGCGGTATAGGGACTGACGTACAGTCTGCTAAACACTAATACACAACCTGCTTGGTCCACAAAAGTTCTTATAAGGACTAGTAACTTGGTATAGGGTGCTACGGTACATAGGCTTGAGTGCGGTACAGTCTGCTGTTCTGTAAGGACCGCTATCGGTCCACAATAGATAGGGTTGACGTGCACCACTGCTGACCGCTCACCTATACTGCAGCAGTCCTTCAGCGGTATAGGGACTGACGTACAGTCTGCTAATCACTAACACACAACCTGCTTGTTCCACAAAAGTTCTTATAAGGACTGGTAACTTGGTATAGGGTGCTACGGTACATAGGCTTGAGTGCGGTACAGTCTGCTGTTCTGTAAGGACCGCTATCGGTCCACAATAGATAGGGTTGACGTGCACCACTGCTGACCGCTGCCCTATACTGCAGCAGTCCTTCAGCGGTATAGGGACTGACGTACAGTCTGCTAAACACTAATACACAACCTGCTTGGTCCACAAAAGTTCTTATAAGGACTGGTAACTTGGTATAGGGTGCTACGGTACATAGGCTTGAGTGCGGTACAGTCTGCTGTTCTGTAAGGACCGCTATCGGTCCACAATAGATAGGGTTGACGTGCACCACTGCTGACCGCTGCCCTATACTGCAGCAGTCCTTCAGCGGTATAGGGACTGACGTACAGTCTGCTAAACACTAATACACAACCTGCTTGGTCCACAAAAGTTCTTATAAGGACTGGTAACTTGGTATAGGGTGCTACGGTACATAGGCTTGAGTGCGATACAGTCTGCTGTTCTGTAAGGACCGCTATCGGTCCACAATAGATAGGGTTGACGTGCACCACTGCTGACCGCTCACCTATACTGCAGCAGTCCTTCAGCGGTATAGGGACTGACGTACAGTCTGCTAAACACTAATACACAACCTGCTTGGTCCACAAAAGTTCTTATAAGGACTGGTAACTTGGTATAGGGTGCTACGGTACATAGGCTTGAGTGCGGTACAGTCTGCTGTTCTGTAAGGACCGCTATAGGTCCACAATAGATAGGGTTGACGTGCACCACTGCTGACCGCTCACCTATACTGCAGCAGTCCTTCAGCGGTATAGGGACTAAGAGTTTTGTCACAGGGTCATTTAAAAAATGACATGCAGAGGAAGAGGCAGGCCCTTCCGCAGGGGTGGTAGGGGTAGGGCAGGAGCAACAGGCTTGAGCCAAAGTGGGAAGTTGCAGAAGGTGCGTTCAATTACTTTAAAGGATGCACCAGACTTGGTTGAGTGGCTCGCTCAGCCTTACTCTTCTGCACCCTCCTCATCCTCTCGATCTGCACCCTCTTCTTCACTCTCTGCTATGTGCACCCCCAAAGACACTACCACCAACAACACGACCACCACCACCACCACCACATACCTTCCGCTTGAGTCACTGGAATTATATTCCGATCCATATCAAGAGGACATTTCTGATGCGCAGCCACTCTTGGTATTGGATCAGGAAGAGGAGGTAGCAACAAGCGCTACTCAGCAGTCTGACGCCAGTACCCAGATCAGCCCAAGGAGGAGGTTGGTCCCCGGTGTTGCTGCCTACTCCGAGATCTCTACTTATAGCGGTGGGGAAGGTGACGTTGATGATGACGTGTCTAGTGATGTCACGTGGGTGCCCACAAGAGAGGAAGAGGAGGGGAGTTCAGAGGGAGATATGGACCAGCAGATAGGGAGGAGAAGCAGCAATGACTTACATTGCACAGCAGGGACAAAGCAGACTGCAAATGTATCAGGAGCGAGTCATCGACCATGTACGGTCACATCTGGCGCTCCCAGGACACCGGCACATGGCTCCGCAGTGTGGGCTTTTTTTAACGTGTCCGCTGCTGACAATAGCGTTGCCATCTGCAATCTTTGCAGTCAACGCGTTAGTCGCGGTAAGCCCAATACTCACCTAGGGACGACCGCCTTAAGAAGGCACATGAGCAGCCATCACCGAGCCCAGTGGGAGCAACGGAACACACAAAGCCACACTGCAGGCTCTCACCGTCCAGCCTCGTCTTCTACTTCTCCTTCTCCTCTCTCCTCACAATTGTCCTCCACTCCACCTTCCATCACGCCAAGCTCACATTTTTCTGCAAAAAGGCAGGCTTCCGTGGGCCTAATGTTTGAGCGTAAAAAAATGATGATGCCGGATAACCCTCTTGCCCAACGGTTGGCGGCTGGCTTGTCAGAACTCATAGCCCGCCAACTACTGCCATATAAACTGGTGGACTCGGAGGCCTTTCGCAAATTTGTGGCCATTGGAACACCACAATGGAAGGTCCCAGGAAGGAAGTATTTCTCAGAGAAGGGCATCCCAGAGCTATATGGCCATGTTCAGCGGCAAGTGAATGTATCTCTGGCACACAGTGTCGGTGCCAAGATACATCTGACCACAGACACGTGGTCTAGCAAACACGGGCAGGGAAGGTATATCAGTTTTACTGCCCACTGGGTGAACCTTCTGACGGCCGTCAAGCATGTAACCCGTGGCACCCGTGTAGATTTGGTTTTACCGCCACGGATTGCATGCAGGCCTGACTCTTCTTCTCCTCCTCCTACTCCATCCTCCTCCCTCTCCTCCTCAGCTGCCTCCTCCTTTTCCGCTGCTAGCGTCTCTTCCACTGCACCGCCCAAGCTCCCCAGAACCTATTCCACATGCCAGGTGAGACGTTGCCATGCCGTGCTGCGTCTGTTGTGCCTGGAAGCAAAGAGCCACACTGGCCCGGCACTCCTTTCAGCTTTGCGTTCACAGGCAGATGAGTGGCTAACACCGCTCAATTTGACAGTTGGTAAAGTGGTGTGTGACAACGGTGCCAATCTGCTTAGCGCATTGAAACAGGGCAAAATCACGCACGTGCCGTGCATGGCACACGTCTTAAACTTGGTCGTGCAGCGATTCCTTGTCAAATACCCTGGGGTCCAGGACATCTTGCGGCAGGCAAGGAAAATCTCGGCCCATTTCAGAAGATCTTACACGGCCATGGCTCGCCTTGCTGACATTCAGCGGCGACACCATCTGCCGGTCAGACGTCTTATTTGTGATTGCCCGACGCGATGGAACTCAACCTTCTATATGCTTGATAGGCTGCTCCAGCAGAAACGTGCAGTTAACGTCTACCTGTATGAACTCTGCGAAAGAAACGGTTCTGGGGAGCTGGGTTTTTTTTCACCGCGCCAGTGGCTGCTCATGCGCGACACATGCAGACTTCTGCGGCCATTTGAGGAGATCACCAAACTGGTCAGTCGCAGCCATGGCGCCATCAGTGACATGGTACCTTATGCCTTCTTTCTGGAGCGTGCATTGCGTCGTGTCATTGATCAGGCTGTGGAGGAGCAGGAGCGGGAAGATGAGGAAGTCGCAATGCTGGATGAATTCCCAGGGGGGGCTACTCTATCTGAGACAAGTCAACAACAGGAGTCTGATGAGGAGTCAGAGGAGGATGGTGCCGGGGCGGATGAGCAGGAGCAAGAAGAGCATGCTTTAAACCTTTCTGGGATCCCTGTTGTGCGAGGATGGGGAGAGGAGAATGAAGAGGACGACATTATCCTGGATGATGAGCAGGAGCCAGGCCACCACACCGCTTCCACTTTAGTGCAAATGGGGGCCTTCATGCTCCAGTGTTTTAATAGGGACCCCCGTATAAAAAGCATGAGGGTCAAGGACCAGTACTGGGTGGCAACGTACTTAGACCCCCGGTACAAACACAAAATGGCGGAAATGTTACCGCCGTCGCAGAGGGCTGTCAGAATGCAGCACTTCCAGGCCTTGCTTCGAGAAATGCTGCATTCTGCTTTTGCGTGCGCTGGCAGAGGAGCAATTCCCACTCCCAGAGAAGGATTTGCGGGTACCAATCCAACAGCGCCTGCAAGAAGAGGCCGGTTTGAAGATGTGTTGGTGACTTCGGATATGAGGTCATTCTTTCAGCCGACCCATCGACAGGTGTCATCCGGATCCAGCATCAGGGAACGCCTAGACCGTCAGGTGTCCGACTACATTGGGTTAACGGCCGATGTGGACGCTCTGAGGAGTGATGAACCCCTAGACTACTGGGTGGGCAGGCTTGACCTCTGGCCAGAGCTTGCCCAATTTGCAATCGAACTGTTGGCTTGCCCCTCATCCAGTGTCCTGTCCGAAAGGACGTTCAGCGCAGCAGGGGGGATTGTGACCGATAAGCGTACTCGCCTAGCTCACCACAGTGTTAACTACCTCACATTTCTAAAAATGAATGAGGCATGGATCTCGGAGGAATTCAACACATGTGACCAGTAGACCATGTATATGTCTATAAACTATTTTTTTAATCAAGCACACAGACCTTCTTAATTCATTTGGCTCACTTCCTTGACCCAAAAAAGCACACCGTACTATATGCCCCTACCCTCCTCTTTGAAGAGGTTGAGCGGTGTCATATTTCTACTGGGGCTGCTTATGATATCCCTGTGCTGTGCTGACTTCCTCCTGGGGGTTCTTATTATGAAGGGATCACACTATCCCTGTGCTGTGCTGACTTCCTCCTGGGGGTTCTTATTATGAGGGGATCACACCATCCCTGTGCTGTGCTGACTTCCTCCTGGGGCTGCTTACGGTGCTGCTGTCAGTGCTGTATGTCACGGTGCTGCTGTCAGCGCTGTATGTCACGGTGCTGCTGTCAGCGCTGTATGTCACGGTGCTGCTGTCAGCGCTGTATGTCACGGTGCTGCTGTCAGCGCTGTATGTCACGGTGCTGCTGTCAGCGCTGTATGTCACGGTGCTGCTGTCAGCGCTGTATGTCACGGTGCTGCTGTCAGCGCTGTATGTCACGGTGCTGCTGTCAGCGCTGTATGTCACGGTGCTGCTGTCAGTGCTCTGTATTACGGTGCTGCTGTCAGATGCCTCTATCACGGTGCATGTGTCATTCCGGTATGTCACGCTGCTGGTGATCATCTCCTGCACCCTCTTCTTTGCCTACCCTGGTCCCTGACCTTCCCTCTCCTCCATTGCCTTCATTAACTCCATAGTCCTGAATTGTTAGAACAATTTCCCAAATAAAATAAAAATGCTTGTAGTTATCGATCCCAAATTCACCTCATACATGTATTATGTCATTGTCCAGATGGTGGGACTACGTTTTACCCCCTAATAATTACCACGTGGCCGCAAATTCGACATGAAGGTTTGCAAAGTTCGCCTCCCATTGAAGTCAATGGGGCCCGCGGCGAACGGTCGGTTTCGCGAACGTTTGGGTCCGTTCGCATTTCGCGTTCGCGAAACGTCCCGTCGGAAGTTCGTCCATCACTAGTCAGGAGGAGAAACCGGAAGACAATATTGAATATTGATTGACTAGTGGGTGGGCTCGGGGAGCGCAGTAAAAAAACAAAAACAAAAAAAAATCTCATAGAAATGCAGATTAGGGGGCAGCAGAGGGAGATTAGGAGGGCAGTGCCCCTGCACCCCTTATGGACTGGGTGCCGCTGCTAACTACATAAAATAGGGAGGCAGCACTGCGGACCTTCTGCCAGTGCCCCGTTTCATGCCAGATTTTTAAATCGTACCAACCAATGACACAGTGTGGCCCGGTCACCAGCGTTATGACTGGGGATAGGGGGGCATAAACATGGTCATCACGCTCAGCACGGCCCTGCTCATCCTTTATAACACTCTTTTCAATCATAAGTATAATTTATAGGTGGAAGGCATGCCATAATAAATCCCCCGCAATACCGCAATGCCATTTTTCCCTAATTGGTAAAAGGTGCCCCTTTAAATTTTTTGGCAATCTCGGCACCTACTGCAGCCGGGTTAAATATCAAAAGTGTAAAAACTTCTCTAACGTTAAGTGGAGGGAATGGATGTCTAAATCTAATGCTGCTAATCCATTTACCCATGTTCCAGAAAGCCATCTCAGAAACAGATGGCCCCATTAGTAAATGTTTTCAGCACCAAGCAGAAATGTGAACAAAATTAGAATATGGTAATAAAGTGCATGTACTCACCCTTATGTAATCATTATTATTTTGACAGCAGAAAATTAAAATATTACGCACTTCTGCTGGCGTCCATTCGCTCGGATCTTACAGCTCGGATCTTACAGCTCGGAGATGAATCATCGGGCTGCTCTGGCACTGAACAAGGGCCCTGCCCTGAGACTCCGGCTTCACTGCGACACCGATCAGTACAGTCACCATACAGAACTACCAAGGGCTCACAAGGGCCTACAATGTGCTGCGATTAACTTGGGGATTTATATGGATCTGAATGCAGCAGTACTGCATGCTGTAGGCGCATTTAGCCGTTTAACATGGAGCCAAAACTCCCAACAATAATCAAATCTGTTGAAAGAACAGCAGCAGGGCCATTTTTAAGGCAGGGCAAAAGGGGCAGCTGCCCTGGGCCCTGTCATTGTTGTGGGGCCCAAGCAGCTGCCTCAAACTTGCCAACTATCCTGGTTTAAATTCCCTCGTCCTTTGAGGTTTTAGTCTGGTGCTGTGTCCCAATATCTCAGTGTGAAGTGCTGCTACTAATGCTGCCCAGCTCTGCCCTATTGTTGTGTAAAGATGACTCACCTGCAGACCCTGTGTTTACATGTAAATAACCGCCATTCATATATAAATAGGGGCGGCCGGCGGCATTGATATGTATATCATGCCCTCCACAGTAATCTCTAGCAACCAATCAACAAGCAGAAATCATGTGCTGTAGCCTCTAGCAACTAATCAGTGAGCTGTAATGTGTGCTGTAACCTCTAATAACCAGTCAGTGAGCGGTAATGATACACTGTAACCTCTGGCAACCAATCGCAATAGCTGCCTGATCCGATTCAGTAAACTGATTTTGAGTCTAGCTGCTATTTATTGTATGTCTCAGAGCAGGCGGAGAGCAAAACTGCATGCCCCCCCCCCCCCCCCCCCCAAGAAAAGTTTTACCCAGGTTCCAATCAATATTAAAGGCCCTGAACAGCAGCATGGTTGCCAATAAACTGACAATACTGTATGCATTGCAGGGGTGGGCAACCCCCGCCACTGGTGCCACAAGCAGCACACAAAGCCTCTTTTGCCAGCACTCGACTCCCTCCCCATCAGCAGAGTAGCGCAGGGAAGTGTCAGTGAGACACTAATGCATTCCAATGTCAGAATTCCCCACACCGCACCGCACTGAGAGGGAGGCACTGCACCCCACACATTGTAATAGATGGGAAACAATGTTTGGTTCTCTAACTTTGCTGTAGCTACCATTGTCAACTTATGTGATGGGAAGAGATTGGGTGCAGTTCTGGTAGGGGGGCAGTCCCTGTTTCCAGGAGGAGGACTATCATTGGCCACTGCTAAAGCCAATCTCAGTCCTGCTAGCCCCACCCACCATCTGGAGGAAGATTATTCTATTGGTTGCCACTACCAGTCTCAGAAAGAAGATTTCACTGTGATTGAGAAAACCAGTGAATTCCAGTTTGTGGAATTATTGTTGAGCTTCTGGGAACTTTGTTGAAATTATTGCTGAACATTTGTGTCACTTACTACAGAACCCCAACACTCTGTGTCCCTTTAAGCCCCAACCAGTATTCAGCGCAACGAAAATCACACCCAACCACTTTTTCTCAGCTGCGGGAGCCCAGCTTATGATCCTGCACACAGGCCCACTGCTTTCAGAAAATGCCCCTGACCTGAGCTCATCATTTTCATGATTGAGAATGTGAAGTTCACTTTTTTTGTTACAAAATCGGCACGCTCAATTTCTTTGAAAACCTTTTTTTGGGCACATTGAGCTCAAAAGGTTGCCTATGCCTGTGCATTATAGCCATCTATCCAGCAGGTGGCACTGTAGTATTATAGTGTGCATCTATGGTAATGTAATGAGAGGAAGTGGTTCGTCTTTCCTCACTATGTTCTTGTATGTTCCTTTTTCCTGTACCACGATAAAGATATCCTCCATAAAAGTAAAGCTACTACATACAACAAACTTCCAGCGCATAATTATTCAATAAGCTGCTAATAGAATCCTCCTTCCATCCCTTGCTGGCTGCTGTAATGGTCTCCCCAGGCTATTTCTGGGTGTCAGATTTTTTTGCCTCCTGATTGGGTGGTGGGCGTTGATGTCATCACTGTATACAGCATTCCCAAACCGCCCCTGCCCATTGGAGTGCATGGGCAGCGCTTGCGAAGTGCCTGAAAAGCATTTCGGAAGTGCCTCAGCACAGGCGCTTTTAACCCCTTCTTCGCCCCTAGCAGGTGTTAAAAGTGCCCACTAGCGGGCAAAAAGTGCCGCTTAAAGAAGCGGCGCTTTAGCGCCAGCGAGGCCACGGCTACAGTGTGAAAGTAGCCTTAATATCCGCGTCCAGTGCCACATTTTAAAGCAATGTAAACAAGCCCTAAAAGAAGAAGTTACCTTCTAGTCCATTTATATTTCTTTCAATCTCAAGCCCTGATAAAGGGGGCAGTATTGAACCCCCAAAACACGTTTGCTACTCTTTTGATTGTCCCTCCAACTTTTTTTGGAATCAAACCATATCTGGACCTTTCTGCAGTGGTGTGGTGCTTCAAGTTACACTTTTTGCTACAGGAAGTACTGACTCTGGACAAAGCCTGAACCCAGATGGTGCCATCCATCTGGAGAGAGAAGCAGAGGAAGACCTTTTCTGGGGGAGTACTGTGATCTCTGAAAGGTAATACCCAATAGTATTACACTTATACAGAACTTCATTTGCAATATTTTAAAAAAAGAAAAAAAAAAAAAAAAAGGGGGGGGGGGGGAGTGACTGATTCACAAAGCAACCAATTATGTTTCAGTTTGGCAGATTTAGGGATTACAGCTTTTGTCATGTTACATTTATACTTGAACCGACCACCTAGCTCAAATCACCAAGCCTTCTGTCAGTAGTACAAGGAAGCTGTAAACCCAACAACTCCACCCTAAACTGATCACTATAAGCTGGATTTCACAGAATAATGAATCCACAGATCAGGGGAGGGGGTGGCATTGAGCATGCAGCCCCTCTGTGGAATCATTATAATGTAGAATAAATAAGTATGGAATCCAGCTTATAGTCGAGTTTATAGTGATCAGTTTAGGGTGGAGTACAGCGATCGCCATTGTAACCCAGACCCATGCTCCTGGGGGCCTGTGCAGCACCTCCTGTACACCTGGATAAGAGGGAGGCAGCATGTAGAGGAACTGATCCCTCCATGTAGAAGCTGAATACCTGCTTCTCCTCCCCACCCTCCTGCAGACATTTGGCAGCTGCATGAGATAAATGGAGGGCATCAGTTCCCCTACATGCTGCTCCCACCACCTCCCTATCCCTGTCCTGCTGCCCCAGGCCCGTGTGCGTCCCTGGCCCCCTGAATCCTGACAGATCTGTCAGGATGGAGAGAGGGGAAGGGGCTGGTAAACATGTCATTTATTAGCCCCTTCCTTGTCTTCATAAATAGTCCGTGATATTTATAGCTGAGGCATAGTAAACAGTTTACTATACCTCAGTTTATGAATGAATGAATGAATGGGAAGCACTGTACAGAGATATTCCTGTCCATTCATTCTGTGCAGCTGAGGCTTTAGAGAACGGGACTGATGAATCTGGTGCAACCTCTGATATTTCACCAAAGCCCCCAAACGGAAGTCCTTAAAAATATGTAAAAAAAAACAATTGTAAAATAAATAATATAAGATAAAACACAAAAATCAAAAACTACGGACACCAGTGGCAGAACTACTATAGTTACATAGTTAGTCAGGTAAAAAAAAAAAAAAACACAAATCCATCTAGTTCAACCATAAAAATAAATATAAAAAAATATATGATACAATCCCATATACCCACGGTTGATCCAGTGGGTCGCAAAGGTCGCACTTGCAACTGGGCTCTGGCATCCCATCGCCATGGGGAGTCCCCAAGACAGCAGAAAGATGGACCACTGCGGAACCGTAATAAAAGGGTCCCACGATGCATGTAAAGGGCCCAGGGATCAGTGGGAGGGGTCCCGGGGGGGGGGGGGCTCTTCATGGTTTCTTTAAAGAAACAAATACGGTACCCCCCAAAGAAAGTATAAGGGACTTTGTAGAAAACAAGGAAAAAAGATAAACAAAAATGATATAAATTATATTAATTTTATAGAAAATATAAAATTATTAAGGCGCAAACATCACCAAAAGTATAATTGATAAAACCAACAAGTAGCAATCATGAATCGTTAGTGCGTGGTAATTTTAGATATTCAGACAGACGCGTTTCAGGCAGGGCCATCTTTAAGGCAGGAAAAAAGGGGCAGCTACCCTGGGCCCTGTCATTGTTGTGGGGCCCAAAACAGCTGCCTCATACTTGCCAACTATCCAGGTTTAAATTCCCTTGTCCTTTGAAATTTCATTCCTGTGCCATGTCCCGATCTCTGTGTGAAGTGCTGGTACTAATGCTGCCCAGCTCTGCCCTATTGTGTACAGATGACTCACCTGCAGACCCTGTGTTTACATGTAAATAACCGACATTCATATGTAAATAGCGGCGACATTACTAAGTAAATAGCTGTGGCTGGCGACATTGATATGTAAATAAAGGCGGCATTCCTATGTATATCATGCTCCCCTGCTGTGAGGAGGTGATGTGCTGTAACCTCTAGCAACTAATCAGTGAGCCGTAATGTGTGCTGTAGCCTTTAGCAACTAGTCAGTAAGCAGTAATGATATGCTGTAACCACTGGCAACCAATCCCAATTGTTGCCTGATCTGATACAGAAAACTGATTTTAAGTCTAGCTGCTATTTACTGCATGTCTCAGAGTTGGTGGAGAGGGAAATTGCATGGGGGTTTTTGCCCAGGGTCCAATCTATATTAAAGACGGCCCTGGTTTCAGGACAATTGTGCAGTCCTTTCATCAGGGGCATTCAAAGCAGGATGAGACTACCATAGCACATTCTAAAAATCAAAAACAAAAATACAAAACAAATAGAACAGCTCAAACGCATGAAAAACAAAGAATATAAACTCATCATGAACAAGGGCAGAGAAATGGGAGCATCATTGAGACCATGATTGCAAGATCACCTACCAATTCTATGAGGTCAGTATTGCATAGAATTGGTAGGTGATCTTGCAATCATGGTCTCAATGATGCTCCCATTTCTCTGCCCTTCTTCATGATGAGTTTATATTCTTTGTTTTTCATGCGTTTGAACTGTTCTGTTTTATTTGTTTTCTATTATTTTTGTTTTTAATTTTTAGAATGTGCTATGGTAGTCTCATCCTGCTTTGAATGCCCCTGATGAAAGGACTGCACAATTGTCCTGAAACGCATCGGGCTGAATGTCTACAATAACTACGCACTAACGATTCATGATTGCTACTTGTTGTTTTTATCAATTCTACTTTTGGTGATGTTTGCACCTTAATTTTATATTTTCTAGCAATAAATATTTATATAATTTTTGTTTATATCATCTTTTTCCTTGTTGCCTACAAAGTCCCTTATACTCTTTGGGGGGGGGTATTTGTTTCTTTATACTTACTCTGGGATTGGCAACCTACTAACCCCTACTGGTTTCTTGCACCGGAGCCCTGAAGGTTCTAGTTTCGCCTCTGGTGGAGAGGACTCTGCGTAAGTTCTCTTTACTTAGATTTGGGCACCTGATGCAAAACCCTACTGCAAACAGACGCACCTCTACTGCAGTATTGCAATACAGGGAGGCCAATACAGCCACATTACATCCTCCCCATTACTTAGCCCATTAATAAAAACTTTAATCTCCTCCTCGCAACCAAAGTCTGGAGAATAAAACATCCAGGCAGGACAGAAAGCATTTTATAAAGCAATACTACACCAGCAACGCCAAGGCTAAAATGCACTTAATCTAATAGGCTGCACAGATTGAATTATATCATCTCTGCAGAGTGCCTGCCTTGCATCAGCACCGAGAGCTTTCCAAAGACGGATGTCCCGTACAACGAGAGCGAGGCGGCTCGGCTTCTGGGAGGTAGAATACAATTTGGATAATGTCCAGGCACTGGAGGCTACAAGGAGCACTCTGTGTGCATACTAATTCTGGGTATGTCTGATATTGCTGGTGGTCGGTCCAAGGATAAAGGCCACACACTAGCAGATTCTCAAACGAACGTTCATACGAATATTCTCATTCGATGACTCGATGAATGTCATTCAAAAGTACTTAAAGTGCTTCTGCACCCAGGACTCTGAATTCACCATATCTGGTCTCACAGTACACAGAACTGCAATTTTAGTAATTATAAACTAAATAGCTTTTTTCATCAGCACTATATAGAGGTCTTGTGACTTCTATTAGCGTCTGGGTAAAGCTTGTAGGAGAAGTTTTCATTCTACTGTGACTGTCCTATGAGGCTGCAGGATCCCTGACCCTCTGTCTGGACAGTGCCAATTGGCTCTGTGCTGATCACAAACTCTCCCAAAAAAAAAAAAAAAAAAAACTAGCAATACAATACAATACACAAACTGAGCATGTGCAGTGACTTCAAAGGCTCTGTCTTATCAGGAGATGGACTGTAGAAGAATGGAGGATCAGAGAAGACAGGATCAAACAGCCTTTTTGCACACAATGCAGAGTATTAACCCCTTAAGTTCCACAGCGAGTATAACAAGCATGATTTACTGCATATAAAGACTGGTTTTACTGTTGTGGGTTTGGCAACACAAATTCCTTTTGCTTTTAACATTCGATTTTGGGACAAATGGACATTCAATGTTGGGGCTCTTTCAGTATACACTAAACATGTGCGCTGTCAATAAATTTGTTTGGTTTTGTTCTGTTTAGTTTCGTACGAAAATTCATATTTCGTAATTCGTGTCCGAAATTCAATTCGGATTCGCACAAAATACGAATTTTCATTCGATTCGTAAAACTTTTCGTAAAATAACGAAAGTTCGTTATGATGAATTTATCATGAGGGGTTCCCACCATCCCTGTACTGTGCTGACTTCCTGGGTTTTTTAACTTTTAGGTTCGTTAACTTTTCGTAAAAATAACAAAATGTTCATTATGATGAATTTATCATTATGAGGGGTCCCCACCATCCCTGTGCTGTGCTGACTTCCTCTGATTGGTGAGTAAAACACCAGTCATGTTTCTGTTGTAACGGAATTTGGAATCTGAAATTCCGAAATTCGTAAGCATAGAAATTCCTATAAGGTTCCCACCATCCCTGTGCTGGGTTTCCCAGGTCTGAGTGCACACAAATTTTCCTTATGATGAATTTATCATTATGAGGGGTTCCCATCACCCCTGTGCTGTGCTGACTTCCTAGGGTTTTAACTTTTAGGTTTGTTAACTTTTCGTAACAATTACGAATTTTCGTTACGAATTTGAATCCGAAATTTGTAAATTAAATTTCGTATTTCGTACAGAATTCGTATGCATAAAAATTCGTATTTCGGATTCGTTCGAATTTTCTGAAATTTGTATGTCTAGTATACACAACAATAAGGGTAGTAGCGCAATGTTTTCTATTCCGACTACAAGACTAGACTACAAGATAGCTCCCAACCGTCCCCAATTTCGAGGAACTGTCCCTGATTTGCAGCAATGTCCCCCTGTCCCTCATTCTACCTCATTTGTCCCTCATTTTGGTCTGATCCATAGAGTTGTATACAAAATGCACTTTTTTGTCTTTCAAAAAGTGTTTCCCAGTGCAAAACCTTTCATCCAAATTCTAAACTGATGCATTTGTAAATTTTTGTAGCCAATATAAAGGAATAGTAGTGGTAAAAAATAAAAATAAAAAATAAGCCCTTGTGGCTTTAATTAACCTTTTGTTTTTGGCCAATTCTCCTTTAAGGGGGTGTTGCAGGGGTCGTGTCCTATGCCTACATACGTTTGCTAGTAGGTGTCCCTCATCCCCATCTCAAATTGTTGGGAGGTATGGATTAAATGACTATTGTAGGCAGACTCTCCCACTTAGCAACTGGCTCTCTGGGTCTACAGAACAGAAGGTAAGAACCTTCAATAATGATAGCTAAAATACCAGCAATGTGTACAGTTGTAGTCCTAGATATTTAATTCCAACAAAACTGGAATTTCACTTTCAATGGTCCGTCCACCCAAAAGTAACATTTGCCCATTGTTGGAGTGATTGACATCAGCCCCAGGCTTCTTATACGTCTTAGGTCAAGTTCACACCTATATCGTTTTTAATGCACTTTGTGTTTTGCAGAAACGCACTACAGTCCATTTCACATGGATTCTTATGGGACATATTCACATCTAAGGCCCCTTTCACACATGCGGATAATATGTCCGTATTTCATCCATCCGTTTGCGGATGAAATACGGGCATACATTCATCCCTATGGGATAGCGGGTGTCTGCGAATGAACATCCGCAGACACCCGATTTCCTCCGCCTCCGCAACAGTCCGATTCTGCAGACGGAGGAAAATCCTATTTTTCTATCCGTCTGCAGAGCGGATCGGATGAACACGGACACACGGTCCGTGCTCATCCGATCCCCATAGAGGAGAGCGGAGAGCTGACAGGGCGGTCCCCGCACAGTGTGCGGAGACCGCCCTGTCCGCAGCCGGCTCAGCGGGGACAACGGAGCGATCCCCGCTGAGCGAGCGGATCATCACAGGGCAGATCATTACTGATCCGCCCCGTGTGAAAGAGGCCTTAATGTTTTTCAGCCACTGCGTTTTTGGAAAGGGTCTTTTTTACACGCAGCACGGTGCATTTTTGGTTCAACAGACTTATTTAGTGCAATGTTATTTTTTTTAAAAAGCATAAAAAAAATATATTTTAAAAACGCATCAAAAATGCACCGCAAAAAGCACTGCAGAAACGAATCAGAAACAAACTGCTTAGGTGTGAACCAAGCCTAAGGCCTTGTACACACGGTCTGATTGTTGGGCGACTGAGCGCCTGATTTTTGTCAAAAGCGCGTGTGCAGGATTTTGTCTAGCATAATATCTGAACATCATTTGACAAACACAAACGTAGTGATGTACTATGAGGGTATAAAGAGGAAGTTTATTTATCTTTGGGCCCCTTATGCTAATTCCATGTAATGCCGCGTACACACGATTGGAATTTTGGTCGGAAAAAGCTCTGATGGTTTTCCCGACGGAATTCCGACGGGATTTCGCTCAAGCCGTCTTGCATACACATGGTCACACCAAATTCCGACCGTCAAATACACGGTGCCATACAACACTTACGGACTAGAAAAAGTTAAATAGCCAGTAGCCAATAACTTCCGTCTCCTAGTTGAATCTGAGCATGCGTGAGTTTTTGTGCGTCGGAAATTGCATACGCACCAGCGCATTTTCAGATAGGAACTTTTCCCGACAGAAAAATTGAGAACATGCTCCCAATCTTTTGCTGTCCGAAATTCGCCCAGCAAAAGTCAGATGAAGCGTACACATGATCGCATTTTAGGACCAAAAGCTCTCATCGGTCTTTTTCTGTCCGAATTTCCAATTGTGTGTACACAGCATTAGTAGAATTTTGGTGAGCGTTGATTCACGATTTTCAGATCGTACAAAACAAAAGCCTTTTAAAATAGGTTTGGCATAACTTCATCAGTATCACCAGCAAAGCAGCGTCCCATTAAAGATGATGAAAATGTGCGCTGCATTTCGACAATTCATCAATTGCCACGTCACAAATGTTAATTCAACATTAGAAATGCTAGTTTACAAGACCAAACTCTTCCGGCTCGTTCCTTGATTCCGAGCATGCGCGGTTGTACTTTCGACTTTTGTGTGACGGATTTCTGTACTGACCATCCGAAAATTAGATGTTGAGTTTACATCCAACAAAAATTGTATAGCCTGCACATCCAACTTCTGTCTGATGTAAATCGTCTGTCGAATGCACCATATTGACGATCTTCAGACTTTTCTCAGATTTTCGTACTGTGTGTACAAATACTCCAACAGTGAGACCTCCCAGCCTCCATTCCCAGTCCTGTTCCTGTCCCCCTGGGAGTTGTGGGGATTCCCATCCACCTTGTGTATTCCCACTCCTCCTAATACATTCACCAAAATATACAGTACATAGAAAAAAAAAAAAAATCAATGGGCATGGTGTGAGACCTTATGACAACACCGGGTGTCCAGGCTTGAGCATTAGGAGATCTCACTAAAATGGTCATCTAGTTTAAATCTGAAATCTGGTATTAATTGTTGGATATAAAAGATACAAATTAATGCAGCTCTGTAATCAATAATACATCATTTATTTTTATTTTTTTAAATACAAGCAATGAAAGTACCTGAATGTTACCTGGTTTCAGCTTCATGTAGCCCCTGAACGGCAGAGCTGGACTGTAAGAGGGGAAGCAGCACAAGGAGCCAATCATTTAATGCCATGACAAGAAACATGCTGATAGGAGGAGAAACAGAGTGACAGAGAGATGAGCTCATCACTGTGCTGCTTCTCGTTTCACTGTCCAGTGACAGGCTGGGGGTGGATTCAGGAGGACCTGGGCTCAGAAGGAGTTAGTTGAATGATGCTTACAAGACTCAGGACATCTAGTGGCAAAAAAAAAAAAAAAAAAAAAAAAAAAGAAGTACTGTGGGGGAAATCTCTGGATTGAAGGCGAATATTGCAGCAAAAGCCGGTTGTTATATTATCTTTTAGCCCTGGTTCACATTGCAGCGTTTTGGCATAATATTTTGCATGTCAAATCGCACAATTTCATTGTCCGTGTGAACCTAGGCTTAATGAGCGATTTGTTTTTAGCCTGTTATTTTTGGCTGGAAATCTGCTTTATGTAAAATGTGAAAAGTTCATGTTCACGATTACAACGGGTATAAAAATGATGCTGCGGTTAAAATCCGATTGGTTGCTATGGGATGTTGCACTTGGATTGATTTGACTGCGTATAAAACCACTCAGCAATCTTGGAATAGCAGGATACATAATAGAAATGATGAGGAGTAATTGTGCGGGGTGAATAGGAATTGACACAACATGGAGGGTAGCGGCTGTGTATGCATTTCCCTGGACCTTTCATGGGGAAAGCATATTTAATCGAAGCGATTGATTAGTTCCCGGCTCATTTCAATCACTGCTAGCTGGACTTGGAATGGTTCAGCCCCTATGTTCCATTACTATGCTGAGCACAGCAATTATTAATCACATGAACAGCTACAGCCAATCCGTCAACGTCTGAGTCTTCCAGTGAACACAAAATAGGTTCAGAAATCTAGAAGAAAAACACTTCTCAGAATTTCATGTCCTCTGCCTCACAATACAGACTCCAAAATAAAATTTCAGAAACAAAAACGTTCATACTACTTTTAGAGTATCGGCAGGCAAAATCGTCAAACTTGGTGCCGTTTTGTTTAACCACTTTCAGACCGGACCATTTTGCTGGCTTAAGACCAGACCACTTTTTGCGATTTGGCACTGCGTCACTTTAACTGACAATTGCGCGGTCGTGCGACGTGGCTCCCAAACAAAATTGACGTCCTTTTTTTCCCACAAATAGAGCTTTCTTTTGGTGGTATTTGATCACCCCTGCGGTTTAAATTTTTTGCTCTATAAAGAAAAATAGAGCGACAATTTTGAAAAAACGCGTTATTTTTTACTTTTTGTTATAATAAATATCCCCAAAAATATATAAAAAAAAACATTTTTTTCCCCTCAGTTTAGGCCGATACGTATTCTTCTTCATATTTTTGGTAAAAAATTTTAAAAAAAAAATCGTAATAAGCGATTATTGGTTTGCGCAAAAGTTATAGCGCTTACAAAATAGGGGATAGTTTTATGGCATTTTTAGTAACAATTTTTTTTTTTTTACTAGTAATGGCGGTAGTCAGCGATTTTTATTCCGACTGCGACATTATGGCGGACACATCGGACATTTTTGACACAGTTTTGGGACCATTGGCAATTATACAGCAATCAGTGCTATACAAATGCACCGATTCCTGTGTAAATGACACTGACAGTGAAGGGGTTAACCAGGGGGTGGCAGTGTAGAAGTTAAGTGTTCCTAGGGGCGTTACTAACTGTGGGGGGCTAGGCTTTGTGTTAGTGAACACTGATCTCTGCTCCAATCACATGGAGCAGAGATCAGCGTCACTTGTTGCTAGGCAGAATGGGGAGATGCTGTTTACAGCGGCATCTCCCTGTTCAGCCGCCCCATGAGACGATCGTGGGTATCCCCGCGGCGATCGAGTCCGCGGGAGCCGCGACTGGACTCACGGGAGTCCCGACCGACACACGAGCGCACCGCCGGTGGCGCGCACGTGATGGCAGGGCAGCATAGAAAAATGGACGTACCTGTACGCCAATATGCCTTCCCGTGCCATTCTGCTGACGTACATCAGCATGCGCCGGTCGGGAACTGGTTAAAAGTGAACCTGTGCTCCACTTTTTTTTTAACCTTTGGGCTCATTTGCCAGTAGGCATGTGCAATTCATGAAATCCAAATTCAGACAAAATTTCCGTTGTGTTCAAATCTCCGAATTACAATAGTAACAAACTTCAATGAATCCAAAATAAATTCTAACGAAACAATGAATTAATTCGTTTCATTTGGACATTTTGTTTAAAGTGATTGTAAGGGTTTTTTTTTTTTTAAATAACAAACATGGCATACTTACCTCCACTGAGCAGCTCGTTTTGCACACAGTGGCCCCGATCTCCGTCTTCTGGGGTCTGCTGGCGGCTCTCACGGCTCCTCCCCACATCAGATAACCCCCTAGGAGAAGCGCTCTCCCGGGGGGGGGGGGGTTACCTTGCGGGTGCGCTCCCGAGTACATGATTTGGCATCTATAGCCGCCGAATGTATGACTCTGCCCCAGCGCCCACGTCACTGGATTTGATTAAGAGGAGCAGAGCCAATGGCTGCGCTGCTATCAATCTATCCAATCAGGACCCGAGATACCGACTGGAACTGGGCTGATCGTCCCCGTCGCTGGCAAGACCGGGTTCAGGTATTTAAAAGGGGGGCTCTGGGGGGCTGCTGCAGCACAGAAGGTTTTTCACCTTAATGCATTAAGGTGAAAAACCACGAGGGTTTACAACCCCTTTAAGATTAAAAGCCTTCTGTGTGCAGCAGCCTCCCTAATACTTACCTGAGCCTGATCTCTGTCCAGTGATGTCCACAAGTGCCTCGGCTGTCCTGGACTCTCCCTCCTGATTGGCTAAGACACAGCAGCGGCGCCATTGGCTCCTGCTGCTGTAGAACAAAGTCAGTTAGCCAATGACAAGAGAGATGGGGCGGGGCTGGGCTGTGGCTCCATGTCTGAATGGACACAGGGAGCTGCAGCTCAGCTTGGGTGCCCCCATATCAAGCTACTTGCTGTGGGGACATTCAACAGAAGGGAGAAGCCAGGAACTCCAGAAAGGGACCCGAGAAGAGGAAGATCTGTGCTGCTTATGCTCTGAGCAGATAAGTATAACATGTTTGTTATTTTTAAAGAAAAAAAACTAAAACAAAACAATACTTTAGTAATATTTTAATGTTTGAAGCATGACGATTGATCCAAATTCAGTCAGATCCATTTCGTTTTTATGTTGCATTAACATTTTTTATTATTCTAAAAAAATAAAAAAAGCATATTGCAATAAATACAGTAAGGTATAAAAGTGGAAGAAGATGATTCCAATTTATTGTGTTTGGCTTGGATGGAGGTGAATCCATCAGAATCTCCAAATCATAACAACGAATGAATCCGAAATTCATTTTATTCCATCCATTATGTTATGATTAAGACCCCTTTCACACTGGGGTGGTTTTAAGACGCTTTAGCATTAGAAATAGCCTCTGCAACGCGCCTAAAAACCGCCTACCATTCATTGCAGTGTCTTTCCACACTGAGGCGGTGCGCTTGTGGGACGTTACAAAGAGTCCTGCAAACAGCATCTTTGGGTCGGGTTGGAAGTGCTGTATTTAGCGCTCCCAAAACGCCCCGGCCCATTGGAATGAATGGGCCACCCTTGAATGCAGGAACTGGAGCTGTCTCTTCCTGTATAAGTTCACTTACCCGCATAGCATACTAGCTCATTATGAATTACTTACCCGAGATCGAAGCCCCCACATCGGCCCTCGTTCACCTCCTCCGACGCCATCTATCCCAGAGCGACTTCCGGGTATCGCGGCCCCGGCGATGTGACTGGCCAGAGCCACGATTACGTCACCCGCATGATTACCGTTAGAAACGGCATGCTCAGTGTGCCTGCGCCCGATGTCTACGGTGCATGCGCCACTACTTCTACGTTTGGGAGATATTTCGAGCACCTACAGGTAAGCCTTAATCTAGGCTTACCTGTAGGTTAAAGTGGTTGTAATGGGTTTACAACCACTTTAATGACCAATGCCATTTGTAATATGCAGCATGAGGGGGTTCATGTATTGCCACTGGTCACCAATGCATTATTCACCAATGTCATTTAGACATATATAGATCAGACCAAAATGAGGGACAAATGAGGAGGAATGAGGGACAGAGGGACATTGCTCCAAATCAGTGACAGTTGGGAGGTATATGGATGCACCCTGTAATAATATGTTTATAAAGATTTTGCACAAATAATTGCAAAAATGGGAAAAGAAATAGTCTTGTGCACTTAAAAGCATAAAAAAGGTAACATAAAATTACCCAAAAATCAACAATTTCCCTTTAAAAAGACATTGCCTCCCCTTGCTGGTAGACCTTTTACAACTTCGCATGCCACAAGGCACAGGAAGCAATATTTTCAGAAATATTAATTGACTTCACAGTTCACATTTAGGGCAACATAATCCAGCAGTCAGACGCATGGAAGTGATTGCACGTTCCACCAAAATAGCAACAATTTGCATGTTTTATAGGCACCAACTGAATTGCCAACTAGAAATTCCTCTGTACTGTGCTAGCCAATACATCACACGGACATTATACACGTACTGTATATTTTACACGGCTACATAAATAGTACTGAAAGTAGCAGAGTTGTCAGATTATTATGGAGGTTTTCAGCCAACTTCAAGCAGTGAGGCTGAGCTGACATCTAAGGAGAACCCTGGCTGTCAGCTGCAGCAGGAAATCCACAGCAAACCTCCAACTGTCTACAAACCAATCAGGCCTATCCATATCTCTATGCTGCAGTCCAGGGCTTACAGAAAATGCAGCCTGCACGAATTGTACTGAAATTAATGACAAGGCATAATTACAACCAACTGAACCCAAGAAGAAAAATGTGATGTATTGCAGATTACCAGTCCTTCGATGTCGTGGCTGCATTTGTTTATGTTTTTTAAAAGGCAAATAACATTTTCAGCAAGTACAGAACAATCTATTGCTCTTGCCAGAAGTGAACTTTCTATGAGTTGGACTGGAAGCAGAGAACAATGTTTCTTCCTTCAGTAAACCACAAAGTCGATTTTATTGTGCTCATAAGCAGGGGCGGACTGACAACTCATGAGGCCCCCGGGCAATAGGAGATTATAGGGCCACACAGTATACACAAACACACACACACAGTATACAATCACACGGTATACACACACGTTTCTATTGGCTGAGAAGGTACTGGAGAGGTGGGACAGCTATAATCTCTGGATTTTTAGACCAAAGGGATGTCGGTAAGGGACATTTCAGAGACAGATGTAAAAAAAACACAGATTGTTACATACTGTTCCTGGTTTTACTGAGGCTGACAACCCTGATAGGGCCCTCGGGCAGTGCCCGAGTGGCCAAATGGTCAGTCTGCCCCTGCTCATAAGAATGCTGAGGGTTTAATAAGACTTTAAGGCTGGATACACACTTATGCATTTTTAGTGCTTTTTGCATTTTGAAGATTTGCACTACAGAACGTGTTCCAGAGGAAACCATGTTAAATGGAATGTAGTGCAAATCTGCAAAATGCAAAAAGTACTAAAAATGCATAGGTGAGAATCCAACCTAAATGATTAAAATGCAAGCTATTAAAAACACCACATTAACTTTCCTATTATAAATGCCCGATGAGGAAGCCGAACGAGCTGCTTGGAAAGCTTGCATTATTAGTGTAAAATGTTAAACTTAAACTTTGCAGATTAATTGGCTACATTAATTATACAAGATTAGAGTAATGTAAATGTAGCACCCTGACATTTAGGCAGCTGGTGATATTAGATAAGATAAGGGCATGGCAAGGACAGATTATGGATGAATGGGGTGTCTCAGCCAATTGGCAGGGGTTTCTTTAAGTCACTTGGACTGCTGGGAGAGCCTATTTATTTGGGCGTAGTCGGGTGATCTGGGTTCTGTGCCACCTAGACAGCTGTCTTGGTGAACGTGTTATGCTGCCCTGGGCTGCT
This sequence comes from Lithobates pipiens, assembly GCF_037356315.1. Lineage (NCBI taxonomy): Eukaryota > Metazoa > Chordata > Amphibia > Anura > Ranidae > Lithobates > Lithobates pipiens. The sequence goes on from NW_027507764.1 coordinate 65,000,402, forward strand.
AGGCCAGAAACCTACAGCCTATCCCAGGGGGACATCTGGCTGCTAGGCTATCTGAAGGCCTATCCAGAAGCAGGAAAAGCAGCGTAGGGTTGGGACTACGGGCTTGTAGTCCAACCAGAAGTAATGGTTCCGCTGGCTGGGGAACCAGTTGTGATCGAAGGGTAGAGGGGAAGCTGTCCCCACTATGGGACCATCCACCTGGTTACTGGAGACCACTGAGAGTAAGCTAAAGATGGTACCAGAGCAGAATTCTCACCAGCCGGGGACAGTGAAGAAGTGGGAAAATTTCCACTGGGTCACTGACTTGACACTTGCTGGACAGTAGATGCGACGTAAGTGCCAAGCCAGGGACCTAGCGTATCAGCGTGCACGGGGGGGTAGGGGGGGTGATGCTTAAGGAGTATCTGAGTGCCAAGCCAGGTACCCAGCAGGGAAGCAGGGGGAGACGCTTGACGAAGATACGGAGTGCTAAAAGTGGAAGTGCTTAGGGAATCCAGTAGCTATTGGATCCAAAGTTTAGTGAAAGACTGGGAGTTCGTGGAGTACAGATCCACAGTGAGTGACTGGGGAATAAGGAGAACTGTTTGTAGTAAGTCACTACATTCGTGTTTGTGGCACGACAATTGTGTACCGTTAGTATGGAAGACAAGATCCTGGCAGACGCTCGGTTGGTCAACAATCGTGCCGTGTGCACAAGGCTTAAGCCAAAACTTTTGGCTGTCCAAAAACAAAAAACAACTTGCATTCAGAAGGTGACACCGCCTCCAGTCAGCTCCACCTGCACCACTCTCTGAAAAGAGATCCCCTGTGGATCATTCTTAAAATACCAACACAATGTGTAAACGACTGATTTTAATAAAAGGACTGGAGTTTTGCTTTTTTGTTTTTGTTTTTTAATATCTGTCTGAAGTTCTGCTTTAAGGATATAAATTCATAGCTGAAATACAAGAAAATAGTCTACGGACGTGAACACCAAAATTATCATTAGAGGAAGACTATATGAGAACGCAATTATATTCTCTGACAAGTGAAAACGTCTAAAAAAATAAAAAAGGAGAGGAAGGGAACGCCGGCACAGAGAAGCAGAGAGGTCACGGCAAATTATGAAGCCGATGTGACACAAGGCATGTCAGTTCCATGGCAGACAGCCTTTCAATCAAAACAGCAATTCTGCGACTTTGTTCTCCGGAAGAATGATTGGCTCATGAAGGGAATACAGGATATGTGAGATGATTAATGGAGACATCTCATCTACCCAGAGCGGACTACGGACTATGGAGACGCCGCAACATAACAAGCACCTCTCATCCCATCTTATCTTAGAACTCCCTACAGAGATCCGGGCAACGACACCAAACAGATCAATGTGGACACTTCTAACTGCTTCGGACAACTATCTGTATGTGTAAAATTCATATCGGAGTACAGTACTGAATAAACAGTCAATTACATGGTTAAAAAAAATACGTTCCTTCATAAAACATCTGACTGCACTGTGAAATACACACCGACAGAGACCAAGAGCAAAAAAACTGTGTTAAGGCTCTATTCACACTTGTGCGACTTGTCATGCGACTTTGGGCATCAAAGTTGCATGACAAGTCGTTCCCCATATTTTCCAACAACCATTCATATTTGTACGACAAAGTCGCAGCGACTTCAAAGTAGTTCTTGCACTACTTTGGTCCGACTTTCATGCAACTTGACTTCAATGTTAACCCTCAAAAGCTTGCACCTGAAAGAAAGTTATACCTGAATGTTATACAGTGCAACAGTTGTTTATTGATCGAAGCCAAAGTTCTATCCAAGTCACAACCATTCAAAATTGCACTCCAAAGTCCACCTCGGATCGCGTTTATATCTGACTGTCATCCCATCCGCCAGATGGATGGGGAACGGACCCTTATTTGTCTGCTTTTGGTGGCCCAGATCGGGTCGGATGCTGGTGGGTGCCCGCCGACATCCACCGCTCCATAGAGAGTTGCAGGTGATCAGATTGGGTCAGCCTAAAAAATGGACAGGTGGATCCGATTGGAAAGTTTGTGAGGGGGCAAAAACTCTTTTGTTTATCTGTCCCCTAAAATTATCTACCACCATTTTATTCTCCAGGGACTCTGCTTTCAGAAAATATATAATGTTTGGGGGTGTCAAAGCGAACCTTCAGTCATTTTTTCAACTTTTCATCTATTAAATCTTCTGCCCTTGTTTTACCTTTTTTTTCTGCCAGTAAATACCTTATACAGCCCACTTCCTGCTTCTTGTCTGGTAATTAGCCTAGGCTTATGACATCATACACAGCCCTCTCTCTCACTCTTGTGCGAGTTTGCCAGGAAGGGTGGGAGGATGAGACATAAGAGGGCCAACCAGAGCTGCAGAGCTGGAGGTGTGCCTCTGTGTGTCTGTGTAAATCCAGGAAGTGAACAGGCAGCAACTTCAGCTGCCCACAGTTGAAATGGATGCAGCCAGACTCGGTGGAGAGAGATTTCTGCAGCATATTTGGCAAGTACAGAATTACAGTATATATAAAATAATATGCAAAGTGGTTGGAGGGAAGCTTCAGAATGGCAAAGATGTTTTTATTACAAATTATGTGAGCAGACTGTAGTTCCTCTTTAAGTAATCTTCAGGCCTTAAATTTTTTTTTATAAGTGTGCAAAAAATTAAAAACTAAATAAACGCAAAAACAGCTTTGGTAAAGAAAGACTAAAATTGCCGGTGTGAGTGCACCTGAAGGGATTTCCATCACATCAGAAAGATATCCTCCGACTTTTTATTGAGTCTACAGGACAGGAAGTGAAGGGAAATTACCTAATCAGACACAGATGGCAAAACAATGACATGAGTTTCAATCCTTTCCTGCCCTAGCCAAAATTTAGAAGAAGTTTTTGAGTTTATATTTTAAGCCTCGTTCACACGGGTGTACTTAAAGCGGAGTTACACCCAGAAATGAAACTTCCCTGGACCGGCATGGGGATGCATGGAACACTTGTGCATCCCTGTGCAGGTGAACATGGCCCTCGCATGGGCTTATGCTCAGGGACGGACTGACAACTCATGGGGCCCCCGGGCAATAGGAGATTATGGGGCCCCCAGGCAATCAGACATTATGGGGCCACACAGTATACACAAACACACACACACACACACACAGTATACAATCACACAGTATACACAGACATGTTTCTATTGGCTGAGAAGGTACTGGAGAGGTGGGGCAGCTATAATCTTGGGATTTTTAGACCAAAAGGATGTCCGTAGGGGACATTTCAGAGACAGATGTAAAAAAAAAAAAAAATGTTTTTTACATACTTTCCCTTGTTTTAATGAGGCTGGCAACCCTGATGGGGCCCCCTAGTGGCATGGGGCCCTCGGGCAGTGCCCGAGTGGTCCAATGGTCAGTCCGCCCCTGATTATGCTCTAAAGTGGTTGTAAACCCTTACATATGTCTAGTGAAGTGAATAGCCTCAGGAGAGACACAGAGATGAGGCAAATCCTGCTACATATGTTGTACCTGTATATCTGCCGTCTTCTCTACATCTGTTCAAAGTATAGAATTATACATTGAAGAGTTTACCTAAATATGTTTTACACACCTTATTTACACATCATATGATTAACCTCAAAACTGAACTGCTATACCAAATCTTAGACAGCCCTGGCTGCATTACCTTCGTGTTTATTGTCATTGCTCTCTCGGGGGAACAAAACCTGCCCACTGACCCTTTGAAAAAAATAAAATAAAAATGTGAGATTCTTACCACAGAAGACCCTCCCTTACGCAGCCTATCCGACATGTAATAGCTCAACCTCATTCACTATACCCATACGCTCCTCTAACCCTCACAGGGACACCCACAAGTGTGGCACACATGTGCTCACTCCCCAATACTGGGAGACCCGATTATCAAGCCAGTCTTCTTTTTCATATACTTATCCCCCTACAGAGCGATCAGAGGAACCTGTACATTTAGTTTCTCCCTACAATACCATCACCAGATACCTGCTCATATGTACTCATGACATCGGAGACCCCACAGATCTAGAGACCATTATCTACCATGCCCACAACCAGCGAACAATGGTAGTTATGGCTGACCTATTCCAGACTTCCCCCTTGCTAGGGTGAGCTAGCCGGCCTATGCTCACCGCCAGACTCAACCTCTATCCCACCCCACTACCTGCTTTCTCGTCCCCACCTCCTACTTTTCCTCAGTTTTCCCCTCTCTACACTTCCTGCCCCTCCTCCCTATTACTACCACACCTAACTTTCCCATCCCCACCCCCCTCTCCAATCCCAACACCCACATCTCCCCTCCCCACTTTACCCACCCATCTCTCTCCCCCTAATCCACCCCCCACCAACCTATAGGGTGAATCTAAACCACAATACTCAATATATCAAAATGTATTACCACCTGTTTTGACCTCCACTATATTCAACATGGCTCCTTCCATGACTTCATGCACACCCAATTCACTTAAAATAGCTTCCCTTAACATTCCTTAAAAAAGGTCACAAATCCTAGCCAACATGTGTAGTTTAAAAGGCAGATGTCATATTCCTACAGGAGACCCACTTTAAAGCAAATGCCATCCCCAAATTAGAAAATACTCACTATCCACACGTATACCATGCCGCATCCCCCACTTCCAAAACCAAGGCGACATCCATTCTGCTATCCAGAAACCCCCCCTTTCAAATATCAGACACTTTAGCAGACGAACAAGGACGCTATATCTTCCTAAAAGGTACTCTCTGGGACAAACCAATCACCTTAGCCAACATATATAGCCCTAACACGTCTCGGGTCCCATTCTTCAGATTGATTACCTGTCTATTAACCTCATTTTGATCTGGAATTCTTATCTTAGTAGGAGACTAACGCACCCCTGGACCCTCTTATCGACACATCTACTGGAACCTCCCACCTACCATTCCATGGCCCTGCGACAAATTAAAAACTCTCACTCCAAGAACTCTCCCTTCATGACACATGCAGAACCCTTCACCCCCCACAACAAAGATTTGACATACTATTCGGCCCCACACAACAAATATTCTCGCCTGGACTACTTCTTCCTCAGCCAACAGGACCTACCTTTCCTATACAAATCAACAATAGAAGCAATGATCACCTCAGATCATCACCCAGTCACTCTTAACCTAACTTTCCCGAAATATAGCCACACCTCAAAAATCTGGAGACTTAACTCCAACTTACTGACCAATAAAGAATCCATAAAGTCCACCATTATAACCAATCACTTTCAAGACAATGAGACCCCTGACACTTCAACCCTCACTCAATGGGAAGCACATAAATGTGTGATATGTGGTCGACTCATCTCTAGCTTCTGCACTAAAACATGAAAAACGGAAACACATGAATGACCTACTAGCCAAGATACAAACACTGGAGAGGACACATAAACTTGACTTAGCCCAACACACACACCATGAACTTACCTAGACCCACAAACTCCTTCTTGAGGAACTCGGACAGAAGATGAGAAGATACACCCCGTCTCAGAAGCTCTTCTATGAGTGCAACAAAAAAAGTAGCCACCTACTAGCACAAGCTCTACGTGCTAAAAAAAAACAAAAGCAACAGTCCACCAACTAAAAACCAGGAAGCACGTTAAAAAGTAGTTTAGACATAGCACAAGAATTTGAACACTTCTACGCAGACCTTTACAACCTCTCCGCCTCTAAAGACACAGATGCCCACGCCTACACCCAGGCCAACCCTTATACAGAACTTCCTAGAGAAACATTGCCCTAAATCACTTACTTCAGATAACACATACAAACTTGACCTTCCAATAACAAATGAATGGGACTTAGCGATCAAACATCTGAAACCAGGGAAAAGATAGGAAGTTCAGTCTCCAGATCCCTTTCACCTTTTGAAACCTTATGTATAAACACAATCACCCCAATGCCACTTAATCTCCAAAATGCACTCACTCTTCTCAAATGCACAACCTGGGAAAACTACTCTCACTCTCTTTAGCTCTTTCACCAGAAGACGGAAGAAATCTATCAGAACATACACAAGGAATCTGAGGAGCTGTCCTACCATTCAAGCTTTTTGGTCCAAGGTGCACCACCTCATCACAAAGATAACCACATACAAGCTTGATTTCTCCCCGGCACAATTTCTCCTACACCATTCCACCCTGTCACACTAACTTCCCTAGAAATGCACATGATAAATGCTGCAAAGCAATGCATACCAGTCCACTGGGGTCAAAGAATGGTTAGCTAGAATTACTAGAGAGAGAGTGATGGACACCCACCCCTTTGTTTCTTTTGCACACTCCTCTAACCATTATACCCTCCAACACCCCTCTTTCCCTAACCCCCCCCCCCACCATTCTGTTTCTCTTTCCCCTTCTTTCCGTTCTCCGATAATCAGCCCCCACCCCAACCCTCTTATCCACCCCCCCCCCATGGAACCCAGCCTCGCTATTCATCACACAGAAACTCACCACCCTGAGACCTACTACCTACATTAAACAAACCCCTAACAAAATACTCCAGGACAAAAATGCGCTCTACCCAGCGACTTCTTGGCCATAACCAATGGTCTATCCTATAAGCTCAATACATACGGCCAATTCGGACAATATCCACCAAGCAGCTTCTCAAACAACATACCTTAACCCAATAAAGACCTAAAATAAACTTACACGACACATATATGGGATCACGTTGACCCCCCTGGATACCCCACTCCCATGTTTTTACGTCAACACTCAGGACTCCTGGAAACTAAGAAGTTACTGAGATATTTGAAATGACCTCCATCCTATGCATCTCACTACTAGACCACACCAAGATGTTTATTGTTCTGGAGTTACAAATGTTAAAATAAAATGTTACATACCATATATCTTGTAATGTAAGAGAACGAATATCCAAATTTCCAAATGTTCGGATTTTCGAAATTTCGGAAAAGTTCTACGGGTTTTCGTTAATATGAATATTTCTGAATTAATTTGTCGAATTTCCTCCAAAAACTAATTTGGAATAAACCTAATTGCACATGTTTAGCCCTGACCCCTCCTGTCTAGTGCCCCAATGGGAAGCCGCTTCCCATGAGGGCACTTGTGCATGCTTCACTCCCGAGCCTTGCTGCTCCCTCCATTGGCACAGACAGAGGGGCTCGGCCCCCGCTCTTTCGTCACTGGCTTTGACCGAGAGCCAATGGCTCCCGATGCCCCAGCAAAACCAGCGCACAAATTCTTCCCCTTAGCTGGGTGGGACAGGATTTATCAAATGCATATTTATTTCTGTAATATACACACCCTCTTGAATGTATATGTTTTTCTGTGAGTGCTTCTTATGCACCCAAGAATATATTGTATAGTTATTTTACATGTTTTGAAGATGCTTTATATAATTTTTTGCATATGTGTTAAATAAAAATATTTTATACTTTTTCATAAAATTATGTGTCACATATTATGTCTAAAAAGTCCCACCGAGCTAAGGGGGGAAATGTGTGCACTATATTGGGATGTTGGCTGTTAATTAGCAGAACTTGATAGAAACCTCCACATTTTTTGATATCCAGCAAAACCAGTGAGACCCAGAAGTGAGGGGAGAGAAATGCACAGTGCTGGATCAAATGAGGGCTCAGGTAAGTAAAAGGTAAAAATAGTAATATAAAAAAAAATACTGATGCCTAAAACATTTTTTTTACCATAATGCAAGGAATGCATTAAGGTAAAAAAATGTTCAGGCTGTAGAACCACTTTAAGTACACCCGTATTAACAAAACCATACTCTATAACATCTACCAAACAACATAACCTCAGTTGTCGGCGGAATGACCCTTTAAACAGCCCAACTCAGCAGCAGAATGCCCCTGAAAATGATTCTGAAAATGTTGGCAGCTAATTGTTCAGCAAGCTTTCTCCCTCCAAGCCAAAACCGAAGAGAATCGAGAGACAGATACTTCTCATTCTGTTGTCTCGGATTATTCTGGTCACTTCCCCTGAATGGAACATGAACGTTATTAAATCTATCTTTACTTAGGATGAATAGTTAATTATTTCTTACAGCTCCAGGCTTTCGGCAGCCCACATACAGCCTTCTCCCTCGCTCGGCTCATATTCTTTAATTACAAAACACAATTCTAAAAACTCATATGTGCGTTAAACGGCAATGCATCCCTCTCTATATGAATCCTATAACTTGTGATCAATGCGAGCAACAGACGCAACATTCAGAAGATATCACAACAAGGCGGCATTGATTTCATCCATTGTCTATAAATAGCGAGAAAAAAAAACAGCACAATAACAACTCAAATTCAATGATAGATGCGCACGACGAGCAAAACTGGATCTTTACAGTTAAGCATTACAAATGAAGTAAAAAAATGAAAGTCATTTTGTATGGTGGATGCAGCCTGTCCTCGTAGGATTGTGTAATGATGACATACTCTCTCTCAAGGCCGGTTGTGAATATGTGGGCCTTTCCTTCTTAAAGTTGACCTTGCACTCAATGCAAGGTCTGCTTGATTAGTAAGAACCCCCCCCCCCCTCCCATCTTAAAGCGTTTAACCCCAAAACATAGAAAATAAATGGATCCTGCTCCTTTAAAGCAGGTTATATGATACAGTGCTTGTCCTGTGTCATTTGGCCCCTTTAACACCTAAAAAAACCTGGCTGATCCTGACAGTTTCTCCCCACTCCTCTAAACTGACCACGGTGTATTATGGCTGCTGAGGCCAGACACCGTGGTCAGTTTATGTGCCTCATCAGCAGCCTGCTATCTGTCTCCTCTCTGCTCCTGTGTCCTCCTCCCCCCTCCCCTCTCTCTGTGTGTGTGAGCCACCCCTCCCCTATCCTGCTGCTCTCATAACACTAACCTGTATACACCATCAGCACTGCCTCCTATTGCAGTGTCCCCTTATGTGAATAATTTATAAATATAAATGCTGTAAATACCTAATTTAAGAGCAGAGATTGCAATCACATGACCAGCCAGCTCTCTCCTCCTCCTCCTCCTCCTCCTCCTCCTCTCCTCCAGACTGACCTCAGAAGAGAAATCTCAGTCCCGCCCACTGCATCTCTCAGAGCAGGAAAAGAAAAAGCTGGGTGGTCATGTGATTGAAATCTCGGCTGTGAAATGAGGTATTTACAGCATTTATTTTTATAAAGCACACACAGAGGGGGATATTAAAATAGGAGGCAGTGCTGATGGTGTATACAGGTTAGAGTGGCCCATTCACACTTATGCATTGTGGCAATGCACCCAAAAATGCATGTTGCCACAATGCATGTGTGGCATTTTGCTTTGCCATTCATTGCAAATGGCACCCCATTGGGCAGTAGAGCAGTTCACAACAATGCATATATCACATAATGTGGTTTACATTATGAAAATTTTTTCATCCATTGTGGTGCAAACGCAGCCCATTCGTAGTATATATGCTGCCTTAAGGGCTCATTCAGATGGGCAATTACTGGGCAATTACTCTCGTCCTCCGGGCAGAGCCGCTGCTAGACGCATGTGTGTCCACCTCCAAGCTGCGTGTAGGCAGCCCATAGAAGTGGATGCATGAGCACAGACACAAGCACATGTGAAAGTTTGACATGTGGGCAGGAGCGGGTGCCCGGATCCGAATACCGACACCGCTCGTTCGGCTTTATTCACCCCAGTGTCAGATTTAGACTTTGGAGGCCCTTCAACATAGAAAATAAAGGAGTTGAGTTTAAGTTTTATGACAAATAAAAATGTAAAACGTAACCACTTGCAGACTGCTGCGGACAGGTGGCCCGCACAGGCAAAGTGATGTACCCGTACATTACTGCCTGCTTCCGGGTTTTGAGCATGTGCAAAGTAGGATGTATATCACTGATCACTGTATTAGTGTCACTGGTGATGTCAGTGGCAGCTAGTCAGCTCGCATACACCCAGCAACATTGGGGGTTAGTACCTCTGCAGGTGTGTTTACAGATTCTCATAGTGGATTTTACTATCCTTATTTTTCTGGCACCTGATTTTATGATATTTCCTTTAAAAAATAATTCTAGTGCGGATATTTATAATCAGATAGAACCCTCAAGAGTTTATTGCAGACTCAAATATTATATTTGCCCTACTGTATATACTATTTGAGGGTTATTTTTATTAGATAGAGCAGAAGGTGTAATAGCCCCTCTCCTACAACATAGTAAGAATAGCGCGACTCCAACTTCCCCGATATAGTCAGCTCCCCCAGCGTCGGTTAGTGTCAGATTGTCTGACAACATGGTCCGATCGGACATTTTCCGTCGGAATGTCCGACCATGTGTTCAAGGGCTTAGAGATGTCGTTTCCTGCCTGTTTAATTAACTTGCTTGTTTTTCCCAGAAGTCTGCACCAAGATACAAAAAAAAAAAAAAAAATAAATCTGATTTTTGTCATTCCTTGCAGCAAATTTTTTTTCTTCATTTTTCGCAAGATACTTCCAAAAATAAAAATCACGTCTAAGGGGATGCAGATCCTGCCACTTTCCTCATTGGAGCCCTGCACGTGCAGCAACTGCTTAACAATTATAAAACCACTCCCAAACAGACTTCACTGAGCACATGGACACAGACAGACTAACAGCCATTTCTTAAGAACAACAAAAAGTAGGAATCTGCAACAAAGTTTGTTAAAATCCCTGCAATGTATATAGATCACCCAGAAGGGAATGTTTTTTCCTCAACACAAGTGGATTTACTCTTTAAGGCATCACGTTCATTATGAATGGGCTGCCACTGCACCATAGGTAATGGAAAAAAAATAAAATAAAAAAAAGGGTCATGGACTTTTTTTTTTTCAAAAACACAGTAAACCACATTGTGCGGTATATTCATTGTGGCGCACTATGGTACATTGGGCACTGCTCTACCTCCTGACATCATCACACATATGGCTGGAACCAGAAGTGAGGCGTTTCTATAAATGTGGGGACTGTATTTTTGTCTTAAGGGGGCAATACATTTTTCTAAGCATACATTCTAGTGAACAGAGTTGTAGTGCTCTAAATATTTGTAAGTGGCATAATATTTATTGAATTAAAACCCATATTTACGAAATATGCCACACAATAGTTTTACCAGTCAAATGAAGCAGAAAGGGGAGCTTTCCCCTGTATGTGAAGACGGAGATGAAAGAAGGCGAGGTGTTGATACATCTGATGTACTCTAAAAGTGGACAGAGCCCAATTAAAGGGCAAGGCGCATTGACTGGTGACAATAGTAAACTGTGGTGAATATTTGATGTCAATTCACAGACACAGTTGGAGACATTTTTCTAATTTATTATTGCTATTGAGATTGTGAAGTAATCTTATTTCTAGACAATCGGGTTGATTTACTAAAGGCAAATAGACTGTGCACTTTGCAAGTGTAGTTGCTCCAGAGCTTAGTAAATTAAGTGAAGCTCTGTTTTCCCTCATCCAATCACGTGGCAAGCAAAAATGCTTTTTTTAATTTTTTTTTTTATTCTCCATGCATGTGATTGGGTATTTTTTGCATAGTGACTCTTTACCTCATTTACTAAATTCCAGAGCAACTGCACTTGCAATGCACAGTATATTTGCCTTTAGTAAATCAGCCCCATATTGTTTATTTGCATATGGTTTATAATTACAAAGTTATATGGTAAAAGTGATTGAAGGCTTATTATGCTGCACTTTTTGGATATGGATATCCCAGGAAATGTTAAGCAGCCCAAATCTGGCGAGCGGATGTTACAGCGCAGTGCAGTAGTGCAGAGATTTGGGCAACTTGGCCTTCTCTCAGATATCGCTCAAAGGCTGCTGACATCACCCTGGCCTAAGTGCTTAAGATAAAGGTGACTATAGTAAATAACTCCCCCCCCCCCAACATGTTTTGTCTTTTGTTTTGTTTTTGCAGCAATCTGAGATGGGCGGGGCCCAACTCAAAGTGGAACTTCAGTCATTTTTTCATCTTTCTATTAAATCTTATGCCTTTGTTAGTTTAACTTTGGATAGTAAAACATTATTTTTCAGCCAGTAAATACCTTATACAGCCCACTTCCCGTTTGTCTGGTCATTAGCCTATGCTTATGACATCATATCATGCACCGCTCTCACTCTCATGAGAGTTTGGCAGGAATGGAGGGGGGATGAGACATAAGAGGGCCAATGAGAGCTGCACGTCTGTGTAAATCCAGGAAGTGAACAGGCAGCAGCTTCAGCTGCCTACAGTTAAAATGGATGCAGAGGAGGAAGACTTCTGCAACATATTTGGCAAGTACAGGATCACAGTATATAGAAAATATGCAAAGTGGTTGGAGGGAAGCTTCAGAATGGCAAAGATGTTTTTATTAAAAATTATGTGAGCAGACTGCAGTTCTTCTTTAAGATCTCTTTACAGCAAGATCTGCTTTTATTTACTTATAATTTTTGGTTCTGTCAAATACTTTTATGTAAAATGACCTTGGCAGCCTTCCCTTGAACTGTGATGCTTAACAGTTCTGATCACACTGGTTTCATAGCCAAGAACTGTAAGGGCCCATTCACACCAGGGTGGTCCATTGCAGTGAACATTGTGTTGGGTGTTAACATGTGTTGCATTCATTTGAATGAGTTGCCTAATGCACCACAATGGGCAAAAAAAAACAACCTGCGGCATTTTTTCGAACACAGAGCAATGGACAGTAGGAGCGTTCTAGAAGTGCTCTGGGGTGTAATTCGCACGGAATGACACAGCAGCACATTAATGCATATAAACTTACATTACCGCAGCGCAGGGGAGTGAAAGGGACCCAAACTTTAACCTCAGCCCAAACCGTTAACCCGAATATGTTGCCACCCGCATAATTTATATGTAAAGTGGCAAAAGGGTGGGCTTTAACGGCCGCACACAGGCATAGCTTCCAACTGTCCCTGATTTGGAGCAATGTCCCTCTGTCCCTCATTCCTCCTCATTTGTCCCTCATTTTGGTCTGATCCATATAATTGTATATAAAATGCACTTTTTATCTTTCAAAAAGTGTTTTCCAGTGCTAAACCTTTCATCTGATTTCTAAATTGCTCCATTTGTACATTTTAAAAGCCAATATAAAGGAATAGTAGTGGTAAAAAAAATAAATAAATAAATAAAAGTCTGTGGATTTAATTAACCTTTTTTTTTGGTTAATTCTCCATTAAGGGGGTGTGGCAGGGGGTGTGTCCTATGCCTACATACATTTGTTAGTAGGTTTCCCTCATTCCCATCTCAAAATGTTGGGAGGTATGTGCAGGTGTTACTGGGCAGCTGTTTCTGTGCTGAGAGCGTGCACACCGCGCGCTCCCAGCACAGCGACCGACCTGTCAAAGCCAGCTGTGGATCCCCATCAACAAACAATAGCTGTTGGGACCAGCTTCCAATCATGTTGATCCAGAGAAAATCTGATTGCTTCTTAGGGGGATCAGGAAGGATTCTTTTTTTTCACTAAGTGAATTGGATCATGCTTTATTGGAGTTTTTTTTTGCCTTCCTCTGGGTTAACCATGGGTATAGGATTGTGTGTATGGAAGTTTTTAGTGTTTTTTTTCTCTCTCAGTGGGTTGAACTTAAATTGTAACTTCAGTAATTTTTTCATCTTTTGATCTATTAAATCTGGAATTGGATTGCTCTTCAGAGGGTACCACGTGTTAAACCCTGCGGCTAGGTTCACACATACGCGATGTGGGAACCAGCGCAATTCCAGCACCGATTCCTGCATTGCATCTCCCTCGCAGTCAGTTCAAACTGCCCTCTGCAAAACGCAGCGGGTGTCATTACAATGTTATGGACAAATGGAAGAAACACAAAGTAACTGTCAGACTTCCATGGTCTGGGGCTCAATGCAAGATACCAACAGTGAGGAAACAGCCCAGAACTCCACGGGAGAATCTTGTCATTGATCTCAAGGCAACTGGGACCATAGTCACCAAGAATACAATTGGTAACACACTACACCGTGAAGGACTGAAATCCTGAAGCACCCACAAGGTTTCCCTGCTCAAGAAAGCACATGTACAGGACGGTCTGAAGTTTGCCAATGAACATCTGAATGATTCAGAGGAGAACTGGGTGATCGCATTGTGGTCAGATGAGACCAAAATCAAGCTCTTTGGCATCAACTCAACTCACCGTGTTTGGAGGAGGAGGAATGCTGCCTTTGACCCCAAGAACACTATCCCCACAGCCAAACATGGAGGTGGAAACATTATGCTTTGGTGGAGTTTTTCTGCTAAGGGGACAGGACAACTTCATCACATCAAAGAGATGGACGGGGCCATGTACCATCAAATCTTGGGTGAGAACCTCCTTCCCTCAGCCAGGGCATTGAAAATGGGTTGTGGATGGGTATTCCAGCATGACAATGACCTAAAACACACGGCCAAGGCAACAAAGAAGTGGCTCAAGAAGAAGCACAGTAAGGTCCTGGAGTTGCCTCGCCAGTCTACAGACCTTAATCCCACAGAAAATATGTAGAGAGAGCTGAAGGTTTGAGTTACCAAATATCAGCCTCAAAACCTTAATCACTCGGAGAGGATCTACAGAGGAGCGGGACAAAAACCCCTGGTTGTGGATGTGGGCAAACCTGGTAGCCAACTACAACAAACGTCTGACCTCTGATTGTCAACAAGGGTTTTGCCACCAAGTACTAAGTCATGTTTTACGAAGGGGTCAAATACTTATATTTCACTCATTAAAATGCAAATCAATTTATAACTTTGAAACGTTTTTCTGGCTAGCTGTTGTTCTGTCTCTCACAGTTAAACTAAACCTACCATTAAAACTATAGACTGATCATTTCTTTGTCAGTAGAGCAAACGTACAAAATCAGCAGGGGATCAAATACTTTTTCCCTTCACTGTATACCCAAGAACAAAAATGTAATGTTGCCGTTTACAGTCCTTAGAATTGGTAGCTGCATTTGTTTTTTTTTCACGTCCGGTGACTCTCCAGCAGCAATAATTGGAGATTTTGACAAGTTGCCAGTTTTCACAGAGCACCGGCAGCGTTTACAGTACGGTATACCATATAACAAGTGGACATTGTTAGTCCGCCCGATACTAGCCAACAACATGGCTGCCTGCAAGGCGGCAACAATTTTCCTTTTTACCCGGTGTTCTGTCAAAACAGCCAGCTCGTCATGTACCGTACTGTATACATGCCCGGTGTTGTGTGAAAACAGGCAACTCATCGAAACCTCCAATTATTGGTGCTGGAGAGTCACCGGAAGTGACGCGATTTGGTATTTTGGCAAGTTGCGGTTTTCAGTAGAACACCCCCTCCAATGGAGATGGAGATACAGACACGTTATAAGTCTGTATCAGAAGAGCAGCCTAGGGAGACAGCCTCAGCTCCCTCCAGGGATACAATGGAGGAGTGACGTAGCCACCCAGGAAGTATGGCATTTTCAGGATTGGCAGGTAAAAAATAAAGCAAAAGAAACTAAAGCAAAAAAAAATTAAAAAAGAGAACGAACAACTAGTGCAGCTACCATACTAAGTACTAGTAAGCTGCAATATATTACATTTTCAGTTTTTAGTTTAGATTGCTTTTTTAGGTTTAATATCGCTTTAAAATCTAACAATTATTATATTGCAGCTTACCAATTCTTAGATGTGATGGCTGCATTAGATTTCTTTTTTTTTCCCTCTTTCTTCTATTTTAAACTGTCGATCCAGCTAGCAAGTCCGTTTTCAAAAGCACAAACTTCCAGATGAATCAATCAGTCTCGATTTCAGCTTTGACATTCAGATGGTAGGGTCAGAATTTGGCATAAACAAGAAAAGATCCATCCTGCCTTGTATCAATGGTTCAGGCTGGTGGTGGTGGTGTAATGGTGTGGGGGATATTTTCTTGGCACACTTTGGGCCCCTAAATACCAATTGAGCATAGTTTAAACACCACGGCCTACCTGAGTATTGTTGCTGACCATGCCCATCCCTTTATGACTACAGTGTCCCCATCTTCTGATGGCTCCTTCCAGCAGGATAATGTCACAAAGCTCCAATCATCTCCCCACTGGACAATGAGGTCACTGAACTCCAATGGCCTCCACACTCACCACATCTCATCCAATAGAGCAGTGGTTATTAACCTGTTTTCAGTCAAGGCACCCTTTAAAATTATTATTATTATACTATGGACAGTCTTGAGGCACCCCATTCTAAAGTGTAAAAAAACAATTCTAATAGTTTTACATAATGCATCAACATCAGGACACCCAACAGAGGTGATTTATTCTCCAAAGCTAATACACTTTTGCAACCTGGTGCCGTCTAGTATTCCAGTGTTTTTCTCCCTTAGTTTTTCTCCATCACTCAGCTAATGAGACCCCAAAGCTGATGGGGAGGGGCAGGGGAGAGTCAAACGAGCAATGCTATGCAGGCAACTGACATCCTCCTTAACATATGATGGCATTGGTCATTAGGAGGTTGGCAGCTAGAAAGGTTGTAACGGTGTACAATGAAAACCTGTGGCTTTGTGCAACTATAAGGCAGTTTTCATCTACCCACCGGCTTGTATAGAATTTTGGGGCAATTTTTAGGCATTTTGCTAAGGCACCCCCCAGTGGCGTTGCTAGGGGGTGGCTTTTGTGGCTATAGCCCAGAGTCTATGCAGGGGTCCCCAAGGGGAGGGGAGGCTCTCTGGGGGACCCTGATGCAAGGGGGTGGAGAGAGAGAGAGAGAGAGAGAGAGAGAGAGAGAGAGAGAGAGAGAGAGAGAGAGAGAGAGAGAGAGAGAGAGAGAGAGAGAGAGAGAGAGAGAGAGAGAGAGAGAGAGAGAGAGAGAGAGAGAGAGAGAGAGAGAGAGAGAGAGAGAGAGAGAGAGAGAGAGAGAGAGAGAGAGAGAGAGAGAGAGAGAGAGAGAGAGAGAGAGAGAGAGAGAGAGAGAGAGAGACATTACTGTATATACATGTGTATGCCCACCCAAGCATAGGGCTCTCTTTACTACGCTGCTATGGGCTCTAGCCCCAGATATTTTGTAGACCTAGCAACGCCCCTGGGCACCCCTAAGGCTGAGTTCACACCGCAGCATGGAGCGGCTCACAGCAGGGGTGAATTTTGGGCTGAATGGGGACCTGCAAACGGACCAGAAGACGCACAGGGCTCTGTGCAATTCGCACTGGAGCTGCTCCGGGAAGCTGTGTGAACCGGCTCCATAGAGAGCCGGTCACAATCCCACCCACATCCGATTCGCAATAGTGTAAACCCAGCTTGAAGAAACCTCAAGGTACCCTGGTTGAAAAAGGGTGCAATAAAGCACCTTTGGGATGTGGTGGAACGGGAGATTTGCATCATGGACATGCAGCCGACAAATCTGCAGCAACTGTGTAATGCTATCATGTCACTATGGACCAAAATCTGTAAGGTTTCCAGCACCTTGTTAAATCTACATCACGAAGAATTAAGGCAGTTCTGAAGGCAAAAAGGGGGTCCGACCCCATACTAGCAAGGTGTACCTAATAAAGTAAATGTCCGGCGAGTGTGTTACCGGTACAGGAAGCATCCAGAGGGAACCCACCCCGACAAGAGGAGAGCTTGCAAACCGCCCCTGATGTCAACTGAACCCAGAATCCCAGCGCTGCAAAGCTTCCCGAATCTATGGTGTCATCCGACTGCTGTAGGTTATTGTATTCGCCAGATTATCCCATTGAAAAGCTCAGAATACAGTAGATTGATAGTGGCTTGGGATCGATCATACAACCCGGAAAATTATAAATTTTTTGTCTTTAAAATGATTGCCATGTTTTTTGTTTTTTTTATATAAAATAGAGAAGCGGTGGAGCGAGGTGTACCCCCCGAGGGATTGGAAGCCGAGAACTGGATCACATTTACTCTTCCGCTTTGAATAATTTAATATCAGGCTTTGCATGGAAGCGGCCGTGTTGCACGGTTTTAAGGCGTGGGATCTGTGGATCGCCTGCACGGCGTATGGAAGGAATAGGTGTGTGCCTGGGGTGGTGGTGGGGAGGGGGGGGATTTACGTGCAGCTTAATAAACCATGACTCACCGTTGTGCTGTGCCCCTCTCTCTGTCCGATTCACCTGCAACTCTTCAGCATGTCCCCCCTTCGCTGTCAGCGATTGCAGTAAGGCCAGGCTGGGCTGAGCGAATGAATTCACAACATGCTGGTGCTGAGCGAAGGAAGGGGGAAGGATGTACTACACGGCTCAGAGAGAGAGGGGGAAATCACAAGCTGCAAACAGGGAGATCTCAGCAGGTGGCCAATTCTCAAAGGATGCCGAGGCATCACGTCTAACCCTCGTATAGACAAAAATAAATAATACGGCATTCCCTGAGCCGGCCGGCCAGCCGTGGGGGGCTCTGCTGCCTTAGCAGGGATTTCTTGGAGCAGGGGGACGAGGATGGACTTGCCTTGTAGTGTACGAAAAGGAAAGCCGACTGCAAAAAAAATACAGTCCCTGCAGTAGTAATGCAGCCAGGATACACGTGAATTCTGCCACTTCGGGAGGCAAGCCTTCAGGCTGCAATCACACCTTAGTGTAGCATCTGAGTGTTTATGTGCATTTTTACGTGCAATTTTAGTGCGTTTTTATACAGATTTTTTTTTATTATTTTTATTAACCAGAAGGAAAAAAAAAAACACAACTATCTGTTGCATCATTTGTTGCTAGGTACTTCAGCTTTTTACATTCACTTTTATTTCTTTTTTTTCATTATTCATTTATTTTCGGAAGAGGTTAGGAGTCCAGATTAGGTTAGGGTTAGGATTAGCGGCTATTGCCGGCAATGGCACTGCCCGAATCAGTAGTTCCTGTACTACTTTTGGCGACTTTAGGGGGCAATTTTGAATAGGCACCTGTTTGTCAAATCACCCCCCCCCCCCCCCCACAAGTCAGACTGCATTGCCAGTTTGAAATCATAGTTACATAGTAAGGCTGAATAAAGACACCACCAGTCCATCCAGTTCATCCTAAGTGAGTGTCTACAATTGTCCCTATCCCTGTACATTGCACATTCACATCAGTCCCCATTCATATACTAAGGCCAATTTTGGACAGAAGCCATTTAACCTCCCTGCATGTCTTTGGAGTGTGGGAGGAAACCAGAGTACCTGGAGGAACCCTACACAGGCACAGGGAGAACATGCAAACTCCAGGCAGGTAGTGTCGTGGTTGGGATTTGAACCAATGACCCTTTTTACTGCTAGGCGAGAGTGCTACCCACTACACCGCTGTGCCGACAAATCGTGCAAGTTCAGCTGAACTCGCACAATTTCAAGCGCGCCCTCAACGTGAACCCAGGCTAAGGATTGGTTCACACCTGCAGGTGCGTGTGGGGCAGCCCATTCATTTCAATGGACTGCCATTATGCGCAAGAAATGTGGAAAAGAACCCCACTGCAGTAGTAATGCAGCCGAAGGGTAAACATGAATTCTGCCACTTATAGGCAAGCCTATAAGAAAGAGGACCTGTCACTTGCAGGCGGTTGTAATTACTTTTCCTGCCATAATAGCACATCTTTATTCATAGTAAGGCTCATGGGCAAAAAATATGCCACTGTTAAAAAGGATTTTTTTTTTTTTTTTTTTTTTTAGCCTGTGGGTTGTGAAAACACTCCAAAAACTCCACCTGGTGCAAAAAAAAAAAAAGAAAAATGAAAAATGTGCACACCAAAAAGTGCACGGGGTGTACATATAGTCCTCCTCCGAAGAGAAGGGACCTCTGCCCTGATCCCCCGAGGGGGTTAGGCTCCAGACGGGGACTAGGTCACTTCACATGGTCCATCTGGCCGAAACCAGACGGACACCGTTCTCTGAGAGATCTGCCGAAACAGACCATCCCAAGTACTAGGTGGGGCTCCCCCAAAGAGAGACCCCATGAGAGAGGACAAACCAAGCCAGAAGGTCATGTCCACCCCTCCCAAGCCGTTCAGGGTAGGCCCGAGGACCTACACCCTAATAATGAAACGTGAAATGTGTACAAACCCAACAACCAAAAAAAAAAAATTAAAAAAAATAAATAAAAACACCACCATTAAGTGACAGACACAACAAACATAAAAAAGGTGAGGAAAAGAGAAGTGCAGAAAGTGCTAGGTGCCATTGTGCAGTGCAATGGCCGGCCTTCCGGGCAGGAATAAAAATTCCTCTGTTCCTTGCCAAAGGGCCCGGTCCAAGAGGCAGGTGTGAAAAAAGTTATAATGCAGTGACCTAGGTCCCATAACGCAAAGTGACCCTCACTCACAGTGAGATTATTTGGATTGCCACTCCAGGTGCACATGCACCTTGGGCTTTCTTTGGGACCCTGGGAGTTTTTCCAGTACCCCTGGGACACCTCCCTGGGGTCACATCACCAGCTGCTCCTTCCAACTCCCAGCCATTGGCCAGACAGATGCAGCCATCCTTACCAAGTTAGGGAGATTTCTGTGTGAAACCGGAGACAAGCCTGGCGATCCCACTTCCCGATCCAGGCAATTGAATAGCAGTACAGAGGACATGTCAGCACTCTGGGTGTAAGCTGAAGTCAGCAAGTGCTGGCTTAGGACTCCACAATCTGCCGGCACATTGTGCCTATAGAATAATACAGTATTGATCCAAGAACTCCTTTTGCACATGACAGTTTCCCTTTAAGAGAACCTGTTGCCTGCCTACCTGCACTGAGTTGAATGAGGTTGAATAAGAAAATGCAAAATACTCAGTTAATATCTAACCAGCAAAACATGCAAACAAGTGGGAAAAACGAGCGCACAGAGCAGAGTCCCAGATGTCTGATTGCTTTTACATATATATATATATATATATATATATGCAAACGTGTATGCAAATGGGCGATTTCAGCTTCAGCTTTTTCCTAAACACCCATAATATTTTTCTTCTGCCTGGCCTCCTAGTAAGATGGAACCTGGCATGGAGCCCACCTGCTTCAAAATGCAGCTTTTGCATTCTATAGGTCTGAATGATACCATTAACATAAGAGGCACTTAAAGAAAAACTCTGCATGTACCCTATTCCTGAACTCTGTGCCTGGCACGCTCCTGAACTCTGTATGGAACCTGGCATGGAGCCCACCTGCTTCAAAATGCAGATTTTGCATTCTATAGGATTTAATGTTACCATTAACATAGAGGCACCTAATGAAAAGACTGGAAGTACTGCGCCCCTGGACTCTGCTTGTTTATATATATATACATTGATAGGTATATTATGCCCCCCTGAGGTCATATCCATGTAAATTGTGGGCAGCCGGCTGCGACTCCTTGTGGCTTCATCGCCAGCTTTCCACTGTCTATACGCAAGCCACTCTGAACTTTCGGAATGGTGCCACAGTCTTCCGAGACCTGTGACATGTCCCAGAAAGTTGAGGGAGGGAGATCCGCTGCAGCCATCAGGCCAGAAGTGGGAGCAGGTACCTGTCAAAACCAGATATCTGATTTAAAAAACAAAAAGATCATGCCCCAGCCTCTGTGCCGATGCATGATCTGCTGATCGCTGGTGCAATGCTTTACAGGCTCCTGCAACAAAAATAATTGACCTGAAATGTGTGCTTATTTTTTTTTTTTTAAATGAACATATCCTTTAAGTTGGCCATACACCAACACTAATGCTGTACATATGGACAATACTCCCACTGCGCCTATTGTATTTTGACAGCCGACATCGCCAGATGTCAAAATACCCAAACAATAGTTGCACAGCCACATTTCAGCCAACAAATTTTTGGCTGGCTCCTTCAATTTTTCAAATCAAGGGAGGTCTGGAAGGAGGCTTAGGGCCACCCACTAAGCAAATTTCAGCCGGTTCCTCAGGAACCAGACAAAATTCATACAGTGTACGGCCAAGCTTTAAACAAAGCTATATGGATGAATGGTTGGACAGGAGGTAACCAACAGGGCCACTCATTGAGGAAATTGTGGCCAGTTCACAGCTGGTTCATCAAGAACCAGCCACAATTTGAACAGTGTACGGCCAAGCTATAGACAAAGCTATATGGATGTAATGGTTGGGCAGGAAGTGGCCAACAGCTGTGAAATTGTGGCCGGCTCACAGCTGGTTCACCGGGAACCATGCAACGTTTGTACAGTGTATGGCCAAGCTCTAGACAAAGCTATGTGGCTGAATGGTCCATGTGACAGCATTTAAAAACACAGGCCCTGGAATTCATATATAAAAAAAAAAAAAAAAAGTCGTATACCAGTGCCTCACAATCTTATTTAGACCAGGACCTGGTAAATTCTTCCAAAACCTCAAATGGCCCCAAACGGTAAGAAGAAGAAAAGAATGCAAATACAAAATATGTATTGAAATGCTGGTAGGTTCTGGATGGGGCTCAGTTTTGCTATGGGGCTAGGTGGTAGACTTGGTGACCTTGTAAGGGATGACGTTTTTGGGATGCGCTGGGGGTAACTGTGGGGGCTACTGCAGAGAGACAATGAGTCTAGTAGTATTTTCACAAGTACTCGTAACAATGTTCTGATACCCTAAAACGATACCTTCGCGGTGCGATTTGAGCCTATGAATGAATAAGCTCAATTCGCAAAGCAAAGAATCGCATGAAATTTGACTGAGAATCAAATGCGATTTCCAGCACTGCTGCTGTGTGAATCCAGGCTTGTCATAGCGATTTCAGCCTGGGTTCAAACAGGAGCGGTGGGGAAACCACATGTGATTCTGCCATTCATTGTGTATGGATTCAAACTGCACCGCAAAGGTATCGGTACTCGGTAGAGGCGAGTACTTGAAGTATTGGTACGCATACTCGCCAATAAAAATATGGCAATCGGTGCAACCCTACTCTCCAGGAGGGGGCTGGAGTGTACTACTGGAGTTTGAGGGACACTGTAGGAGACTGGGGGCATTTAAGGGGGCTGAAGTGAAGGGGCACTGCAGGACATTATGGTTGATGGTAGCACTGTGGCAAGGCCTCACGCACACTGGTGCTGTTAAACTGACGTCTTTGTGAGTTTGGGCGTTTTGTTTTTCTTGTTTTGTTTTTTAACTGCCCTTAAACTCCCCTCTGTGTTATCCTGTGTTTCCATGCACACATGGATGTTTTTAGCAGTTTATCAGCAGAGGCGTTTATGGGCTGTTGTCGAAACGCCCTAAAATCGTGCTCAAGAGCAGTTCTGACCACAAAAAATGCCCATAAGCTCTAGGCACATTTAGCACTTCAACATTCATTTATCTCAATGGACAGAATAAAAATTCTGGCCAATGAAATAAATTAGGGGATTTTCAACTGGCTGGTGGATCAAGAGAAGGGAGGCTTCAGCCCGGGAGTGGGCCATGGCCAGTTTATTGAGAACCACTGTTGTAGACGCTCATTAGAGATCTGTCTC
Organism: Lithobates pipiens; assembly: GCF_037356315.1. Classification (NCBI taxonomy): domain Eukaryota; kingdom Metazoa; phylum Chordata; class Amphibia; order Anura; family Ranidae; genus Lithobates; species Lithobates pipiens. The sequence continues at coordinate 65,023,697 of NW_027507764.1, forward strand.
CAGTCCGTGCAACAAATGTCGCAAACTGGGGATTCATGCAACAGTCTGATTTACCTCCGCTTTTTCTTATCGATATGTCGGTATTTCTTAAAGAGGAACTGCAGTCTGTGCACATAATTTGTAATAAAAACATCTTTGCCATTCTGAAGCTTCCCTCCAACCACTTTGCATATTATTTTATATATACTGTAATTCTGTACTTACCAAATATGCTGCAGAAATCTCCCTCCACTGAGTCTAGCTACAGCCATTTTAACTGTGGGCAGCTGACGCTGCCTGTTCACTTTCTGGATTTACACACCTCCAGCTCTGCAGCTCACATTGCCCCATATTCAGGGCCGGGACAAGGGGTGGGCAAGAGGGGAGGCTGCCCCTGGCGCAATGGTTTATTGCAGGGGTAGGGGGCACCCTGACCCCAACGGAAAAAGGGCGCAGTTTGGCATCTTTGCCCTGGGCGCTGCCCATATCCCCTGCCCCCCCTACCTGGAAAACTCTCATGAAAGTGAGAGAGAGCTGTGCATGAGATCACAAGCCTAGGCTTTTTACCAGACAAGGAACAGGAAGTGGGCTGTATAAGTAATTTACTGGCAGAAAAATGCTTTTTTTTTTACTATCCAAAGTTAAAACAAGGGCAGAAGATTCAATAGATGGAAAGTTGAAAAAAATGACTGAAGTTCCACTTTAATTTGTCACTGCCATAGCGCAAGGACACAAAGGGGGTTATTTACTTTGCACTGAAAGTGCGCCTGGAAGTGCGGTCGCTGTAAATTAAAGGGGTAGATCTGAAATGAGGGGAAGCTCAGCTGATTTTATCATCCAATCATGTGCAAGCTAGCATGCTGTTTATTTTCCTTGCATGTCCCCCTCGGATCTACAGTGACTTTACTTCCAAGTGCACTTTCAGTGCAAAGTGGAGTTTCCTTTGGTAAATAACCCCCAAAGTGTTGCACATAGGAACTACCTGAATTGTTTGCACATGGCGGAAATGGCAAGAAAACTTGTGCGGCTTTCATGAATTTGGCACAGGACTTTCCAATGTGGCCATACGGCCAGAAAAGTGTTTAAAATGCTTTATTGAATCGCCCCAGGTTGTTCTAAAAGCAGTGGTCTCCAAACTGCGGCCCTTTGCTGGCTTATATCTGGCCCTTGGGGCACTATTTTTCCAATGGGATAGAATTCCCCCCAATGACACCAAAGATGGGGCACAGTTCCCCCCAATGACACCAAAGATGGGGCACAGTTCCCCCCCCAATGACACCAAAGATGGGGCACAGTTCCCCCCCCCAATGACACCAAAGATGGGGCACAGTTCCCCCCCCAATGACACCAAAGATGGGGCACAGTTCCCCCCCCAATGACACCAAAGATGGGGCACAGTTCCCCCCCCAATGACACCAAAGATGGGGCACAGTTCCCCCCCCAATGACACCAAAGATGGGGCACAGTTCCCCCCCCAATGACACCAAAGATGGGGCACAGTTCCCCCCCCAATGACACCAAAGATGGGACACAGTTCCCCCCCCAATGACACCAAAGATGGGACACAGTTCCCCCCCCAATGACACCAAAGATGGGGCACAATTCCCCCCAATGACACCAAAGATGGGGCACAATTCCCCCCAATGACACCAAAGATGGGGCACAATTCCTCCCAATGACACCAACGATGGGGCCCAATGTCACCAATGATAGGTCACAACTCCTCCCAAAAACACCCAACAACGGGGCGCAATTCCACCCAATGACACAAACTATGGGACTCTATTCCTCCCACTGACACCAAAGATGGGGCATTGTTTATTCCCATTGATGTCAGCACTTTTTCAATTTACAATGGTCACAGTCCAGCCCCCCTTAAGTCTGAAGTGCAGTAAACTAGCCCTTTGTTTAGAAAGTTTGGGGACCCCTGTTCTAAAGCTGTGATGATGCTACACAGCTGCCCAATCATGATTGTAGGATGGTACTGAAAAATCATTTAAAATCAGAGGCATGCAGGCCATCGAGAGGATTATTTTTTTCCCTGAGCCTGGCAGGAAAGAAAATAGTGTCATTAGAAAAGAAATGAAGTTAATAACAACCTGCACTTTTACTTGCAAAAGGCCTCAGATTGTTATCCAACTACAAACAGTATATTCGCATAATGGCAGAGAGCAAAATTGTCACCAGGGAGCCATACCATTTAACTTAAGTCATAACTAGCAGCCAAGACCAGCTCAGCACAGCGTGAGTGGAAGAATCTACAGACTATGTTCTGCAAAGACCACGAAAACCTGGAATGTGGTAAACGGAACCATATGTGCTTTTATTTTATCCAAATTCGGGGTATAGTGACAGACATTCCCTCCCCATGGTGACAAAACCCATAAACCTCATTTACACTTGTGGTTAAAGGGCAGTAAAAAACACACAACCTGAAGACCCGTGTTGGCCCATACATGGACTCTTTATAGTAAAAAAAGATCTACATCGACTTATGCATGGGCACCTTTACTAAAAGGGGCAGCTAAGGAGGCATTTTGTGTTATCACACATATATACACATATACATTCATACATACACACACACACACACACACACACACACACACACACACACACAGTATCTCACAAAAAAAGAGTACACCCCTCACATTTTTGTAAATATTTTATTCTATCTTTTCATGTGACAACACTGAAGAAATTACACTTTGCTACAATGTAAAGTAGTGAGTGTACAGCTTGTATAACAGTGTAAATTTGCTGCCCCCTCAAAATAAAAACGCACACCCATTAATGTATAAACTGCTGGCAACAAAAGTGAATACACCCCTAAGTGAAAATGTCCAAATTGGGACCAATTAGCCATTTTCCCTCCCTGGTGTCATGTGACTTGTTAGTGTTACAAGGTCTCAGGTGTGAATGGGGAGCAGGTGTGTTAAATTTGGTGTTATCGCTCTCACTCTCTCATACTGGTCACTGGATGTTCAACATGACACCCCATGGCAAAGAACTCTCTGAGGATCTGAAAAAAAGAATTGTTGCTCTACATAAAGATGGCCTAGGCTGTAAGAAGATTTCCAAGACCCTGAAACTGAGCTACAGCTCGGTGGCCAAGACCATACAGCGGTTTAACAGGACAGGTTCTACTCAGAACAGGCCTCACCATGGTCGACCATAGAAGTTGAGTGCACGTGCTCAGCGTCATATCCCGAGGATAGACGTATGAGTTCTGCCAGCAATGCTGCAGAGGTTGAAGAGGTGAAGGGTCAGCCTGTCAGTGTTCAGAATATACGCCGCACACTGCATCAATTTGGTCTGCATGGCTGTCGTCCCAGAAGGAAGCCTCTTCTAAAGATGATGCACAAGAAAGGCCGCAAACAGTTTGCTGAAGACAAGCAGACTAAGGGCATGGATTACTGGAACCATGTCCTGTGGTCTGATGAGACCGAGATAAACTTATTTGGTTCAGATGGTGTGAAGCGTGTGTGGCGGCAACCAGGTGAGGAGTACAAAGATAAGTGTGTCTTGCCTACAGTCAAACATGGTGGTGGGAGTGTCATGGTCTGGGGCTGCATGAATGCTGCCGACACTGGGGAGCTACAGATCATTGAGGGAACCATGAATGCCAACATGTACTGTGACACACTGAAGCAGAGCATGATCCCCTTCCTTTGTAAGCTGGACCACAGGGCAGTATTCCAACACGAACAACCTCCAAGAAGACCACTGCCTTGCTAAAGAAGCTGAGGGTAAAAGGTGAAGGTCTCTAACATCCACCAGCTCCATGATGTCATCATGGAGGAGTGGAAGAGGACTGTGAAGCGAGAGAGAGAGAATACATATATATACACACGACCAGTGTAAATAATATGTAGTAAGCTCCGATGTGCCTCCTTAGTAGTACTGCACAGTGGTTGTGTATCATCGCAGCATCTCTCTTAATAAAAGTCTACCAGTTATGTGTGACTGATTGAAACCACTCCATGTCCTTGTGATTTGATATCAGTCATTACTCAGAGTCTGAATGGTTGCAATGCAATACAGATAGCCAAAAGAGGGACAATCTGCAATAATGTGAATATGGTACAGCAAGCAAAATATATAAAAAAAAAAAAAACTTCCATCTAACGGTTTTATATATTACTCTAAACTGAAAACACGTATCACTGAAAACACATTGAAAACCTCCTTTAAAGGGAAGCTATAGAGTACTGGAGCTTTGCTTAGTCAGACATGGAATCCTTTTATCTTCCCAGCCGCAGGATTTCTCGCAGTTGGCGGACGTTACCCGGCCGAATCCTCAGAAAGACTGATGACCATGACACAATTCTTAGCACAAACTCCCTCCAGTAAATATAACTCAAGTAGCGGGGGGATTATTCGTCTCCATTGAGGGTCCCTTCTGTCCTACATGCTGCAATGATGTCTATCAGCACATAAATCCTATTAATATACTGTGCATAGGGGAAGGGCAGCTGGAACAGGTGTGGGATTAGAAAGCCAGTTTGGTTTAATTGAAAGCAACTCTATCTAACCTTAGAGAGGCCACTCAGAATGTTAATTAATGACTGGTCGGGGGGGAGAAAGTTTAATGGCACCGCTAAGGAAACAGGCAAATATTTCGGCATGTTTAAAAAGAAAATTTCCAAAAATGTGCAGTGCGTGTTTGTGTATATGGGTGTGTAGGTTACATACCAATGCAGGGAGCCTGCTAAGGCCTATGATTAAAGTGGATGTAAACCCGAAATAAAAAAATAAAAAATTATGTCATAATGTAGAGTATACGATTTCCTATCATTTGAGCCCAGTCTTGCCACAAAGAGTTAATCCAGCTCTGAGCAATCCTCTTATTGTTCAGTGAGATAAATCCTGACAAACAGAAAAACTTTATCAAATCCTCCCCCTTGCTGTGAGTGACAGGTGATTTACATATCTCGTGCACTAGCCTAAGACATGCATTATTTTTTTAATTCCCTCCCACTCCTTTCTTCTGCTGCTCTGCAAGGATTGGCTGTTCCACACCTCAGCATGATTTTTCATGCTGAAGTCATGTGGGGACTTTTCTGGGTTTTGACTGGATGTTCGTGATCATAGCAGAAGTTCAGTGTAAGAAATACACAGGAGAAAATGCATGTTGATAAGGGGAGTGTGTCATAGAAATTTTGGCCGTACGTAGAGCACACAGCCAAATATCCTGTTTCTAATAACATTTCCGTCTTAATGATATAATACTTTACCTTACAACCCACTCATGCAAATGAACAGACATGACCGTCCTCCTTACATTCTCAGTTCCATCAGCCTGACTCCCCCCGCGGGTCGTCTGCTGGTTCTTTTATTTACTTATCAACAGGAAGCCACCCCCTGGAGGGTTTACCTGCTACAGCTAAACACCTCCTACAAAGCTTGTGACTTCACAGCAACACAGGATGTGAATGACCATATAAGGGCAATACAACTTGGTGCAACATTTAGCAACTCACATAGTTGGTGATTAAAAGAGGCACATCTAAGTATGCAAGCTGTCCACAGACTGGCCTCTGCACCACCTATTCTCACCGCTGTCAGTCTGCAATCGTCACCGGGAAGACCACCCCACAGTACAGCAATCTGAAAGCGAGGCTTGAAGCGCTCGGGGAGCGCAGCGTGGAAGGGGCGACATTGATGGTGGTGTGGAGAACAGTTTATGTGCACAGCTTTACCCCGGATGCATCCATACTTAGATGTGCCCCTTTAAATCATCAACCATGTGAGTTGCTAAATGTTGTACCTTCATTAAATGTAATATTGCTACACTTAGAGGCGCCTCTCTTCTCTTTTATACTAAGTTGTGACATGACACTACTTGTATATCTAGACAAAATGTATTGCTTGTCTTGCAAAATGCTCTCAAACCAAGTTATTCTCAATCCAAGGTTTTAATGTACCTTAAATTAGTCTCCATCTCTTTAGAACGGTCTTCATAAAGAATAAACCTTCGACCCAAACTGAAATCTGCTTTCGTGAAAACCTGGTTGAAGAAAGCAGCTACAGGTCGAGTGAGAAGGAACCGCACAGTTCTGTAGTGCGATAGCGTGAGGTGCGTTCTATAGGAAGCTAATACACAACTAAACCTTATATAAAAACCACATATCTAGTGGGCAGAGAGGCAGTGAGATGTTGACTGTTTTGTTAGCTTATGTTGCTCCTCAACGTGCCGCTGACCTTAACAGCACTTCCAGCGTACGCTCCCTAATGGCCCACCAGCTGTTCTATTAGATCATCTCACCAGTCCCAGCCACCTCCCCATCCTCATCTCCGCACTTACTTCACTGTGGAAGGAGTTACAGAGGAAGCCATCTCTTATGTAAGCCTGATCTCAGAATAGCAATTCCAATGTGGCTACAAAGGAGCCATTATTTCCTAAGGCTGCTGTCTTAAGGGTCCATTCACACCGCAAAGTGTGTGTTAGGTGCATGTAAATGATCAGACGTTGACATGCATTTGCATGCTGCTTGGCATTTTAATATGTACTGACTTTTTTTTTTTTAAATCACCAAAAAAAAAAAAAAAAAAACTTTGAAAAACTTTAACTTCAACTGACTGCTGCGACTCTTGCATTTATATGCACCGAATTGCGTTGCATTGAAAAAAAATTAATAAAATAAAAAAAAGGAGTGCCACTTTTTGCAGTTCATGGATGTGAACGGCTTCTATTGAAATATTGATTTTTCAATGTATATGCGTTGACACATTTTAGGACATCTGGTGTGAATGGACCCTAAATACTACCCATACCTACCAACATTTTGATGAGATGAGACTCAGGGAGGGACACCTACCACCAAAACGTATATAGGCATAGGACACACCCCCTTAACCACTTGCCGACCGATTCCTGTACATTTACGTCAGCATTTTGAATATGGATATCTCAGCAACGGCAGCAGCTGCTGCCAGAACCGAGGTATCTACCTTTGGAGCCGGCGGTTCTGTGTACGATAATGGTGGTCTCGCCACGAGATCACATTTATTAGCGGCGGTAGAGGGGCCACCCCCCTTCCCGCCACTCTCCCCCGCCCTCCGCTGCTTACCGGAGCCATTGGCAGTGGCGGAGGCGATCAGGAAGAGTGAGGCTAAGATGGCCCCCACCCGTCTCCATACCATACGTCTTAAAGGGCCATTTTTTTTTGTTGTTTTCAAATGTAGCGGTGGGCTCCTGAAGAGGACATGCTATGCATTTTTTGAAAGTAAAAATTTACCCAAATTACAGTTTGGTTTGGGTCTATTTGCCTAAATTGGACTTCTGTGTCAGTCTGACTGGACTGTGAGATGTTCAGCCTGGCCACAGGGGGCACGGTCTCTTGTGGCAGGCGTGGAACTATGGTCTGGTCAGGCACTTAAGTTACTCTCTTTTGGAGCCAGGTCAGTGGGAGTGGCCCTCTTGCTGTGCCCTCAAGAAGAGGGTATTTAAGATATGGACGTCACGTGGTTCAGGGGTTCCAGTCCAGTATGATGTGCTGACTACTTGGTCCTGGTCGACTTTAATGCCAAAGTTGAAAAAGACTGTTCAATGGTTTGAGTTTTTGCAAATAAAATCCATTCAAGTGGATCTATTGTCAGTCTCAAGTTACTCGGCCATCTATCACGGGACATCCCCTAGACGTGTCACAAGGAGAACGGAAGGTAATGGTAAGCCCAAAAATAACCAGCAGCTCCTTCGGGGGTTAGTGCTACACAAATGACAACATTTTTTTTTTTTTTTGCATTTAAGTCCAAATATGAGATCTGAGGACTTTTTGACCCCAGATCTCATACTTGAGAGGACCTGTTATGTTTTTTTCTATTACAAGGGATGTTTACATCCCTTGTAATAGGGATAAAAGTGACCCATTTTTTTTTTTTTTTTAAAGTGCAAAAATAAAATCAAATAAAACAGATTAAAAAAATTGTTTTTATCTTAAGCGCCCCATCCCGATGAGCTTGTATGCAGAAGCAAACGCATACGTAAGTAGTGCCTGCATATGAAAACAGTGGTCAAACCACACATGTGAGGTGTCATCGTGATTGTTGGAGCAAGATTCTAGCCCTGGATCTCCTCCAACTTAAAACATGCAACCTGTAGAATTTTTTAAATGACGCCTATGGATATTTTTAAGGGTAAAAAGGTTGAAGCGTGACATGTTGGGTATCAATTTACTCGGCATAACATTATCTTTCACAATATATATATAAAAAAAAAAAAAAATAAAAAAAAATTGGGCTAACTTTACTGTCTTTTTTTAGTAAAAAAAGTCATTTTTTTTCCAAAAAAAGTGCGCTTGTAAGACCGCTGCACAAATACGTTGCGACAAAAAGTATTGCAACGACCGCCATTTTATTCTCTAGGGTGTTAGAAAAAAAATGTATAATGTTTGGGGGTTCCAAGTAATTTTCAAGCAAAAAAAACGCGTTTTTTAACTTGTAAACTTGAGTCTGGGAGAAAAAGAGACCAAAAAAATAAATTAAAAAAAAGGTTAATTAAATCCACAAGGACCTTTTTTTAACCACCACTATTCCTTTATATTGGTTCTTAAAATGTACAAATGCAGCAATTTAGAAATTGGATGAAAGGTTTAGCACTGGGAAACACTCTTTGAATGATAAAAAGTAAATTTTATATACATCTATAGAGATCAGACCAAAATCAGGGACAAATGAGAGGGAAAGAGGGACATTGCTCCAAATCAGGGACAGTCCCTCAAAATCAGGGACAGTTGGGAGCTAGGAGTATCTTTCGTAAAAAAAAAAAAAAAAAAAAAAAAAAAAAAAGCAGAAAAGTATAAATTGGCCTTGCCCATACATACAGCTGCCAACCAGTAAACTGCCAACCAAGTGAACCAAGAGTTTATGCGAGCTGGCACCTCCAAAGTTTTCTGTTTTCCAATTAAAGGGATCAGCCATGTTTTTCCTTTCCTTCTATTATCTATAGCCAACAAAGTACTACACTTTACTTTTTTTGTTACAATGGTAGGATTTAGGAGCAATCTTTGTTTATTGTAGGACAGGGAGCATTTGGCACCCAATTTGATTTGATTAATAGGTCCATGATGACCTATTACGTTCAAGCAGGAAAAGGGATTATAATGGGGTTAAAGCCGATCTTCACTACATCCGAGTACCACAAACCAAAAACACAATTTAATTAATATTTAATAATCAAAGCAAATGCCCCCTCCATCCATGTCTCCATGCTTTATTTTGTTGAGAAATCACTTTGAAAAATACCTCCCTAGCATTTCTGGCTGTGGCCATCTTGAGTAAGGGCAGAGGAGTCATATAGCATTTACTTCCTAGAACCCATCTTCCCTCGAAAACAAGCAAATATAATAGATCTTCCCATTTACTAATGCTAGCAACATAAGGATTAGAAATAGGTAATGGTGATTGAGTTTAGTTTCCACTTTAAATGCTGGCGGTATGTTAAAGGGGTGTTCTAGCCTTAAAAAAAAAAAAAATTATAAAAATTTAAAAGTCAGCAGCTACAAACACTGTAGCCGCTGACATTTAATAAGAACACTTACCTGTCCAGGGCGCCCGTGATGTCGCGTCCCCCCCCCCCCCCCCCCCCGAGGCAGATAAGTCCCTCATAACGTGTCCCGGCACCGCCACCCTCACTAAGGGAAACAGGCAGTGGAGACTTATGGCTTCACTGTCGTTTCCTACTGCGCACGCGCGAGTCACGCATCGCTTTGTGAATGGCCCCGTTGTGTTCTGGGACACACACACACGTCCCAGAAGGCAACAGGGCCGCTAGTCGAAGAGGAGGAAGCACCGCGGAATAGGAAGAGGCAGATTAGGAAGACTGCCTAGCAACAGGGGTTTCTGACAAGTTAAAAAAAACATTTTTTTCACATTTTAATTTATACATTTTTTCAAGAATATTAATGCTATTTTTATTTTAGGGTGGCCCTCCACTTTAAGGATTATTGGTCACCTTAGGAGAATGGGGGGGGGGGGGGGGGGGATACAGGTTTTTTTTATGTGGTTTTCAGTATAAAAAGCCTTGTTAAAATGTAATAAATATATAATATTTATTACATTTTTATAATAAGTTTAATAAGTTGACTAAAATTAAACTGAAACAGATGTCCTAACGTTATGACATAATTAAAAAACGAAATATCAGATGAGTGTTGCATAACAGTTAAGGTTACCGCTCCTCCATTCAATAAAATGATTGCTTTAATTACTTTTAAGGACATCAAGAAGATATAATGAGCTAATAAAATGCCAGGGGGTCATACTCCTAATAGTAGTACGAGTTTCTCATATTCATTTCGAAAGCCATTTCTACCATGCATACACATAGGTCACTGCATCTTCATATGTTTTGGGGCAAGGCCGCAGATCGTTCAGAACGACCATTAAATCGCAGCCTTGCTCATTCGTCCATCAACATGGCCAAGTTGGTCTGCAGTCAGCTGTTTACACTTCCCCAGCTGGACCCCTGTGCCGCATGTCCCGGAGGAATAGAATTCCCCAGTGTGATATCACAGCACAAAAAAGATTACCAATACATACAGTTGGCTTTTACAATATAAAAATATATGCCCAAATTTATACAACCCCCCCCCCACATAAAAACAAAAAAAAAAAAAAAAAAAAAAAAAAAAAACACAACAGCACACTTCGTATGCACTGGTAAAATCATACATATTGTTGGTTGTTAGAATAAAAAAATTAATAAATAATAAATAAGTGTATACTAGAATTGATACAATAAAAACACCCAATAAGGACATAAAACAAACAAAAAGCTTCTTCTAGTAAGGGCCGGTTCACCCTGCGGGCGATGCGAGGCGACACGACTTGCCTCGCCGCGATCTGACAAGTCGCCCCCGTTCTGTACAATGGAACCGTTCTGAGAGGAGCGACTCGAGTCGCTCCGACTCAGAAAAAAGGTTCCTGTACTACTTTTGGGCGACCTCGGGGCAACTTGCATTGACTTCTATAGAGAAATCATTTGCAAATCGCCACTGAGGTCGCGGCGAGGCAAGTCGGTGTCGCCTCGCATCGCCCCCTGTGTGAACCGGCCCTTACTGGTGACATGAGATCCCAGATTTTAATAGAAAATTCTCCAGCAGTGTGCATTTTTTAATTGCCATCACTGAATAGGTTTTAATTTGGGAAAGGGGGGGGGGGGGTTTGGTACTGCAACATAGGTGGACCGTAAATTTTCATACAAGGTTTGCTTTACAGGGGTGCCAAACTCAATTCCATTACAGGCCATATCGGCATTAACCACTTCAGCCCCGGGAGGATTTACCCACTTCCCGACCAGGCCATTTTTTGCGATACGGCACTGAATCATTTTAACTGACAATTGCGTGGTCATGCGACGCTGTACCCAAACAAAATTGGTGTTCTTTTTTTGCCCACAAAATAGAGCTTTCTTTTGGTGGCATTTGATCAACTCTGAGGTTTTTATTTTTTGTGCTATAAACAAAAAAAAGATTTGCACTTCCCTAGTGGTCTGGGGGGGGGGCGCATACCTGGTGGTCCAATGTGGATGGCCACCCTGGTGGTCCTGGGTGGGATCCGAGGGAGGGCTGCACTGATAATCAGCACAGACCCCCGTCAGGAGAGCCGCCGATCGGCTCTCCTCTACTCATGTCTGTCAGACGCGAGTGAGGAAAAGCCGATCAATGTCTCTTCCTGTTTACATCGTGAACAGCTGTGATTGGACATGGCTGATCACATGGTAAAGAGCCTCCATCAGAGGCTGTTTACCGAGATCAGTGTAGCAGTGTGTCAGACTGACACACCGCACCACTGATCACCGCGATGCGTGCCCCCACAGATGTGCAGCGGCTGTTATCTTGCTGGACGTCATATGACGCCCAGTCAGGATAACTGAACCACCGCCCGCCCGTCATTCTGCTATAAGCCAGCGGGAAGTGGTTAAAGGGGTTGTAAAGGCTCATGTTTTTTTCACCTTAATGTATCCTATGCATTAAGGTGAAAAAACACCTGGCAGTCACCAGCCCCCCCAACCCCTCTGTTTTACTTACCTGAGCCCCGAATTTCTGTCAGTATGTCCCTGCCGTCCTTCTCTCCATGGGTTCCCAGCTCTGGATTGGATAGATTGATAGCAGCGCAGCCAATGGCTGCGCTGCTGTCAATCAAATTTAATGACGTGGGTGCTGGGGGGCAGGGCTGAGTCCTGGATTCGGCCTCTATAGATGCTGAATGCTGGACTCGGGAGCACGACCGCTCCTCCTAGGGGATTATCTAATGTGGGGAGGAGCCGCAAGAGCTGCAGAGGGACCCCAGAAATGTGCAAAAACGAGCTGCACAGTGGAGGTAAATATGACATGTTTGTCATTTTAAAAAAATAGAAAAAGCATCCTTTAGTATCACTTTAAGATGGTGCAATGCTAGGAAAGGGGGAGGGTTCAAAGTGGTTTGTTAAAGCAGTAGCAAAGTCCGCTTTTTGATTTTTACTTACAGGTAAGCCTATAGTAAAATATGATATTTTTATTAAAACCCAACAAGAATAAAAAATTAATCTCTTCAAACGGTGTTTAGGAGATATTCACACTGGATGCAGCCGGTAACGTCACCGGTGAATGTGCTCTGAAGAGCCTGTGGTGTAGACCAGTAATTACCTACAGTGCCTTGCGAAAGTATTCGGCCCCCTTGAACTTTTCAACCTTTTGCCACATTTCAGGCTTCAAACAAAGATATAAAATTTTTATTTTTTGTGAAGAATCGCCAACAAGTGGGACACAATTGTGAAGTGGAACTAAATCTATTTGATATTTTAAACTTTTTTAGAAAATAAAAAACTGAAAAGTGGTGCGTGCAAAATTATTCGGCCCCTTTACTTTCAGTGCAGCAAACTCACTCCAGAAGTTCAGCGAGGATCTCTGAATGATCCAATGTTGTCCTAAATGACTGATGGTGATAAAAATAATCCACCTGTGTGTAATCAAGTCTCTGTATAAATGCACCTGCTCTGTGATAGTCTCAGGGTTCTGTTGAAAGCGCAGAGAGCATCATGAAGACCAAGGAACACACCAGGCAGGTCCGTAATACTGTTGTGGAGAAGTTTAAAGCCGGATTTGTATACAAAAAGATTTCCCAAGCTTTAAACATCCCAAGGAGCACTGTGCAAGCGATCATTTTGAAGTGGAAGTATCAGACCACTGCAAATCTACCAAGACCTGGCCGTCCCTCTAAACTTTCAGCTCAGACAAGGAGAAGACTGATCAGAGATGCAGCCAAGAGGCCCATGATCACTCTGGATGAACTGCAGAGAACTACAGCTGAGGTGGGAGAGTCTGTCCATAAGACAACAATCAGTCGTACACTGCACAAATCTGGCCTTTATGGAAGAGTGGCAAGAAGAAAGCCATTTCTCAAAGATATCCATAAAAAGTGTGGAAGAAGGTGCTCTGGTCAGATGAAACCAAAATCGAACTGTTTGCCCACAATGCAAAACGATATATGTTTGGCGTAAAAGCAACACAGCTCATCACCCTCAACACACCATCCCCACTGTCAAACATGGTGGTGGCAGCATCATGGTTTGGGCCTGCTTTTCTTCAGCAGGGACAGGGAAGATGGTTAAAATTGAGGGGAAGATGGATGCAGCCAAATACAGGACCATTCTGGATGAAAACCTGTTGGAGTCTGCAAAAGACCTGAAACTGGGACGGAGATTTATCTTCCAACAAGACAATGATCCCAAACACAGCAAAATCTACAAAGGAATGGTTCACAAATAAACGTATCCAGGTGTTAGAATGGCCAAGTCAAAGTCCAGACCTGAATCCAATCGAGAATCTGTGGAAAGAGCTGAAAACGGCTGTTCACAAACGCTCTCCATCCAACCTCACTCAGCTCGAGCTGTTTTGCAAGGAAGAATGGGCACGAATTTCAGTCTCTCGATGTGCAAAACTGATAGACATACCCCAAGCGACTTGCAGCTGTAATCGCAGCAAAAGGTGGCTCTACAAAGTATTAACGCAAGGGGGCCGAATAATTTTGCACGCCCCACTTTTCATTTTTTTATTAGTTAAAAAAAGTTTCAAAAATCCAATTGATTTCGTTCCACTTCACAATTGTGTCCCACTTGGTGATTCTTCACAAAAAATAAAAATTTTATATCTTTATGTTTGAAGCCTGAAATGTGGCAAAAGGTTGAAAAGTTCAAGGGGGCCGAAAACTTTCGCAAGGCACTGTACATATGGCAGTGGCCCATACAAACCAATCAGATTGCACCTTTTGTTAGGGTGGCGACTCCTTGGGTTACTAGATTTGGTGCAGTTATTTGCCTTTTAAAAGCAAAACTAAACTGAATCTGAACACCACAAACTGAAAAAAAACTCTTTATGCCGGACCTTCAGAGCATGGTGCCGGAATCGAGGGCTCCCACGCATATGTGCGGGAGTGACGTCATCGTGGCTCCGGCCACTCACACAGACTGAGTCCGCAAACCCAGAAGGAGGACCGGGGGAGATGTGGTGACACTATGCAAATGCCGTACAGGGTAAAGTTTATTTGGGTTTTCTTTAAAGTGGTTGTAAACAGCTGCAGTAAAAGAGGAAAAGCAAAGTAAAAGGCATAATGTGCGAGTACGCATTGCATATCTTCCTTTCAGGTTCGTGGACTCCAGCTGTGTGACTGGCCAGAGTCGCGTGACGTCACTCCTATGTATGCGATTGGGAGCAGTTAGTCACAGCACAGGATTCTGAAGAAACGGCACGGGCGGCCATTCCTTCAGAGCGCATGTGCAGATGGCGTAATTGGTGCAGTATACAGTAAATGTCTCCTAAAAACGGTTTATGTTTAAGAGATATTTACAGAACCTATAGGTAAACCTTATTATAGGCTTACCTATAGGTACACACGTTAGAGAGAAGTTTGCTTCCGCTAACAAAATAAAGCACGGATACCTAGAGTTTTCTTTGAATATTAAAATAATTAAATAGAGTTTTCAGTACTCGGATACAGTTTCGTTTTGCAAAGAACTGCAATAAATCAGGTAACCCCAAGAGACACCGCCCTAAAAAAAAAAAAAAAAGGTGCAATCTGATTGGTCTGCATGAGCCACTGCCATATGTAGGTCATTACTGGTCTACGCAACAGGCCCTTTGCTTTGCATAGTAGTGAATAGGTAAAAGGCGGATATAAATTTGGCCACTCGCTCAGATTATTAGAACAGTGTAATATTTATCCTGGCACTGTGCACCTCGGATCAGGCCCTTCCCAAAAGCATAATGGAAGCGTTAACAGCATTAGGCAAGCATTAATTACCTCCCAATCCTACGAGACACTTACATCATTAAAATAGCAAAAAAAAAAATTTATTGAAGGAGCTTGTAACCTGGGAAACTGGATGCAACTTGAAAAGAATGACATATGATGGAGCCTAAAAATGGACCCTGATGAAGTCTGCCAGCCTAGCTTTGATTCTCTGACTCTGTTGGCATGGAGGATGTATGCTCTCTAGGTCTCTACAGGAATGTCCTCAGTGCTTCAGCTTCCGACCCCAAAAACCATAATGGTGGGTTAAAGGGGGAATTCCAGCTCATACCATATTCTGTTCAGTCAAAAATACAACTAGGTTAAAGCGAACCCATTATTAAAAAGGGAAACGAGGGCTGCCATTGCTAAACGCTGAAAATACCAATGGCCCGACTCTGGCTTCAGGACTTTGGGAAAGTAACCCAGAACAAGCATGAGTGGCACTCTCTGGAAAGGGATCTGCAGTAGACTGCTTTTCAGAGGGTGGCAGAGAAGTAGCTCCTCAGCAATTAGGAGAGGATACTGCCCGTTTACTGAATGTTAGTGTTTTTTTTTTTTCACCCAAGAGTTGGGCATGTGGTTGCAGCACAGCCCCAGTCACTTGAAATGGACCCTTTTATGCAGGTGGCAAGGGGGTGGTAGAAACAGATGGAGGAGTTGTTTTTTTTTCGCCCCCGATCACCCACCTAAAGGATAGCCTGGCAGCCAGAAATGGTGGTACACATGTTGGGGCCCTGGCAAAATCAAACTCATGCCTCAAGATCCTATGGCACATGTATATAATGTAGCTTGGCAATGGTCACAAGACCATGAAACCAGTTCCTTTGCAGCATTACCATTATAACAAAGTACACTTTTAGCCTCTTTTTACAGTATATGCAAACCTGAATAATGAACTTCTCTTATCTGCCTACTTTTGGTATATAACTCCCAACTGTCCCTGATGTCAAGGAACTGTCCCTCGTTCAGAAGAAAGTCCCTCTGCCCCGCTTTCCTCCTCATTTGTCCCTCATTTTGTATATAAAATGCACTGCTTATCAAAAAGCGTTTCCCAGTGCTAAACCTTTCATCCAATTTCTAAATTGCTGCATTTGTAAAACTCCAAAGGCCAATATAAAGAAAAACGTAGTGGTAGAAAAAGCACTTGCGAGTTTAACCAATAATTTTTTTGTACAATTCTCCTTTAAGGGCAGTGTAGCAGGGGGTGTGTCCTATGCCTACATACTTTTTCTAATAGGGGGGTCCCTCATTCCCATTCCAGAAAGTTGAGAGGTATGTATATACCACTCAGCATTTTGCTATATCTAAGTGCAAAAAATACCTGGTGGTCCTACCAGAAGTTCAGGCCAGACTTGCGATTGGAAGAAACAGGGAAGGTCTAGCTAGGACTGAACTGACTAGCACCAAACAGAAGGGGAGGACAGAGGGAGACACCAAATCACATAAGTAAACCAGTCGTAAAGGCTCAAAGCTGCCACTAGACGTCAACACATTGTGAAACAATAGTGCAGCACTTACCCCCGAAGGAGCGGCTGAATTTCTCTGGGCTTAGAGATTACCTCCACCAGCTTGTAACTCGTTGTCCTTGTCTAGGGGTTCCCAGTGTTGATGACCCAGTAACTGTAGAGACCGACACTTGAATTCCTTGTTAGGATTTTTATTTGCATAAAATAGTTGAACAAACGCAGTCTCTAAGTTGGGAATAGAGGGTATCAGGGTAAAGTTTAGCTCAGGTGCTTGGAACTGCTGACTTCAATAAAAGTCTCTCTCTGTACATAATACAGGGAATAGCCACTCGCAACTGGATTCTTTAACTGTTGGATAAATCCTTGACCTTGGATCTAGCCGCCAACAAGTAAGTCTAGCCTTGCAAAGTCTCTCTCTCAGACTTGGTTGAAGAACTTCGTTGTAACCAGAAGGATAGAGGTAGGAACTTTTCTTACTGTACCAGAATCTTGCAGCCGGTCCAGCGATACCGTAAGAATTGTGGATTCAATCAATGTCCATAGCAGCTCAGCTTCCAGGCTCTTACCGAGCAGCCAGCCTCGTTTGTGGCTCTCTTACTGAAGAGTCCTCCCCTGGTTGCATGTAGAGTTGCTGTGCCTCTTCAAACCCGAGACGGCACCGGACCACCAACACCTTAGAATCCTCCTGCCAGTCACTGTGCCTCGAACTAGCCAGTTCCGAGGCTCGGAAATGGATGGATCTGAACCCCAGGCCATGAGGGCCTCTGGGGGCTGGTCAGGAGGACCAGGACCACGGACTCAGCAACAATTTCTGGACCGGAATCCAGAACCACATGACTTCAGCACCTTAAGTACCCTCTCCTGGAATACACAGCGAGACAAACGCGCCCACCGATTGGCTCCGAGAAGAGATTGGTACCCAATGCGTCCAACCAGTCTGCGTTCTAATGCCTCTCACAGGTGCGAACCCCACCTATGACCAGGCAAAACCTCAATACAGCCCAGTCAAACTGATGCAACAGCATAATTTAGAACAATTAACCCCAAAACTAAACTACAGTTTTGGGCATAAACTAAATTTACAGACACAGCGCGTACTCATCAGGAGTACCGGTGCTACAATAGCAACCCACTTAGAGGAATATGGGTGTGGCCTAAATGGCAAACTGCGCCAGCATTGGATATTTAAAATGGATTCCCCCCCCCCCCCCCCCGTGCCACAATTGGCACCTTTTGGGGGAGGATACCAGTCTTACATAGACATCCTGTTCTCACTTACAGGAGTCCAGCTGCGGCCTGCGATTCCACCGCGGGGCTCCCTCCTCCTCCTGTCGCCGGGCCAGTAGGAGAGAGGATCGGGGCCTCGCGCATGCGCAGTAGGGTTCCCGGCATGAAACCATAAGGCAATACTGCCGGGTTCCCTTACCCGCAATGGTGGCGGCAGCACCTGACAGCTAATGGAAACATCAGCTGCGGTGCCGACATCGCCGGACTCCATGACAGGCAAGTGTCCTATTACTAAAAGCCAGCAGCTGCAGTATGTGTAGCTGCTGGCTTTTATTTTTTATGTATTTTTTATTTTTATTTTTTGCCGGAACGCCACTTTAAGAGATTACTTACCTTCTCCTGCAGCATCATGACCTTACAGGCTGAACAAACCCAATATGTTATTCTGTTGCGGCTCTCTCGTTAGCAAGTCGTGTTTTGCAACTGTTGTTGGCCAGTAAGGGTGTGCCACCAACTTGGGTTGTGAGGTTGGTGTGGAGAGGACAGTTGATCTTTCTGTGCCTGTTGGACTTTTATTCATGTAGACACTTAACCACTTGACGTCCACACTATAGCCAAATGACGGTCACAGCGTGGACCTGAATTTCCGATGGCCGTCACATGACGACCTCCCCTGTGCGCGTTGTGATCACCGGGTCACTGAGACTCGTGTGATCACTGATCCGAGTAAGCGGCCGGTCCCGGCCCCTTACCATGTGATCAGCTGTCAGCCAATGAAAGCTGATCACATGATATAAACAAAAGCTAGTGATCTTTTTTTTTCTCCTCACGCTGTCAAAAATGCCAATGCCGATCACCGGCTTATCTGAAAGGGACATCGGTCCTGAAGAGGAAGAGGCAATTATGCCTCATCCATGCCCACAACTACCCTCTGCCAGTGCCCATGAGTGCCCCCTATCAATGCCCACCAGTGGTGCCAATCAGTGCCACCTAGCAGTGCTGCCCATCAGTGTACATCCATGAAGGAGGAAACATACCCGTTTTAATATAAATTATATATATATATATATATATATATATATATATATATATATATATATATATATATATTTTTTTTTTTGGTCTCTTTACATTTTTTTAACAAAAAATAAAAACCGTAAAGGTGATCAAGTACCACCAAAAGAAATCTATTTGTGGGGGGAAAAAAAAAAAAAAAAATGCTAAAATTTTGATTTTGGGTACAGTTTAGCAAGATCGCGCAATTGTCATTCAAAGTGCATCAGCGCTGAAAGCTGAAAATTGGTCCGGACAGGAGGGGGGGGGGGGGGGTTTAAGTGCCCGGTAAGCAAGTGGTTAAAGATCTGAACCTGGAGCCGTCACTCTGACAGCCGCCATGCTTCAGCGATGAATTGGAGAAATCAAATGGAGGGTTTGGATTTTCTCCCGGACGGAGTGAAGGTCTTCAGAGGCTTGTTACTGTCATCTCAGCAACTGGAGATCTGCTGCATTTCCCTCCGCCTGAGCTGGCTGCGAACTTTATGCTTATTCTTCCAATTAGAATCTCATCGTTAGCATTTGGCACCGGCTAATCGGCTTTATGATTTTCTCATCCGCGTTTGCACAGCCCACTGTTATTAAATGTGCAGCTGTTTCCATACAATAGTGCCACTGACTGCGCTACAAAAAGCAAGCTGGCTTTCTGATCAGGAGAAGATTGAAGCCGACCCGCCGCTACAAATTGTACATTTACAGATCTAATAACAATCATCAAAATATCTCAGAGGTTCTGTCCAGTTACGAGTGGACACTGGAGACCTGACCCACATACCAGTCTCTCTGATCCCTCTGGCACTCGGGTTCTCAGCTATGCCCAACCGCCAGCTATTTAACCACTTCAGCTCCAGAAGGTTTTACCCCCTTAATGACCAGGCCATTTTTTTGCGATACGGCACTGCGTTACTTTAACAATTGTCCGGTAATGCATTGCTGTACAGAAGTACAATTTAAGCCTTTTTTTCCCTCCCACACAGAGATTTCTTTTGGGGATATTTGATCACCTCTGCATTTATTTATTTTTACGCAATAAACGAAAAAAAAAAATGCAAATTTTTTTTTAGTTTGCTATAAAACACTTTTTACCTTTTTTGTTTTACTATAAAAAACAAAAATCTAATTTCTTCATCAATTTAGGCTAATATATTCAGCCATTTATTTTTGGGGGATATAAAAAAAAAAATTGAATTTTTTATTTTATTTTATTACTTATTGCTATAAAAGCATATATAATAATATTATTATTATTATTAATAATAAGAAAAATGTGGCCAATATGTATTCTGCTACATGTCTTTGGTAAAAAAAAAAAAAAAAAAAAAAAAAAATGCGTTCACGCAATTTCACATATTTTTGTACGCAAACTTACTCACCTGTTCACAAAATATTATGGTCAATGTGTGCATATACACGCATGAGGCATAAATTACTGACCAAAAAGCAGATTTTTTTGATATTTTTTTTTAACTGAAGATTACATGCCTGTGTGCATAGGCACGTTACAATGAATGGATTGTATTAATAAGTTGTACTGAGCTTTTTCAAGCTGCAGTGTGCAGGAGGCCCAAGTGTATATTGATTGTAGACCTATAACTTTCATGTAAACCAAACTTTGGTATATATAGACTGGAATTTTTTTTTATACTAGTAATGGTGGTGATCAGCAGCTTAAATGGGACTGCAATAGTGTGGCGGCCAATCTGACACTAACTGATGCTGGGAAGGAACTGGTTGACACTGGTTGTACTAATGACAATGGCTGGGAAGGAGTTAACATCTAAGAGCAATCAAGGCGTTAAGGAGTTGTAAAGGCAGAAGGTTTTTTCTCTTGATGCATTCTCTGTATTAAGATAAAAAACCTTCTGTGTGTAGCAGCCCCCCAGCACCCACCAATTACCTACCTGACCTCCTCTCTCCAGCAATGTCCACGATCCCCTCAGCCATCCAATACACCCCACTAATTGGCGGAGACACAGCAGCGGCGCTATTGGCCCCCATGGCTGTAATTCAAAGTCAGTCAGCTAGCCTGCCAGCCAATCAGGGGAGAGAGGGGGCGGGGCCAGGTCAGGGCTCTGTCCGAATGGATACACGGAGCTCTGACTTGGCTTGGGTGACAACCTGTAACAAGCTTCTGGCTGAGGGGCACTCAAAGGAGGGAGAGGCCAGGAGCAGTAAAGAGGGGCCCAAGAAGGAGGAGGATTGGGGCTGCTTTGAGCAAAACCAACTGCACGGAGGAGGTAAGTAGAACATGTTTGTTATTTAAAAAAATAAATAAAAAAAGCGAGCCTTTACACTCACTTTGTGTGCCTAACAATGTGTAATGTGTGCTGCCTTTTTGTCTCCGTTTCTTATCCCTGCAAAACAGGGATAAGAAACAGACCGTTCTCTCTGTACAGAGCTCTGTGTTGATTGTCAACATAGGGCTCTGGGCTGTGATTGGATCCCAGCGATCAGCAGGTCCCGGCCATGAATCATTGGCTGGGACTTGCTGAAAGACTCCCGCCGTGTACAACCATAGCGGGTGTCGGCAGGGGATTGGGGGGCACGCACCCTAAACCCAGAAGCAGGCAGCGACATATGGGTACGTCGCTTTGCCTGCACGGGGCTGCCCATCAGCTGTCCGCAAGAAGTTAAAGAGTACCTCACTTTGTAGCAAGACGGTTGAGGGTACAGAGTCACGATTAATGATGTGCATGATGAAAAAATGGGTTTCATTTCAGATTATTTCGTTACGGCTCTATTCACACTGCTGCGACATGGTGACCCAACTTGTGAGACCCCAAGTCAGATGACATTTCAAATTCAAGGTTTCCCTTTGAGAGCCACCTTAAAGCGGAGAAAATGGAACTTCCACTTTAAAGGGAGGTGACCCCCTGACATGCCACATTTGGCATGTCTTTTTTTTTAGGGGGGGGGGGGGAGCGTATACCCTCTCTTTTTAGAGGGTCCCAGCTCACACGTTCTCCTGGCGCACTGTGGCACTGGAAGGGAGATCACCTCTCCACCCTCCCTATAGGTAATCTGGGACACATCACAGGTCCCGGATGATTGCTTGGCCAGTAATGGCGCGCTGTGCATCACGCACAGTGGGCGGCCACAGTTTCAATGCCGGTGCTGCAGAGAGGAGGGGGGAGACCAGCGGGGCTTAGTTCCCCCACATCGCTGGACCCTGGGACAGGTAAGGTGTACGATTATTAAAAGTCAGCAGCTCCAGTATTTGTAGCTGCTTTTTTTTTTTTTTTTTTTTTTTTTAAGAGGAACTCCGCTTTAACACAAGTCGCTCCGACTTTAGAAAAGGTTCCTGCACTACTGAGATCACAAGATGCTAAAACTAGTCATATAAAACGGAAGTCCAAACTGGTTGAAGCTCCCGAATGAAAACATTTCAGGAACATGAGTCAATTCATATGTTAATGTGGACATGCATATTTCATAGTGGCATGTGGTCAGACGTACAAGCTGGTGTGTGCGCGCTAAGCATTTAATTCTATTAGTCACATTTATCAAATCCTCCACAGAAGTAACAAGGAACACAACTTGTAGGAGGTGTCCGCCTGCCAGCCAACTTGTCTTTGTCACTAGCTGGCCTCCGGCCAACTTACTCTTAATTACCGTGAGCCAAACACCGCACAGCTGCTTACTGTTTGCCCGTATACGGTTATTAAGCATACTGCGAATACCAGGCCTCCTCTTAGGAACACGTTCACGCTGCCAACCTCCCATCCTAAACATTGGCTCATCGTGACTCGCGGGTTCTTTTACACGGATCTCCCATCATTGTGCGAGTTTTTATCCTACTGTTTTCACCGCTTTGATTTCCCTTAAAGTGGACCTTGCAGTAAAAACGCAAGGTAAACTCAAAGCAGTATTCAACCCAAAAATCTATTCCATTACAACTTACCAATCATTAGATGTGGTGGGCAGTGGTAATTTTGGCAGCAAATAGCGATTTAATTTTAGTCTTAGACCCCTTTCCCATTGTGCCGCCCCAGGCGTCAGCGGTAAAGCGGCGCTATTTTTAGCGCCGTTTTAGCGGCACTATTCGGCTGCTAGCGGGGAAGTTTTAACCCCTGCTAGCGGCCGAAAAGGGGTTAAATCCGCCCGCAGATGTATGACGGCGCAGCCCCATTGATTTCAATGGAAAGGAGTTGTGGAGGAGCAGTGAGCTCACCACTCCAAAGAAGCTGCTGGCAGGACTTTTCTGACGCCCTGCCAGCGCAACGCTCCAGTGTGAATGGAGCAGCTGTTTTAGAGCCGTCTCCAGGCGCTATTTTTAACGCTATAGCGCCTGCAAAACGCCCCCAGTGTGAAAGGGGTCCAAGTCTTATGCCAAGTACACACAATCAGAGTTTTGGTCGGAAAAAGCTCCAATGGTATTCCCAACGGGATTTCGCTCAAGCTGTCTGGTACACACAAAATTCCAACCGCCAAGAACACGGTGACGTACAACACGTACAACGGGACAAAAAAAAAAGAAGAAGAAGTTCAATAGCCAGTAGCTTTCATCTCGTAGTTGAATCTGGGCATGCGTGAGTTTTTGCGTGTTGGAATTGCATACACACAAACTCATTTTCGGATAGGAACTTTTTGAGACCGAAAAAAATTGAGAACAATCTTTTGCTGGCCGACAAACTCATTTTAGTCTAAAATCTAATGGGTGTAATTAAATTGTAATGCATTAGTTAAACATTTCTCTACAATTTCCAAACTCATTATATACTGCTGGAGTGAAAAATCGAATGTTACGATTTATGGTATTGCGGTATGAACATGCACTACAGACCAGTGTTAATTTTGAAGTCAAATTTAAATTTAGTTTTAGTCTTTTGACTAAAATGGCATTTTTTTTTAGTCATGTTTTAGTCATTTCAGTTGTTTTAGTTGTAGTCGTATTTTAGTCGACTAAAATGTTTTAGTCGTCGAAATTAACACTGTTGGTGCGCGCTTTAGTTTTCTTTTGTTTGGTTTTTTTCCCTCTATTTTCACCTGGTGATCGGACCAGTAACAGCTCTTGTATTCAGGGGTGTAGATCATTTTTTGTTCTGGGGGGGTTCAGCAGCAAGTACCAAGTAAAAGCCTTTATAAAATAAAAAATTGCACCAAGATTCATAAAGACTGGAAAAAAGGAAAAACGATGTGTTGCTCGTAGTAAGCAATCACATCCTTAATGCCATTTTCTCAAAACCGCTTGAAACTTGAACCAGATTTCAGTTTTGTCATCTTCCAGTTTTTATGAGCGTTGCCCAATGGGGTTGGCTATTGTCCCAGCAAAAGTCCGATGTGAGCTTTTGGTCGGAAATTCCGACCGTGTGTATGCTCCATCTGACTTTTTCTGGCGGAATTTCCGCCAGCAGAAGATCGAGAGCAGGTTCTCTATTTTTCGTTAAAAGTTCCGATGGGAAATTCCGATCGTCTGTAGCAATTCCGATGCTCAAAATTCCTACACATGCTCGGAAACAATTCAATGCATGCTCGGAAGCATTGAACTTCATTTTCTCAGCTTGTCGTAGTGTTGTACATCACCACGTTCTTGGCGATCGAACGTTCAGAGAACTTGCGTGACCATGTGTATGCAAAACAACTTGAGCGGAATTCCGTCTGAAAAACCATCCAATATTTTTCCAACGAAAACTGATCGGGTGTACACGGCAGAAGGCCTGGTATATAGAAGGACAGAAGGACAGATCACTGTACTAACACACACAGTGTTAGTACAGAGATCTCCCCCACTGTGCCAGGGAAAGAATATTCTGTGCTACGGGCGCCAGAAAAAAATGGGTGTGGCCAAAATATTATTGTGGGAGGGGCATAAGGGAAGAAACTGCAGGTGGATTACCCTCATCTTAGAGTCCCTACTCTCCTCTTACATCAGTGACCCCCTGCAGATTCTTTTCAGCAGATGGCAGAGCAGTCTGACTGTGGCATTGGGGGAGAGGAAGGGAGGGAGGAGCTTACCTTGTTCCCGTCTTTAGACAATTACGGACCGGAGGAGGACGAGTGCAAATCTCCTTTTTTTCCCACAAATACAACTCTGCTCTGGAGGGGTTCAGACACCCCTATATCCATGTCCGAATTATACAATCACCACTCCATTCTGGATTGTCACCAGGAGTAGAGGGAACATCTTCTAATGGGGGCACAAGTTCTGGTGACAACCATGGATTGTCTTACTTTGGAGGGATTTCCTCTTACTTCTTGGTTTGGCTATGGGACAGGAAATGAAGGGAAATCTCCCCCAATGGGACACAAATTATAAAATAAATAAATAAAAAAAAAGGGTAATTGTGCTGGGAGCTCTTCTTCCCAGCACAGAGACCAGCTCTCACGGAAGTCCCCAGGTCTCCTACTAACGAATTGAAAAACCGGGAGTCCTGTTTCCCCAATTATCTGGTTCCCAATCATCTGATCGCTGTGATAGCCTCTGATTGGATTTCACAGTGATCAGTCTCTGTACGGCCCGTCCCGTGTTTCTTTTTCCTCTGATAGTAGAGATACATTGTACCTTGTTCTCCTTGGCAGGGGAGAAAAAAAAATGTAAACAAACAAAACTGTATGGAATAAATAGAAGGATCAAGGTTTAAAATAGGTCAGTAACATGTCTCCTACACACTATAAGAAAATTGGGCAAACATTTTTGCCCCAGGAACAATCGTCTGATTTTATGATACTGTGTACACAACTTTCAACAGTGGATTTTGACCTTCCAAACTAACAATTTTCATTCAATGTGTACCATTTTCATACGAGAATAAAAAAGAAGAAAGAAAAAAAAAAAAAAAAAAAAAAAAAAAAAAAAAAAAAAAAAAAAAAAAAAAAACACACACACACACACACACACACACACACACACACACACAATCAGAAAGAAAAGACTGCGCATATTCAGAAACCAAAAAAAGCCTGTCATACAAGAATTTTTATACATTATTTTCTTCCTCAGTTCCGACTTGCTGTAAAACAATTAGGGAAATTGGATGATCGTATAGTGTGTACCCCACTTCAGGGTTAGCGTTAGGGTCAAGGGTAAAAAGGTCAGGGTCAGTATATTTTAGGTTGGATTTAAAAAAACAAAAAAACAAAAAACAAAAAACAAAAAAAAAAAAAAAAACACATTTAGTGGTTGTAAAGGCAGAAGGTTTTTTTATCTTTATGCATGCTATGCACGAAGATAAAAAAACCTGTGTGCAGCAGCTCCATCCTCCCCCACCTTCAGCCCCCTAATTCCGCGTACACACGACCGAACTTTCCGGCAGAAAAAGTCCGACTGAATCATTTCGTCACATATTACGATCGTGTGTGGGCTTCAGACTTTTTTTCTTCAAAAATTCAGACGGACCTAGAAATAGAACATGTTTCAAATATGTCTGACAAAAATCTATTTCTATCGGGAAAACCGTTCGTCTGTATGCTGGTCTGACGGACCAAATACGACGCAAGGGCAGCTATTGGCTACTGGCTATTCAACTTCCTTTTCTAGTCCTGTCGTACATCATCATGTTCAAAACTAACAGACTTTGGACCATTCATGTGTGGGCAAGTACGTTTGGTCGGAACTCCGTCGGGAAGACGTCTGACCTTTTCTGCCGGAAAGTCTGGTCATGTGTGCGCGGCATCAGACTTACCTGAGCCAGATCTTCCTCCAGTGATGTGCATGAGTGCCTTGGCCTTCCCCTCTCTGTCTGAATGGACAGAGTGAGCTTTGGCTCGGGTGCCCCCATAGCAAGCCGCTTGCTGTGGGGGCACTAGACAGGAAGGAGGGGCCAGAAGCAGCCATGAGGGACCCGAGAAGAGAAGGATCAGGGCTGCTCTGTGCAAAACCAACTGCACAGAGGCGGCAAGTAGAACATTTTTCTTTTTTTTTCTTTAAAAATAACAAAAACGTTCACCATCACTGCCCTAGGCATTCATATTCCAGGAAGCAATCACGACTGGGCTTCATATGCCCACATAAAGGATGGAAACGGCCAAATACGGAGGAACCAAAACAGTAAGGAACTTATTTATTAAAATAAGATTAATATATCATTGTATCGTTTTATTTTAATTTAGTTAGCACTAAAAATAGTACACCATAAATAGAAATCTAATATATAATAATATAGAGGGGACCGGAGGGGGGGTTTCAATTTATTTATTATTTTTCATGTAAAAATGTGATCTAACCCCTTAAAGTGATTGTAAGGGTTCATTTTTTTTTTTTTTTTTTTTTTTTATAAACAACATACATATATCATACTTACCTCCACGGAGCAGCTCAATTTGCACAGAGTGGCCCCGAACCTCGTCTTCTGGGGTCCCCCGGCGGCTCCTCCCCACATCAGATAACCCCCTAGGAGAAGCGATCTCACGAGGGGGTTACCTTGTGGGCGCACTCCAGAGTCCAGCATTCGGCGTCCATAGCCGCCAAATGTAGGACTCGGCCCCTCCCCCCGGCGCCCATGTCAATGGATTTGATTGACGGCAGCAGGAGCCAATGGCTGCGCTGCTATCAATCTATCCAATCAAGAGCCGAGACAGTGAGTCTCCGCAGCGTCAAGTTCCAGAGCTCCAGTAAGTAAACTGGGGGAGCCAGTCACTGGCAGGTGTTTTTTCACCTTAATGCATAGGATGCATTAAGGTGAAAAAACACGAAGGTTTATAACCCCTTTAATTAACAATTGCATGCCAAAATGTCACAGGGCTGGGTAGAAAAATTTAAGTTATTTTATTTTTAGGTTTCCTGGACCAAGCGATCACAGATCCTAGGGGATACAAGAGAAGAGATATTAGACTGTACTTTACCATCATCATTTCAGTGGGAAAATACAGCACACTGCAAATAACAGCACAAAGGCGGAGTGAGCAGATTATGTGAGTTTAGCGCTGTGGCGAGGAAATCGTCTTGCTAAACAGAGAGGAATTAATTGCTGGAAAGTATTCACTGAGTAAGCCATTCAGTGCCTCACATTCATGCATAAAAACCCATTTATGGCTCCAAATGACTCTCACTGGAAAAAATTTCAAGTAAACAGAAATTAGTCCCTCAATTCAGCGAGGAGGGCTGCTAGAAACCTCGAGTATGAAAGAGGAGGAAGGAAGAGAGGAGGATCTGCCTGGAGCAACCATTCAAATGTTTGACAATATTTTTTTTTTTCTAACACTATCCAAAAACCAGCATCTGATTGGCTGGTAAGGCAGTTTACCTTTATTCACTGTGTCTATTGGCTGCTTCCAATGTGCTGTAAAATTAGGTTCCTGGGCAGCACTGTGCCTAAAAGTGCTCTACAGTGCTGGTTTTCCGAGTTTAATAGCCATAGGACGTTTTTATGTTTCGATTTACCTCCAAAGTCGAAAAAAATCTCTCTTATATACAAAGCTTATTATGCCATCAACACATGTAGGCGTTGTGTCGCACTCCCTTGGTGTACTACGCACATTATTTTGTTTAAAAGGAGAAAAGTGTAGGAGATTTAAAAAAACAAAAATACATACTCAATATGGCTGTAACATCAGTCCAATGCTGTAGCCGTCCACCGTTTAGTTCTCGGTCCTCACTGACCAAAGAGCGGTGACTGACAGTCGCCGCTCTCTGCTCTGCCACTCTAGCGCTCACTAGGGCACTGGGCTGAGGAGGTGGCGGGAGTAGCTGTTTTAGGCCCTCAGTGTGCTATGAGGCTGTTTCAGCCGACAGCCAGGCATTTGGGTGGATCCTGACCTTAAAGTGTTATTAAACTCAGGACCCTGCATTCACTATATCTGGTCTCCCACAGTATGCTGAACATGGAAATGCAATTTTAGTAAATATAAACTGCTAAATACCTTTTTCATAAAGCTTGTAGGAGTAGTTTCCATTCTCCTCTGACTGTCCGATGAGGCTGCAGGACCCCTGACCCTCTGCCTGGACAGTGCCGATTGGTCCTGTGCTGATCACATGCACCCTCCCCCCCCCCCAAAAAAAACCCACACCAAACTGAGCATGTGCAGCTTGTCCTGTAGCCTCTGTACTATCAGCAGATGGTTTGGGGACTGTGGAAGTAGGGGAGGAACGGAGAACAGGATCAAACTGTTTTTTTTTTCCTTTTTACATGAGGATTAACCCCTTAGGTTTCACAGTGAGTATAACAGGCATGCTGTACTGCATATACAGACTGATTCTACAGTTGTGCAACACTTTAAAGCTTTGTGACATCAGCTGGCAGTGGGCTTTAGCTTGCTGTTGGCTGAATCTGGGTCACAGGAGTACAGAAATAAGTGCAGTCCTGTGACCCAGAAGAGAAGTTTAGCCAAAAGAGTTTTCTCCTAATAGCTAATGCACCTCTGATCTCCAAGATTTATTTTTCTACCAAGGAGAAAACAAAAAAACTTTATTCTCTTAGATCTTGGGGAGTTCTGTTTGGGCCCTTGGAGCTGGGAGGCTTTGTAATGTTTGGAGTGGAATAAAGTCTCCATGCCTAGGTCCACATCTAACCTGGTAGCTAGACCCCATCATTAGACTCAGTGTTGCACAGGCCTTACTGTATGTGATCTGACTGATGCTTAGGCCTCATTCACACAGGACATTTACAGCTAAAAAACGCCTCTTAAAACCCACTAGTCCTGGGGGGGGGGTTTTTCCAGCCACAAACACGCCTGACAAAAAAAAAAAAATGCTGATAACAGCCTGTGTGTGCATGGACACATAGGATAACATGCTGGGGAGTATACTGGCAGCAGCCAAAAACAGCAGCTGTAAAAATGTCCAGTGTGCATGAGGCCTTAGGATCTCTCTCTCCTTTATATATGTGATCTGACGGATGCTCAGGGCTCTCGCTCCTTTATATAGATGTAGCACCCTGGTGTTTAGGCAGGGTTGCTAACCAATTTAGTTTGCCAGGTAGCAAATGTCCTGGCTAATTGTTAGGAGATCCACGGATTTCTCCCCCCAATTCTAAAATTGCTGCACTATTCTCTTCTGTGACTAGGTGGCATTGTAGTTGGTGACATTAGATAGACGGCAAGGGCATATCAAGGACAGATTATAAATGGATAGGGTGTCTCAGCCAATGGGCAGGGGTTTCTTTAAGCCCCTTGGCCTGCTGGGGGAGCCTATTTATTTGGGTGGAGTCAGGTGACGGGCGTTCTGTGCCACCTGGACGGCTGTCTGGGTGGACGTGTGCTATGTCGCCCGGGGGGCTGCTAGGCTGGAAGCCTGAGGCCTATTCAGGGACACCTGGCTTCTAGGCTGCCTGAGGTCTAGCCAGGAGAAGCAGCGTAGGATTGGGACTGCATGATTGAGTCCAACCGATTTGAGAATGTTCAACCGGATGGGGAACCAGGTTGTGGTCAAAGGTAGAGGGGAAGCTGTCACCATCAAGGGACCATCCACCTTGTTACCGGAGACCACTGAGTAAGCTGAAGCTGTAGACATCGGGTGCAGGTGCACTGAGCGTGCCGTTTCTAATGGCGATCATGTCTTTAATGGTGTCCTGGCCCTAGCCGCTCTGTTAAGAAAAAATAAATCTCTTGTTTGCATCAAAAACTGACTGGCACCCATAATTTCTTCTTGCATCACACCCACCATGCCTGGTAACCCACTCTACAATGAAGGATGTCAGCTCTCCCTAACCCTTGAGGTCGCCATTAGGCCTTTTGGGCCCTGGGACCTTGCCACATATGTGATCTGACTGATGCTCAGGGCTCCCTCTCCGACTCCCTTATGCTACTGGGTGAAAATGCTGAATACTGACAAAAACACAAAAATTTAGTTTTTTTGCTGTAGATTAATGCCTCGTACACACTATTGTAGGATTGTAGGTCAACAAAACAAAACCTCAAAACTTGTCTTGCATACACACAGTCATACAAATGTTGGCCAACAATTACGAACGAAGTGACGTACTAGACGTACTACATGGTTTTTCAGCCCTTTAGTGTCACCCTTTGGGTGAGTGTGGATTCGTGCTTTTCTTTTCTGCCTTTTTATTTTGTTCTTTTCAGTTAGTTTCTGAATGGCCGTTCGTCAACCAGACATGCGGAATTGGAGGAGAGAACGTGTTATTATTGGCCTTGGAGTTATTGCTTTGACATTTTTTTGGTTGAATAATGATTTGATTTGGTATATTTTCTATATTTTTGGATGCATAGAATGCACTTTTTGGTTAAGTTCTACTGGCAGATAGCATTTCTAATTTTATTTGTTTTCTTTTTTTAATGCACAATAAAAATTATTTCTGTAGAATAATACTTGGCTATGTGTTTTACTTCAAATGACAGTTTGGGAGTAGGCAGTTACATTTTAAAAAATACAATGTAAAATTGACAAGGGACACCAACATAGTTGTATCTTTCATCTAAAAAAACTAGGGGATAATGGTGTTGTGGTAACTTGCACAAATAATAAAAAAAAAAAATATATATATATATATATATATAATAATAATAATAATAATAATAATAATAATAATAATAATAATAATAATAATGTAGCGGTGTGTTGCCTCTAGTAACTAACAGCCACCAAATCACCCCGCTGCCAGACTTCCATACATCACCTCTGAGACAATGAAAAGTAATTTTCTTTGTTTTGTTTTTGTTTATTGGGGGGATAGAACTTGGTTTGGGGTAAAGGGATATGGGATGCCCATAGATTGAATTACTTTGCCATCAGATTTATAAATTAGAACTTCTTTTGAGCCGTGAAGAAATTACGCACATGTACAGTATAACATCTACAGTCTCTTCCCTGCATCTCCATGCAGATTATTGCTCCCCCTCTGCGTAACTCCTGCAGACTATTGCTCCTTTCCTCCTGCATAAACTTATTCTGTAGCACATTATGTTTCCTGTCACATTCTCTTCTATATGCAAAAGAGCCCACTCTGAATAGTCTCTAATGCGGACTTTGATTAGTTGCTGCTACTAGGCCAGAGGTCTGCAGTACCTCTCCCCAGAGGCCTAGTAGTTTAGTAGCATGTGCTGAACTGTGGACTACCGTTCCCAGCTAGTCCAGCTTGCAAATCCTGCGCCCTCGGGCTGCATCGATTTGACACCATTCCCCAGAGTCTCTCCTCTGATCCAGGACTCCTCATCAATGACCATGTAAAGATGAGGACTTTATCCATGACCGTGCAAGGACGAAGTTCCCTCACAGACTTCCTGGCATGCCTCCACATCCAGCCCTCCACTGTGGTACACTCACCGACCTTTCTCTGCCCAAGTCCATGATGGAGAACTTAACTGGACCATACGTTCAGACAGCTTCTCCTGCCCTTCTGCTCCAGGAATGCCTCATCAATGACTGTGTAACTTCACCCATGACTGTGTAAGGGTTAAGCTCCCTCACTCACAGCTCTCCCGGGCCTCCTCCCACGATCGGCGCACCCACCCCCCCGCCAGATGGGGGTGCCCTCCTGCTGCCGTCTATGACGCCATTGTCCACTTCTCCACGCCGACAACTCCCCCCAGTGGCCTTTTAACCCAGCTTATATGGGAAGCCTGCCCCCTGTCAATTCCAGTAGGGGATTGGTCAGGGCTCCTCACATAAGCTGTCTGCCACTCCTGTTCTAGGCCCTGCCCCTCTTCCATAACATTCTCCCTGGAAGCAGGGGAGGCGCCTCAGAACTAAAGTACAGGTGGCCACACCCACTGCTACACTAACCACTCCCTGCTCCCAGATCAAAAACAAACAGCGCTAGCTTGCACCATATGCCTGCTTAAATAAACCTGTACTGACAGTTCCTTACCAAAAAATCCTCACTCTAGCACCTACCTATGGTAGAGGGTGCTACAATAATATTTTTGATATCACTAGAAAAAAAAAAAGCCTTGGAAATATTTTTTGCAATAACTATCAGTATCACCAGCAAAGCAGCTTCATTATTATGCCATTAAAGAAAAAGAGAATATGCGCTGTATTTTGAGATTTCATAATTTACCACGTCACGAAAGTAAATTCTCCATTACAAACCCTAGTTTAAAAGACCGACAGCTTCTGCTTCCGAGCAAGCGTGTTTGTTCTTTGGACTTTTTTTGGCAGACTGACTTGTGTACACACGATCGGAAAATCCGACAGACATTTGTTGGCGGAAAATCTGAAAACATGCTAGCCAACATTTGTTGGCGGAAAGTCCGACAACAATTGTCCGATGGAGCATACACACTGTCGGATTTTTCGCCAACAGCCTGACATCCAACATTTCCCATCGGAAAGGAAGAAGAGGAAGAAGAAGAAGAAGAGGAAGAAGAGGAAGAAGAGGAAGAAGAGGAAGAAGAGGAAGAAGAGGAAGAAGAGGAAGAAGAGGAAGAAGAGGAAGAAGAGGAAGAAGAGGAAGAAGAGGAAGAAGAGGAAGAAGAGGAAGAAGAGGAAGAAGAGGAAGAAGAGGAAGAAGAGGAAGAAGAAGAAGAAGAAGAAGAAAATTTGAGGGAATGTAAAGGATTATTTTGAAGTTTCCTACACCCAAGACTGCTGAAGCTAACATGTGCAGAAGAAGCCTTTGAGCTGCAAATAAGCGACACAACATAACACATCATAGCAATACGGATACGCATTTATGAATGAATTATAAAAATCTCTGCTTGCAAGCTTCATTCATACAGAAGCCGTTGTCAGCACTTCTGAAGCACAGGGTAGTACACTGCTACAAACATGACATCCGGGTCCTGGCCATTACAATAGGAGCCATAGGGATTGTAAATTTCATACCCCAAATTTTTGATTACACTTATGCCCTGTACACACGGTTGGATTTTCCGATGGAAAATGTTCGATGGGAGCTTTTTTTTTGGAAATGCCGACTGTGTGTAGGCTCCATCGGACATTTTCCCTCAGAATTTCCGTCACACAAAATTTGAGATCTGGCTTTCAAATTTTCCAAAACAAAATCCGTTGTCGGAAATTCCGATCGTGTGTACACAATTCCAATGCACAAAGTTCAACGCATGCTCGGAATCAAGAGCCGCACTAGCTATTGAACTTCTTTTCTCGGCTCGTCATACGTGTTGTCGTTCTTGGCGTTTGCAATCTCCGACCAACTTTGTGTGACCGTGTGTATTCAAGACAAATTTGAGCCAACATCCGTCTGAAAAAATATATGGATTTTGTTGTCAGAATGTCGGATCGTGTGTACGGGGCATAAGGCTTGGTTCACACCTTGCTCACTTTACCAGCGGTCACAGAACCATGCTGCCCTTCAGCAGACGACCAGCGGTGCCATTAATTGTTAATCTGCTAATGCGCGCGCTGATCTGCATATTGCTGTAGCACCATGCAGCTCAATTTTGGAAAAGGGTCAGAGACTTCTTTTCCAGGTTTCTCATGCAAAAGACAGCTCATTGAATTTAATGAGCTGGCCTTCATGCGACCCTTGGAGATGCACGCACGCTCGAGCTCCTCTGTGGCGTCTACCTCGCCCACAAGCTAAATTCAGCTGGGTCATAAAACGTTCTCCCCTTCACGCATCCCAGAAGATTAATTTTAGAGGGGGAAAAAAGTTTTGATATATTTAGTTATTAAAAATTGAAGATATCCTGCTACATTTCAATGTCCCTGCTTCTTTCACATGAACACTTACACCTTCTAGACCTAGGCAATGGAAGAACACGTGGCTGTAGGTGACAGACAAGTCTGTAGCCCACCGGTTGAGTTTGCATGTCCAGCCATCCCAGTCCTCTTCCTGGCCCTCTGATCAAACATTTGGCCTGAATCAACATATCTGCTGTAACTAGTTAAAGCATCCAAGAAATGGAAGTTAAACCTGGATGTGGGACACAGTTTTCAGCAGATTAAAGGAGCGTGAAATGAGGTTTCACTTAATACAGTTTATGCACCGTGGCTGCAGGAAAGGTCAGGAATGTAATAATTCTTCATTAGGGAGAAGCGGCATAAATATCACTTACGGAAGCTACACTGACAGGTTATTGTAGCAGATAAGACACAAAGCTATATAAATATCCAGTGTCTGAGATTAGGCAATGTGAATAAAGAGCAGGATGAAATCTGGGTATTAAGTGTGAAGGGTACCTGTATTGGAAAAGGACTATCCTGTATTTTCATAAAGTAGTTGCAATGGCTAAAAAAATTTTTTATCTGTACGTATTCTATGCATGGAGGTAAAAAAACCCTTCTGCTTACTAGCCCTTCCTAATACTCACCTGAGCTCCCTCTTGATCCAGTCTTGGCTGTCCCGGGACTCCCTCTCCTTGCTGGCTGAGACAGCAACAGGTTGTCAATCACAGCCTGTGAGCCAATGAGGAGAGAGCGGCGGGGGGGGGGGGGGCAGGGCTCAGCCATGGCTCGGTGTGTCTTATGGATGCATAGAGCAGGGCTTAGGAGCAAGCATGCACCAGTGCCCCCCGTAGCAAGCATCTTGCTATGGGGGGCATTGGTCAAGAGGGAGGAGCCAGGAGCGGCTGTAGGGGACAAGAGAAGAGGAGGACCAGGACTTCACTGTGCAAAAATCACTGGACAGAGCAGGCAAGTAGGACATGTTTGGTATTAAATAAAAATAAATACTAAACGTTTAAAAGCACTTTAAAAAATTGAACTCCAGCCTTCTCTTCAATCTTGCATAGTTGTCAGAAGAGACAGCAGAAACAAAATCATATTGGGTGCTTTGGATAAAGTGCAACTACACATAACAGGATATGCTTTACTTTTTCATTTCAAAAAGGTTTACAACAACTTTAAAGCAGTAGTAAACCGCTGTGTTTTTGTTTTGTTTTTTTGTTTTTTTGCAACCTGCAAAGCAATGTCATACTTTAGAATGAAGCCCCTCCAGTGACACTCTGTCACTGCTGAAAATTCAAGAGCTACAGTTTACGGCACAGGATTGGCACCAGTGGCCATTCCTTCAGAGTGTATGCGCCGATGACGTCACTGGCTGCATCTATAGTAAATATCTCCTAAACTAAGCATATGCAATTGGCGGACCCCCAGCTGTTGCAAAACTACAAGTCCCATCATGCCTCTGCCTCTGGGTGTCATGCTTGTGGCTGTCAGAGTCTTGCTATGCCTCATGGGACTTGTAGTTCTGCAACAGCTGGAGGTCCGCCAATTGCATATCCCTGTCCTAAACTGTGCACGTTTAGGAGATACAGTGCCTTGAAAAAGTATTCATACCACTTGACATTTTCCACATTTTGTCATATTACAAGCAAAAACGTAAATGTATTTTATATGATAGACCAACACAAAAGTGGCACATAATTGTGAAGTGGCAGGAAAATGATAAATGGTTTTATAATTTTTTTCCAAATAAACATGTGAAAAGTGTGGTGTACATTTGTACTCAGCCCCCTGAGTCAATACTTTGTAGAACCACCTTGCTCTGCAATTACAGCTGCAAGTCTTTTTTGGGGATGTCTCTACCAGCTTTGCACATCTAGAATGTAAATTTTTTGCCCGTTCTTTGCAAAATAGCTCAAGCTTTGTCAGATTGGATGGAGAGCGTCTGAACAGCAATTTTCAAGTCTTGCCACAGATTCTCAATTGGATTTAGGTCTGGACTTTGACTAGGCCATTCCAACACATGAATATGCTCTGATATAAACCATTCTATTGTAGCTCTGGCTGTATGTTTAGGGTCATTGTCCTGCTGGAAGGTGAACCTCCGCCCCAGTCTCAAGTCTTTTGCAGACTAACAGGTTTTCTTCTAAGGCCGCGTACACACGGGCGGATTGTCTGCCCAACTTAGTCCGCTGAACCGTGTTTCAGCGGACAATCCGCTTGTGTGTGGGCTTCAGCAGACTTTTTCAGCAGACAGTCTGACGGACTTTGTCTTTCGGAATTTCCGTAATTTTGTCCGTCCAAACTTGGTTTTGTCCGTCCAAACTTGGTTTCAGCGGACAGTCCGCTCGTGAGTAGGCAAGTTGGACGGACTAAGTATGGCGCATGCTCAGAAAGGATTTACACGGCCGAAGGTTGCATTGCAGTGTATTGGACGTCGTTTTTCTAGTCCCGTCGTACGTGCTGTACAAGCTTTCAGCGGACTGTCTGTTCATCGTGTGTGGTCAAGTCCGTTCATTCAAAAGTTGAACGGACTGTCGGATTGTCTGACGAACTTAGTTGGGCAGACAATCCGCCCGTGTGTACGCGGCTTAAGATTGCCCTGTATTTGGCTCCATCTGTCTGCCCATCAACCCTGACCAGCTTCCCTGTCCCTGCTGAAGAAAAGCATCCCCACAACATGATGGATGGTGTGTTCAGGGTGATATGCAGTGTTAATTTTCCATCACACAGTGTTTTGCTTTTAAGCCAAAAAGTTAAATTTTTGTCTCATCTGACCAGAGCACCTTCTTCCACATTTGCCGTGTCCCCCACACGGCTTCTCGCAAACAGGACCTCTTATGGCTTTCTTCTTGCCACTCTTCCATAAAGGTCAGATTTGTGGAATGCACGACTAATAGTTGTCCTGTGGACAGATTCTCCCACCTGAGCTGTGGATCTCTGCAGCTCCTCCAGAGTTACCATGGGCCTCTTGGCTGCTTTTCTGACTAACGCTCTCCTTGCCCGGCCTGTCCGTTTAGGTGGACAGCCATGTATGTCTTGGTAGGTTTGCAGTTGTGCCATACTCTTTCCATTGTCGGATAATGGATTGAACGGTGCTCCGTGAGATGTTCAAAGCTTGGGATATTTATGTGTAGCGGCGGGCTCCTGAAGAGCATGCGCTATGTTTTTCAAAGTTAAAAAAACTTAACCCAAACTACAGTTTGGTTTGGGTCTATTTGTCTAAATTTGACTTCTGTGTCAGTCTGACTGGACTGTGTGATGTTCAGCCTGGCCACGGGGGGCACTGTCTCTGGTGGCAGGCGTGGAACTATGGTCTGGTCAGGCTTTTAATTTACTCTCTCGGAGTCAGGTCAGTGGGAGTGGCTCTCCCGCTGTGCCCTCTGGGAGAGGGTATTTAAGATGCAGACGTCACGTGGTTCGGGGTTCCAGTCCAGTATGCTGTGCTTATTACATGATTACATGGTCCTGGTCCTCCTGACCAGCCCCCAGGAAGGCTATGGCCTGGTGTGTGTTTCCACCTGATTTGAATAACTCGGGGCTGGCTAGCCCAAGGCAGGGAAACTAGGAGGAGGATTCTGAGGTGGATGGGTGCCGTCTCTGGTCCGGGAGAGACCCATCGAAACTTCGAGCATTCCAGGGGAGGACTCTTTAGAAGAACACCATGTGTGAGTTTGGTTTTCTTAACAAGAGCCTGGAAGAGCTGAAGTAACCCGATAGAATCCGGTCTTGTGGATATCGCCAAGCAGGTTGAAAGATCCAGGTATCCTACAAGTGTTCAACAGCATAGTTTCCCACGTGTCCTGTAACAACGTCTGTGGCAAAGACTTTGTTCCTGAGTAAGCACCTTGTTGGCTGCTAGGCCTTGTGAGAGAGAGGGACTGTCCAACCTGAGTGTTCGTCCAGCTGCGAATGGCTATTCTCTGGATGCAGTCAAAGTAAGCAAGTTCCTTAACGTTTATAGACTTTGACATTGAGAGTACCTGAATTCCTTCCCAACCCTCTGATCCCAAGTTAAAGACTGTTCAATGGTTGAAGTTTGCAAATAAAATCCATTCAACTGGATCTATTGTCAGTCTCAAGTTACTGGGTCATTTACCACGGGACATCCTAGACGTGCAACAAGGAGAAGTGGAAGGTAATGGCAAGCCCAAAAATAACCAGCAGCTCCTTTGGGGGTAAGTGCTACATATAATTTTTTTTTTTTTTTTTTATAACCTAACCCTGCTTTAAACTTCTCCACAAAGTCTCTTATCTGTCTGGTGTGTTCCTTGGCCTTCAAGATGCTGTTTGTTCACTAAGGTTCTCCAACAAACCTCTAAGGGCTTCACAAAACAGCTGTATTTATACTGAGATTAAATTACACACAGGTGGACTCAATTTACTAATTAGGTGACTTCTACAGGTAATTGGTTCCATTAGATTTTAGTTAGGGGTATCAGAGTAAAAGGAGGCTGAATACAAATGCACCCCACACTTTAGATATTTATTTGTAAAAAATTTGGAAAATCATTCATCGTTTTCTTTCCACTTCACAATTATGTGTCACTTTGTGTTGGTCTATCACATAAAATCCCAATAAAATAAATTTACGTTTTTTTGGTTCTAACATGACAAAACGTGGAAAATGTCAAGGGGTGTGAATACTTTTTCAAGGCACTGTATTTACAGTACCTATAGGTAAGCCTTATTATAGGCTTACTTATAGGTAAAAATCATGCATGGGGATTTTACTCCCACTTTAAGCAACCCTACCAGTGTTACATTGTTTGTCTAAGCCCTTCCAACTATCATTTTTAGCTGGACAGTTTGGCCTGTTACAAAAAGTAGAGACAAAGAATCTGACAGGAATGAAAAAAAAAAAGTATACAGGAGAAGGACTCAGATAATGAAAATCTATATATGTTATAGCTAGTGACAGACTGCATCGTATGTCTTTTTTAGTTTTGTCCATAGTACATTTATGAAAACCATGCACAGGCTCAAAACTAAGGTGCAAAATTACAGAGATAGTATTAGGCTGCCCCACAAATGTATTATTCCCAAACATAGGCGTGTGCAGGGGGACGTGCCAGGTGTGCCTGGCCACACCCCAATCACTATGTGCGGTGCCAATGCCCACTACTGCCTGGGCTTCCCCCATGTTGTCCCTGGCTCCACAGTGCTGCCAACTTTTTATCCCTGCACAGCATCACTCAGACTTGGAGAAGGCACTGAAAAAAAGAGCATGTAGCAGTTTTGGCAGCACACCGTAATGCACATTACGCTGCACAATGATGACCACTCATTGGCAAGGTACATTGGTTTGCTATTCTGAATGAATTGCACCAAGCTGTATGTTGTGACAAGCCCTAAGACTCTGAAGGGTCTACAATGCCCATGTTTTTAAGATGGGGCATCTTTAAAGCAGAACCTAACTGTATCTGAGCACTACAAACCAGAGCTGCACAATTAATCGTTAAAAGATCACCATCTAAATTCAACCCCTATGACGATCTGTATTGCAGAGTTTACAGATTCTTTCATGTAACAAGTATAGAGAGTTCTCTGCTCACTCTGGCAGTCTGCCAAGTTTTAAACAACAAGCAGTCTAAACCTCGTTTCTAAGGCCCCTTTCACACTGGGGCGGTGCGGCCGTCGGCGGTAAAGTGCCGCTATTTTTAGCGGCGCTTTACCGTCGTTTTAGCGGCGGTCTGCGGGCGCTAGCGGGGTGGTTTTAACCCCCGCTAGCGGCCGTAAAAGGGTTAAAACCGCCCGCATAGCGCCGCTGCAGCGGCGCTATGCCGGCGGTATTGCTGCGCTGTCCCATTGATTTCAATGGGTAGGAGCAGTTTAGGAGCGGTGAATACACCGCTCCTTCACCGCTCCAAAGATGTGGCTAGCAGGACTTTTTTCACTGTCCTGCCAGCACACCGCTCCAGTGTGAAAGCCCTCCGGCTTTCACGCTGGAGTGAAAGGGGCCAGTTTTTTAGCGCTGTAACGCCTGAATACCGCCCCAGTGTGAAAGCAGCCTTACAGTTAAAATCTGATTTTTTTTTTGCTAGAAAATTACTTGGAACCCCCAAACTCACTATTACATACATACAATATATATTTTTTTAAATATTGCAATAAAAAAAAAAAAAAAATATGTCACACTGTATTTGCAGAGTGGTCTTTCAAATGCAATTTTTTGGGGAAAAATACTCTTCAATGAATAAAAATAAAAAAACGAAACAGTAAAGTTAGTACAATTATTTTGTTTAATCTGAAAGAATCGTGAGAGAATTGTCATCTATCTTCTAAGCAAAAAAAATAATAAATTGTGATTGTCATTTTAGCCAGAATCGTGCAGCTCAACTACAAACTGAAAAACGCCATTTAAATTAGTTCTTAATATTCAAAAAAATAAATAAATAATAATAAAAAAAAAATCTCCCCCATCCATGTTTCCATGCTTTTTTCTTGAGAAACAACCCTCTAGCATTTCTATCCATGGACATCTTGAGCAAGGGATTCATGTAGCATTTACTTCCTGAAATCTATCTGCCCTTAACTCAGGCATGCATACAGAAGGTTATGCTTAGCTGACAAAGCTCCTCCTCCTATGACTTCTCAGATATATGACCTCATAGTGACCCAAGCCAGAAATCAGGAAGCAAGAAATGCAAGATTAAAAATAGGTGTTGATGGAGAGACATTAGTTACGCTTTAAAAACAGGTCCCTCGTTGCTACTTGGATTTTAAGCAGATTGAATACACAAAAAACATGATACATCCTGAGCAAAAACAAAGAAAAAAAGAAAACAACTTTTTTTTTTTTTTTTAAGTAAATTACAGAATATGTAATCAGCAAAAAAAAAAAAAAAAAGGAGCAGTGAAAACATAAATCACTTAACCGCACTTATGGTTGTAATTAAAACAAAAGATGCTGTGCACCACATAAAAAGAGAAAATTCCAAGTGTGTGGATTAAATCAGAAAATTAAAACAAACATTTGTATAGTTGTTACTGCCAATACCACCACTTGTGTTTAAAAAAACAAGCAACAAAATGGTTTGCAGGATGGGCTCCAACCACGTTAAAGTGAACCTGCAGCAGAAGTGCTAATGTGCCAGGATATACTTTTCTCGTTACAATACTGTCATTTTATATCACTGTCATATATATGATATCCCCTGCCTTCGATTCCAAAAACTCAGTTGTCATTTGCAAAGGCTTAAAGCTCAACTCTTCCCAAAATTAAATTTTTTGTTGTTTTAAATGTCCCATCGGAATCAGGTTAATAAATAAAATGAAAAGTTGCCCTCCAATACTTAATTTTTGGCCACAAGAGGTCCCTAGTCTAAATAGGACCCAGCTGGCTGATGCGTTTTGAAGGACCAAACTTCTTCAGAGCCTGAGGGATGGGATGCCCTGGAATAAATTTTTTATTTTATTTTTAAAAGACAGGGGTATCCCAGAAGTCAGAAAAGGGAGGGGGGGGGGGTTATATGGCACAATGAGCATCGTGTGTACACAGATGATATAAGGATTTCAGTATAAAGTCCGTAAATTCATTCAGAACATCTGGGGTGGCTTCTTGCTGGCCTCAGACACTTGGTGCAACAACTCCTTAGAGACCGAATCGCCCCTGGGTGAACAGAGAGGAGGGGATGTGATCTATGTGCAATATAAAAAATGTATTCAAATGAAAGACATTTGACAACTGGCTTGAGAAAGAGGCTTGTGCAGCCTCGAAACCAGGTAGCCCTGCCCCCCTGATGTCACTGATGCCACCAGTTTGTTTGGATCTCAAAAGGAGTCTGGAAGCTATCTTTTTGGTTTCAGCTTCCTCTATCATGCCAGTTTTCGACCCCACTTGTGGACAACAAGGTTGTAAGTTTACAGAAGAGACGCCATGCTCCACATATTGGAGCCAACAGCTGACCGTGGCGATAAGAAATGGTGCTTTTTTTTTTTTTTTTTTTTTTTATGTACCAAGTTACCCACCATCCCACCAATCCTAGACGAAAGGCAAGATAGGAGAAGTCGAGAAATGAGGATGCTTTTTTCATGACCAAGCATCTCAGGCATGCCGTCAGTTGAAGACCGCCATCAGATATATTGGAATGTATTACCATTTTTATGCCTTCTGCAAAATAAATAAAATAACACGGAGACAAAATGTCATTTTACTAAGAGGAACACATTATGGATTTTCCATATTTCACTGTCACCCGGCGACGGCCGCTCTGCGGCATGGGCGAATGCCAAGAAGATGCTTTGCTTGATTGTAAATGGCACCAGCCTTTAAATAGATGAAAATTCTCAGCTCGTCGGTGGGTAATAATTCTCCAGACACTGTGCAGACATTCGGTTCTACGTGTTTTATTTCTCAGACAGAAAAAACAGAAAACGCCTCTTGCTCAGTTTAGTAAGTGTGGTTAGCTCTGCTGTAACGGTTGTTAAGCCAGGTGCTTTGGTCTACCCCAAGGGTAGGTCCATGCAAAAATTGCCATTTTAGGGCTGGGTAGAAGCTGAAGAGAGAACCTTCCTTATAACTCTTGGGTTATATCTTAGGTTATATTGATGAGATCTTTACACTGGGATCCCGAATCTGCACACCCACTTTGTCCAATATGATGGGTTCTCACTCTACCTGCTGGATTTATTTTAGTTTTATATTATGGAGAATGGAACAAGGAGGAGCGGGGAACAAAGGTGAGAAGAACCACCATATCTCCCAGGAGGTCAAGATAGAGTTGAGAATTATGGATAGGAGATCTCATTGGAGTATGTGAGACATAAGAAGTCAGCTAATTTTATTCACTAGGCTTAAAGAATTAGTTCACCTTTTCAGAAAAAAAATTAAGGTGGACACCCTACACCTTCCATCTATGCCCCTTCCCCGAACTCCTCTGTACTTGCCTTCCTGGGTGGAGCGCTGTCAGTGCCATCTGGTATAACATTTCAGCAATTTGAAATCCCTGTTTATCATTTTCTTTCTATAGGGCTTCCAGGATGCATCACTTTGATTCCAAGTGGTCAAAGGGATCACGTGCCGGCCCTGACCAAACTTGAATCCATCCAAGAAGCCCAAAGAAAATAAGGGGAAGAGAAGCAGGGATTTCAAACCCCTGGATCGCTATACCAGCTGTGTGGGCCCTGATAGCTTATGAACCACAGAGGTTAGTAAAGTAGGGACTGGGAGGGGGTGGAGAGGGTGTAGGGCACATATGTTAAAACACAAGACCCGCGGGTCAAAGGCGGCATGCCAGGATATTTCTTGTGGCCCTCACACCTCTACTGCAGCTGTGGCACCCCAGCTGTCTCTGCCCCCAGCGGTTGGTGGCAGAGACGCCTCCTACAGATCTTGTAGCCACAACACCCCCTCCCTGGGCTCAGCATTCAGCTGACTCCAGCCCTCCTCCAGACCTTGCACTTTCTGCTACCCAGCTTCACCCCCAGCATCTATCCCAGCAGCAGCACCACAAGGTAAGGGGAGTGTACTGTGATGTAAGGGAGGGTGGGGGGAGTCTTGACTTCTAATGGTGGGTGGGGGGGGCTCCGGACTGCTGATGGCAGTGGAGTTTGACATTCCTGGTGTAGGGTGTTCACCTTCTCATTTTGAATGAAGTTAATGTTTGTTTTCACCTCAAAATGTGAACTAAAATATATTTAAGTATGTATACCTTAAAAAATAAATTAAATAAAAAAAAAGTATCTTTTATTGGTCTCAGGCTCTTCCAAATAGCCAATGTTTTATTTAATGTTTTTGCTACTGCGATCCAACTTCCTGTTTGAGGGTGGCTACATTCATTCCCTATAGTCCTAATGTTTATAGGAACACTTTCTCATTCCATATTATAATGTATTAAATTTCTTTTTG
This sequence comes from Lithobates pipiens, assembly GCF_037356315.1. Taxonomy (NCBI): domain Eukaryota; kingdom Metazoa; phylum Chordata; class Amphibia; order Anura; family Ranidae; genus Lithobates; species Lithobates pipiens. The sequence goes on from NW_027507764.1 coordinate 65,068,005, forward strand.
AACTTCTACATGTTTAACAACTGACAATTTATTTTTTCAGTTAGGCTACTTTCACATTGGGGCGTTGCGGGTGCTGGCAGTAAAGCGCCGCTATGTGGACGAAAAAGGGGTTAAAGAAAGCGTCAGAAAAAAGGGTAAAAAACAACCAGCAAAGTGCTTTGCAGGCAGGTTTGCAGCGCTGCCCCATTGTTTTCTATGGGAAGGGGCGATTTAGGAGCGGTAAATACACCGCTCCTACAGCGCTCCAAAGATGTGGCTTGCAGGACTTTTTTGGCCATCCTGCAAGCACACCGCTCCAGTGTGAAAGTCCTTGGGCTGTCACATTTGAGACACAGCAGCAGCTGTTTCAGGGCGCATTGCAGGCGCTATTGTTAGCGCCGTAGTGCCTGCAAAGCACCTCAGTGTGAAATGGATAAATTAGGTAAATTATAGTGTGGTAAGGAAATATGAATATGCTGGCCTCACAGTGCCCAAGGAAGACACGGACGGACATGGCCAACCCAGGGGCAGCGGCTAGAGGAAAGGGGGGGGGGGGTGGAGCCCGACCAGTTACTGTGCGAATTCTGACATTTTTAAAAGAAACATTATAGAGCATAATCATGGCACAACATTGGAAAAGCATTCTGAACATTTCAAAAAAAAGTCTAGCACTTCGACTCATTACAATGTTTGTTTCCGTGCTAGAGGACAAATCTTCTATTTTCAGCACACAACAGCAGTGCCATCCTTTCCTCATTCTCCAGCTATGGCAGAGTGCCACCTTTTGGCTGTAAATAGTAAATATGATTTGTATACAAAAAACCAAACCAATACCAAAAAAATAAATTTATATAATATATATATATATATATATATATATATATATATATATATATATATATATATATATATATATATATATATATATATATATATATATATATATATATATATATATAAATAATTTTAAAATATTCAAAATGAACTACTCATAAAAAGGAGTAGTATAATATAAATATATCATAAAAGACTCATAAAAGTTGTTCATAAACATAAAGTCAACAAATTAACACAACCATTTACACGTATTGTTTGCAAAACAATCCTCTGCCAGGCCCATAGCAATACAGTGATGGCGAGTGTCACCAGTTATCAGCATCAGATCAATTTACAAAACAAACACTAGAACACGCTCCCCTGACCTATAGAGAATCAATGAAAGTGGGTGGGCCACCAAGTAAGAGTATATCTGTTTGGGGTAAACAGACTGAAAATGCAACATTCCCAAGATGCAGACAGAAGGTGTGTGTGTTATGGAACAAAACATTTTTTTTTTTTAATAAGTACATATCTTTAGAGAAATATAAATGGATTAAAAAAAAAAAAAAAAAAATTTACAATGGATATTAAAATTATATTATATTATATATATATATATATATATATATATATATATATATATATATATATATATATATATATATATATATATATATATATATATATATATATATATATATATATATATAATATATAAAATAAAATATTATACTAATACATATATTGAGTTGGCCCACCCTTTGCAGCTATAACAGCTTCAACTCTTCCGGGAAGGCTGTCCACAAGGTTTAGGAGTGTTTCTATGGGAATGTTTGACCATTCTTCCAGAAGTGCATTTGTGAGGTCAGGACTGATGTTGAATGAGAAGGCCTGGCTCGCAGTCTATGCTCTATTTCATCCCAAAGATGTTCTATCAGATTGAGGTCAGGACTCTGTGCAGGCCAGTCAAGTTACTCCACCCAAAACTCACTCACCCATGTCTTTAAGGACTTTGCTTTGTGCACTGGTCCAAATCATTTGGTGGAGGGGGGATTATGGTGTGGGGGTTGTTTTGCAGGGGTTGGGCTTGGCCCCTTAGTTCCAGTGAAGGGAACTCTTAAGGCGTCAGCATACCAAGACATTTTGGACATTTTCATGTTCCCAAATTTGTGGGAACAGTTTGGGGATGGCCCCTTCCTGTTCCAACATGACTGCTCACCAGTACACAAAGCAAGGTCCATAAAGACATGGGATGAGAGAGTTTGGGGTGGAGGAACATGACTGACCTGCACAGAGTCCTGATCTCAACCCAACAGAACGCCTTTGGGATGAATTAGTGCAGAGACTGCGAGCCAGGCCTTCTGGTCCAAAATCAGTGCCTGACATCACAAATACGCTTCTGGAAGAATGGTCAAACATTCCCATAGACACACTTCTAAACCTTGTGGACAGTCTTCCCAGAAGAGTTGAAGCTGTTATAGAAGCAAAGGGTGGGCCAACTCAATATTGAACCCTACAGACTAAGACTGGGATGCCATTAAAGATAAGTTTGGTAATATAGTGAATATTATAATATATATATTTAATAATAATATATTATTATTAATAAAAAAATATATATATATATATATATATATATATATATATATATATATATATATATATATATATATATATATATATATATATATATATATATATATATATATATATATATATATATATAAAAAATACATATGTATATGTAATATATGTTAAAAGCACAAAGACTTGCCAAATATTGCTCTTCTCAGAGAAAGTATTTTAATTTGGCACAGATGTGCTTTTTTGCACACTACATATTCTACAATACCAACTGTCCTACAATATAATACAATCTCTAATATCAGTAACAGGATTAAAAGGCAAACATGACATCCATACACAATGTCACTTTATGAAGACCGATGATGCCAAGCAATAAGAAAGAAAAAAGATCAAAAACAAAATCAAATGTGAAATCTCTGCCTGGTTCCGTTCCCCTTTTAACATACAAATTCTCTTTACAGGAGCCTTCCTGAGAGCTGACAAGGTTAGCAGAAAAGCTAAAAGCAAAAAGGTAATTGGGAGAATTTGCACTTTCCCGGTGACACCAGTAGGTCGGTGGGGTGCTGCGGTCAGGAGATGGGGGATCTCCGCCATCTCTCAGCGCAGTGACAGGAGTTCACAACCACACAGTACAATCAAGTCTCCTAAGAGCCAGATCTGTCAATCATTTTCTTCAGCAAATTTACTGCCAGTGACCTGACATAGTAGGACTAGTGATTCCAATATCAGGCCAGGCTTTATTTAATACAGGGGTGCGATTCCGACAAGAGTCCTAAGAGAAGCCAAATACTTAACTCTCCAACCGGTGAATGAGAGCTTCACTTTATATCATTGCTTTCCTATACTTATGGATGCAGTGGAAAAAACGTGAACGATTTACTAAAAGGCATATAGGCATATCTGTGGTCCAGAGACCCTGGAGAATAAAATAGTGGGAGCTCCAATTTTTTTTTTGCATATCACATGATATTTGTGTAAAGGTTTATCAAGCACAAAAGTTGATTTTAGGAAAACAAAAATTCAATATATTACCCATTTTTGTTGGTAAAAATATAAACATGGGGTAGCACCAAAAAGATACCAAACATATCAAGCTTTAAATCTGCGTGCGCCCGCAAACCAGTGACAAACTTTGGTACTCTAAACTTTCCATAAGTGATGCCTTAAAAGCCCCTACAGGTCAACCGTGAACTTGGGTCTAGAATTATTGCTCTCAATCCAGCGTGCGCAGGGGTATTGTTATACACAATATTGTACATAGGTGCCCCCAAGAGGTTTGTATACATTCATGATGGGGATGGGGCAAGCTCATACATTTTTTTTTGGGTGGGTGGGAGGGGAATTTAAGTGCTAGAGTGTAGCTTTTTTTTCCCCCCCTTTTGACAGTACTTTAGACCACAGAGGACAAAAAGTTGCCTATGTTATAAAATTAATTTTAAGCCAGGTTCTCTTTAAGGAGACATCAGACCCCCAATATCTCACCTGCCTTCCATTGAAGCTAATAAAGCGCACATTGTGCTCCATTACCTTCTTCCCTGGCCGCAAGGGAAAGTATCACTGTAAACTAAACTTTTAAACGTCATCCAGGGTCTTTACAGCTCAGGGAGATCAGCGAATGGATGTTCCCTGTTCTCCTTTCCTTCTACCCAATGAAGCCCATCTTGCGATTTAAGAGAAAAAAAAAAAAAGCGGAAATTTGGAAAAAAATAAATATTTCCTTCTTTCTATTTTAAAAGAAATACAATCGAAACAAATTTTGTCATAAATTTAAGCCAAAATTTTTTCTGCTACATGTTTTTGGTAAAAAAAATAAATAATAATTTACGTTATGTGTATAATAATTGGTTTGTGTGATCACGGACATATGTACGTAAATGATCATGTACAGATGTGCGCAGGTGATCACAGACATGTGTGCAGATAATCATTGGGACATGTGATTTTACTGTTACTTTGTGTTTTTCACATTGTGGGGGACACTAGACTGGTGGTGATCAGTGATTAAAAAACAAAAAAACAAAAAAAAACAAACACACAGCTAACACTCACTGATCACCAGCTGGCTGCAGTGATCCGCTCTCCTCTCCTCACCGAGAACTTCTGTGTAAGGAGAGGAGAGCCTAGCAACTGGCTCTGCATTTCCATCACATGACAGCCGTGATTGGACACAGCTGTCACGTGATCAAGAGGGCCAACCACAGAGCCCTCCTGCCGGTTGGAGATGCGCCATGTCCGGGTGACACGAGCGCATCGGGATCGTGCCTGCGCGTGATCCCCCTCCTTCTGAAAGACATTCCTCAACGTCCTCTCAGAAGAAGAGAGCGCCCACCCGGCTGTTTATATACAGTGGCTGGGTGGGAAGTAGTTCAAGAGAAGGGTTTTCGGGGATCGTCTAAAGATGGATAGATTAGGGGGCAGTCGGACATATTGGGGTAGGGAGTTCCAAAAGATGGAGAAGCTCTGTAGAAATCCTGGAGGTGACAAGGGAGCTAGAGAGCGGAAGGTCTTGGGAGGATCGAAGAGAGCGGCTTGGTTGGTATTTTGGGACTAGATTAGTGATGTAGCCGGGGGCAGAGTTCTGGACGGCTTTGTAAATTATTGTTAGTACTTTGAATTTTATTTGTTGAGTGAGTGGAAGGCAGAGGAGGGATTGGCAGAGAGGGGTGGAGGACACCGAATCCTGGATTGCGGCTATAAAATGCAGCAATTCCAATTTTAATTAGCTTAAGTGAGATCTAGTTGTGATCTTGCACATTCTGCGCCTGAGCTGTAGGAAATGTCCTTACTGACAATATAATGATGCTTACCGCAGAGGAATGTTAATGCTTCCTCTCCAGGTCCTGACCTTCATTACGTTTCTTATCTGCGGCAAAATTCCTTGTTTGTTTTCCTCTAAATAGGTGAAGTCCTCAGTTTGTTGGTGTTACCTGCTGGAATGTCTGTCATCAGAAGAGCTTCCCCTGCTACAACATTGAGAAAGAATGTGAGCCAGTTCCAGACTGGAAAAGACTGCCACTGCCTGCCTGCGGAGCTCCAGAGGGCAACCAGCCAGGTCACCACAAAGTCTTTGGAGACTCTACAAAGGAACACAAATTGAAACGTGATGGGAGGCAGCAGCTAATACTGGAACGTTTTCCTCCTACTGCATTCACATGTAAAGGGAGGCAGGCACTCTACCGCATCAGACAAGAAAAAAAAAAAAAAAAAAAACAGTTACATGGGATGCATACTGTCAATTTTTCTTTTACTAGTAATGCCAGCGATCAGCTACTTATAGTGGCACTGCGACGCTGACACTGTGGGAACCAGCGACACTAAAATAGTGATCAGTGCTAAAAATATGCACCATCACTGTACTAATGACACTGGCTGGGAAGGGATTAAACATCATTTGGTGTACACTGTGCGCCGTTTTTTACTGGGGGGAAGAAATGGATTCTAGTCCCTGCCCTGCCTAGCGTTAACATTGTGAAGTTTAAAGCAGGGTTAGGTTATAAAAAAAAAAAATTTTTTTATAATATATATATATATATATATATATATATATATATATATATATATATATATATATTCCAAGCTTTGAATATCTCACGGATCACTGTCCAGTCCATTATCTGAAAATGGAAAGAATAAGGCACAACTGCAAACCTACCAAGACATGGCCGTCCACCTAAACCAACAGGCTGGGCAAGGAGAGCATTAATCAGAGAAGCAGCCAAGAGGCCCATGGTAACTCTGGAGGAGCTGCAGAGAATTTGTCCACAGGACAACTATTAGTTTTGCACTCCATAAATCTGGCTTTTTTGGAAGAGTGGCAAGAAGAAAGTCATAAGAAGTCCTATCTGCAGTTTGCAAGAAGCTATGTGAGGGACACAGCAAGCATGTGGAAGAGGGTGCTCTGGTCCCAGCTCCCACTTCCTCCCGAGGCACCGGAAGGGAGATCACTTCTCCCCCTTCCCTCTAGGCAATCATCTGGAACACGTCACAAGTCCCAGACGATTGCCCGGCCAGTCACGGCACACAGCGTGGCTCGTGCATGCGCAGTTGGTGCCCGGCTGTAAAGAGACAGCGGGGTGCCCATAATTACAATGCCAGCATCTCAGAGAGGAGGGGGGAGAGGAGTCGGGGCTTCGCTCCCCCCCCCCCCCGCGCATCGCTGGACCCTGGGACAGGTAAGTGTCGGATTATTAAAAGTAAGCAGCTGCAGTATTTGTAGCTGCTGACTTTAAAACATTTTTTTTTTAGCAGAACTCTGCTTTAACTAACTTTAATCCTAATGTTGCAGATAATAGATAGGAGGGTATATTATATTATATTTACTGGTTTTAAATCTAGAACACCAAGGGGGTTATTTACTAAAGGAAAATCCACTTTGCACTGCAAATGCACTTGGAAGTAAAGTCGCTGTAGATCCGAGGGGGACATTCAAGGAAAAAAAAACAAAAACAAAAAAAATAAAAGCATTTTAGCTTGCACTTGATTGGATGATAAAATCAGCAGAGCTTCCCCTCATTTCAGATCTACTCCTTAGATTCAGAGCGACTGCACTTCCAAGCGCACTTTCAGTGCAAAGTGGATTTGCCTTTCATAAATAACCCCTTAAGTGTTATTTCTGTCTGCTGCTTTTTGTTCCTTTGCCATTTGCACAAGTCTTTTCCTGACACCAAGAGGAAAAAAAAAAAAAAAAAAAAAAGTGACAGGGGAGGGAGCTCAAGCACACAGCCTGTGATTGCAAGGGGTATGCCTTCCCTCCAATCAGCTCTCAGAGCTCTCCTCTTGACTCTGCAATGTGTAATTTTAGCTCTCTGAGCTAAATGGCTATAGCAAACAGAAGAATGCAGATAATTAGGTACAACGTATGTAGGAGGATTGGTTTCATCTCTCCATTTTACCTGAGGCCAGTCACTTCACTGGATATAGTTAAGGGTCTAAAACCACATTAAAAACTTTTTTTTTTTTTTTTTACATGTCTTCAGTTACTTTCTGGTTTCTGGAGCCAAAATTATGTCATACATCCCAGGAGTCTTTGTGGGATTTTTTTTCCCCTTTTAATTAGGGGTGGGGGTGGGGGGCGTTTTCTCAGTTAAGCCTTCCTGCCTGCGTGCCTGAGCCAAGGGCAGATGAATTCCAGGAATTAAATGCTTAAATCTGCCCTTAGTCAAGATGGGCAGAGTTAGAAATGCTAGGGGGGTGTTTTTTTTAAATGATTTCTCAACAAAATAAATCGTGGAGTCATGGATGGGTGGGCGCGTTTGCTGTGAACGTTAAAAAAAGAAATAACCACTTGCAGACCACCCACCATACATTTACTGTGGTGGAGCAGGTCTGCACCAAATCATGTACCCAGTATGTGATCTGACAATTCTGGGTCTGAAGCGTGCGCCGCCTGCGACCCGCTCCCACAATGATCACACACAGCAGGAGCCCAGTGGCTCGATGTCTGCCGGCACCCGCCCATTACACAGGACGATAATCTACCTATGTAAACAAGGCTGCTTGTCGTTCTGTCAGGAGGGTAGGTATTGATAGGAGGTAATTTGTGCACAGTGTCGCACGACTGCGAAATTGTCAAAGTAACATAGTGCCGTATTGCAAAAAAATGGCCTGGTCATGAAGGGGGGGGGGGGTACCTTCCGGAGGGGAAGTGGTTAAATAGCAGTTTCAGGTCGCATTGCTCAGGCTCAAGCAATTTTCACTGCGTTTTTTGGCACAATGAAGTGTTCTTCCTGCCTATGGCATCCAAAAGACCGGCTTTCATTTTTCCAAACACGGGTCAAATTGAGGTGGACATCTGGATGGATTCCATGGACAGGACACGTTTCTTCTCCTCAACAGTGATCATTGCCATTTCTCAGATAATTCTTTTCCTTCCATTTTCAAACAGTACAAATGTTTCTTCAGCATACTGAAGTGTTGGGTTTCTAAATAAAGGTCTGAGCCAAACTGGCGGAGCTGTGGCACTGCAGGGATGTAGAGGCAACCAGTGCCAACAGAAGTACAGGAAAGAACACTAATTGGATGTGTTAGATGCCGTGTCTGTTGTATCTTGTCATGGTTACTGACATCTGGCCAATTTAAAAAGACTGAACCAATTTTTTTAAAAATAATATATAAATAATATATATATATATATATTTTTTTTTTTTTTTTATTTTTTTTTTTAAGAGAATACACAGCACCTAGGGCGCTATATTCTCACATCTCTCTCTGTTCCTCCCTCTGCCCAGAAGAGCTGGAAAGTCAAAGCCACATGTGTGGCAATGAGGTGGAGGGATTATACTGTCCCTAGAGGGTGAGGTTACTGCCCGCGAACTGCATGTAGTGAGTGGCAACTGCAGAGAAGGGATGAACATAAGGCCGGTTTCTTTGAGAAGAAATTGTTTAATCAAGTGACTTAAACGCAGTCTCTAAGGGCACGAAGGTAGCTTGGGCAGTACAAGTCTATCGGGTACGGTACACAGATCTTCAAAGCTCTAAAAAGCAGTGGAAGTGGCTGGAGGTCGTCTCCCTTAACCGCTTAATAACTGGGCACTTTCACCCCCTCCTGCCCAGGCCAGTTTTCACAATTTAAATGACAAGTGCACAGTCATGCAACGCCATGTACCCAAATTACAATTTTTTTATTTTCTTTAGCCAAATAGAGCTTTCTTTTGGTGGTATTCAATCACCACTGGGTTGTTAGAATATGTTGTAAATAAGTAATTTTTCTCCTTCACTGACATGCACTAATGAGGCTGTAATGATGGACAGCACGGATGAGGCGGCACAGAAGATAAGCACTCCTAGGGGGCACCGATTGCCATTACAGATGGACACTGATGGGGCTGCACTGATGTTCAATGCCCTGATCATCTGTAAAGGTCTCCCATGAGGAAATTTCACTGATCGGCTCTCCTCTCCTCATTACGCTGTCAGTGTGAAAAGAGGAAAGCCGATAACCGCATTTTCTTGTTTACATGTGATCAGCTGTGACTGGACACAGCTGATCACATGGGCTAAGAGCTGCGTCATCGTGGTGAGAGAAGAACAAGAGAACCACCCCACCGCGGTAGATGGTTAAAGTGGTATTAAACCTAAAAACATTGCAGCTTACCAATTTGTGATGGCTGCATTTGTTTTCTTTAGGCTGCCCCCCTCCCCCTTTTATTTCACCTGGTGATACAGCCAGTAAATCTTATTTTTCAACTTCCTTTAAAAAGGAGAAGTCCAGTCAAAGTTCCTTTGGCTGGACTTCTAATGGATCACAGAAGTGCAATTCTTTTTTGCACTCCTGTGACCTGTTTTCAGCAGAGAGCAGACCACTCTCTGCTGACGTCACCAAGTCATCCCTACAATGGAGTCGGAGATCCACCAGTTACCTGAACTGACACCCGGCTCAGCCTCTCAGTGAGCCACTGAGAGCCCGAGATGCCCGCTCCACAGCTCAGCCCTCCAATGACCAAGGAGGTAGAAGAGCATATGTGTGTGTAATATTATATATATATATATATATATATATATATATATATATATATATATATATATATATATATATATATATATATATATATATATATATATATATATACACACATATACATACACATACACATACACACACACACACACACACACACACACACACACTCACCAAGTTATTGCCCCAATACCCAGGCCCATAGGGGAATTGTAAAAACTTGGTCCATAAAGGGGTATAAAGATATACGATTTTAAGTAGCCATTAAAACCCAGAACTACTACTATTACAAAATCAGGAAATTGGCAAATATTAACGTAATGCAATTTCATTCTGGATCCCAACCACAGTTCCTCCAGGAACCCCCTGCAGAGTGATCACAGCTGTGTTTATGACTTGCAGCATCATGGCTCACAAATAGAGAGGCGGCCTGGGAATGCGTGTCATGGGAAAGTATGTGCAGGGGGTCTCCTGGCTGGCGGGAGAGGATCCATTACAGGAGACAAAGGGATGAGGTTACACTGTATATACACTGCCAGCTCGCGGTGATGTCACACATCCTCTCAGTGTTAGTAAACTAAGTCATGGCATTTAGGACAGGACGGATGCTTGTTACTGTTTAGATCTGTACATATGTTCTTAGTGGATGCACAGTGGACCATGGGGTATACTTGTTGTCGGTCCCCAAACCCTACTCTCTAGAATGCATACACTACACTGATGATGCACAACAAGCCTGAAACTGCTGTGTTTTGGAATGATTGACTCTATAACATTAGGCAGAATCATAAGTGGTTCTGGATCCCGAAATGGGAAATAATCACCTTCGTTTTTGGGGTAGGTGAATACCTTCCGTTTTTAGGAAGGCTCCATTGGGCTACCAATCCCTTACCAGATGGCTCATTACAAGGTTTCAATCAGACCTAGTCGATCGAGCAGGACCCTCTTGTATGTTATTTTATTTTAACTGTAATGTCTTATATTGCAAAGTGCTGTGCATACTGTTGCCACTACATAAATCCTGTACTATTATTTTTATAAATAACCAGACAAAAAGGGAGTTGCAAAGCAATTTGCTTGGCTGTGTGCGCTTTTTAGTTAAGACATAGTGCTCTGTGAATTCTTTACCATTAAAATGTTCTCGTCCAACATCAGTGCCTGACCTCACAAATGCGCTTCTGGAAGAATGATCAAACATTCCCATAGACACACTCCTAAACCTTGTGGACAGCCTTCCTAGAAGAGTTGAAGCTGTTATAGCTGCAAAGGGTGGGCCAACTCAATATTGTACCCTACGGACTAAGACTGGGATACCATTAAAGTTCATGTGTGTGTAAAGGCAGGCGTCCCAATACTTTTTGACAATATAGTGTACATTTGTGGGAACTACTTTACCCCTGAAAAGATTTATGTCAACACCAGAGATATACACAGCTCTGCCACATGGAGGGCAGGAGACCTGATTTTCTTCTGCTGCAGTTCAGTAACACTTTTAGGTCTTGCCCCTCCCCCAGCCTGCAACTGGACAGTGAAAGGAGCATCAGAACACTGACTGGCTCATCTCTGCTCTCTCCTCCTATCAGAAACAATCGAGTACTGTCACAAGTGCACTAATATGGCTACAACAACATCAAGCAAGATGGAAGATCCTCCTATCAGCATAATTACTGTTAGCACTGAAGCACAACTGACTGGCTCCTTGTGCAGCTCCTCCCTCTTCTAGTTTAAGCTCTGCTGTACATGGGGAGAAGGCAAAAAGGCACATCCAGGTACGAAACAAACACTGGTAAGGGTTTAAAAATACATTAATTGATATATTAAATGATCACAGAACTGCACTAATGTTCAGTGACCTAGAAAGTAATGTAGCCAGAGACAGCCAAGAGGTCAGCAAATGAGCAGCCTATAAACTAACATAGTGCTACTCTGCTACATCAAGCTGACTAATAGCACAGTATGCTCAGAGAAAATCAATGAGCTGCACTGCGGGAGCCCATGAACCCACACACAGGAACAACAACTCTTCAGCCTGGTCTATTGCTCTAGGTTTTGAAATGCTCGGGGGCCAGAAGTCATGATTTAAACGTAGCAAAGCCGAGCCATCTGCACACAAGTCTGAAATGCTTACTAAATTCTTGTTGAAATTTACAAAATGCAGCACTGGAATTTTTATGATGTATTTTAAGCTCATCCATCATTTTATTTAAAGTGATACTAAAGTCTTGTTTTCGTTAAAGATAACAAACATGGCGTACTTACTTGCTCTGTTGCAGTGGTTTTGCACACAGAGCAGCCAAGATACTCTTCTCGGGTCCCTCTTTGTTGCTACTGGACCCTCCCTCCTCTTGAGTGCCCCCACAGAAAGCAGCTTGCTATGGGGGCACCCGAGCTAAGCCACAGCTCCCTGTGTCCATTCAGACACAAAGCCACGGCCCGGTCCCGCCACCTCTCCTCATTGACTCACTGACTGATTGACAGCAACGGGAGCCAATGGCACTGCGCTGCTGTCTCAGCCAATGAGGAGGGGAGTTCCAGACAACAGAGTCTTTTGTGAAACATCCCTAGATCGAGATGGGGCTCAGGTAAGTATTGGGGGGCTGAGGGGGGACTGCTGCACACAGAGGATTTGTTTTATCTTAATGCATTAAGATAAAAACCTTCTGCCTTTACAACCACTTTAAGGCAGCCTTAAAATGGTTGTACATCCCTGTACAACCACTTTTACCTACAGGTAAACCTATATTAAGGCTTACCTGTAGGTGCTTGAAACAGCTCCTAAACCTCCACAGTTTTGCTCATACACATCTCATAAATACAGATGATTGGCAGTCAGCAGCCAATGATGCGTTAAGGAGCGCAAACACATGCAATCATTTTAGAGAACCAACTTTGACACAAAATATCACAGAAAATGGCAATAAATCATTAGCATAATATTCAGCTAATCTGTGCACTCACTGTAAATACTAATCACAGTGGTCATCACATGATCAGGTACCTTCCCAGCAGCTTTCAGCATAAGAATCCCCACACCAGCGGTAAAAACAGGCTGTCGAGTCATGCTATTACCTGCCTGCACTGTCCAACTGTTGGAATACAGAATTGTATTTTGTGCAATAATTGCTTGTACTACTGTACATTAGTATTTAGTAGAGATCTATTCTTCAACCAGTAGATGGCAGCGTTTATATGTTTGTAGTTGCATCTATGGTATGCTATTTTTCGTCTCCCTGAATGTTTCCTGTCTGCAATTGAGCAGCAAAGCCTACGTGGAATGTGCACTTTGTTCTGTAGGGCTAAAAACAGAATTGCTAACACCACCTAAAAACAGATAAATAGACTGCATTTGGTGGCTACATAAGTAAATGTACCACAATCGCCTTGTAACTGAACAAAGCATGCAGTTGTGACATGGGGGTTTGCATAGATCCCAACTGTCCCTTATTTCAAGGGACTGTCCCTCTACCCCTCTTTCCTCCTTATTTGTCCCCCATTTTGGTCAGATCTATCTAGTTGTATATAAAATGCACTTTTTAGCTTTCAAAAAGTGTTTCCCAGTGCTAAACCTTTCATCCAATTTCTAAATTGCTGCATTTGTACATTTTACATTTGTGCATAAAAGGAATAGTAGTGGTATAAAAATTTAATTAAATCTAAATGAAATGTAATTAATTTTTTTTTGGTTAATGCTCCTTTAAGGGGGTGTGGCAGTGGTGCGTGTCCTATGTCTACATACGTTTGTTAGTAGGGGTCACTCATTCCCATCTCAAAATGTTGGGAGATATGGGTTTGGCCTTTTGAGGGTTAAAAACAACCCTTAAAAACTGACAACCGCCAACTGATCCACAGTGATTTGCTTTGCAGAGCGTGGCAAGGGCTACCACACTTTGAGTGAGTCCTTAAAGGGCAGGTGGGAGATGGCAGTAAGTGGTTAAGTACACCTGTCTTAAGGTCTCATGCACACAGGATGATTAGAACATACCAGCGCTGCTGCCAGGAAAAAGCAGCGTTAACACGCTGTTAGCTGCGTTTGTGAATACAGTTTATGGGTGTGTAGCGGCCATAACCCGTTGCATGGCGGCCTTGACTTAGTGGGCTTACTGGTAACCTTCCCTTGGCCTGTTCCTCCACATCTAGGGGTTCCCAGGGTTGATACCCAATGACTTTTACACAGGCACAAATAAAGTCCTTTCAAAGGGTTTTAATTTTGCAGTAGAACTTTCACAAAACAGTCTCTTTGGGAACAGAGGGCATGGGTGAAGAACTCAGGTACCTTGAACTGCAGGTTTAACAAAGTCTCTATTTCCACCCAGAGAGTAGCCACTCGCAGCTGGGTACTTCAAGGCTGAACAGACCTCTAGCCAGAGATTATGGCAGTCAGAACGTTGTCTCAAACTTGATCAATCAACTGAAGATAAAGAGGAACCTTTTTACAACTGTACGTGGAATGTTTCCCACTTCCTTTGAGGTACTGGAAAAGTGTGGACTCGACAAAGTCCTTCCCAACTCAGTAACCAGGCACTTCTCAGGATGCCACTTGTCGGCCCTCCTCCGAAGATTCCTCCCCCAGTCACTTCCACGAGCTGTGGTGCCCCTCCAAGCTGAGAGCACACCCGGACACTCTGAACCTCAGTTACATCGCCTCGGACCAGCAGGTTCTGAGACTCGGAAACAGACGGATCCTTACGCCAGACCAGTCAGGTCTAACAGGGGGCACCAACAGGAACATGTTGCGGGATGTCAAACACCCCGTGACCGGGACCCCTCGTGGGGCTACCCCGGTCCTGGAACCAAAACAGACCACACGGGTCTCTCGAACAACTCTGGAATCCCGAACAGGTGACCCACACCTGCTTAAGTACCTTCTCCCAGACTCCTCAGAGGGTCCGGCACTCCTACTGATTGGGTATGGCCCTCTCAGAGCCAAACATCCAACCAAGCCTGGTTCTTGCCCGTCATGTGCACTTTACCGCTCACATGACCAGGCAGAACATCAATCATGGCCTGGCCAGACTGGTGGCAAGTCTCACCTACACAATTAACCATCAGTACTGTAAGGTCCTGAGGCAAAAACTAAAATTTACAAAGCGTGTGACATTTGGTCCCAAATGTCATCCACTACAGGTGTTTTTCAGTAAAAACATTCCCTATAGTTGAAAAATGCCAAAATGTGTTAGTTTTTATATCAACAGCCTCTGCTCCTGGACGCATAGGCCATTATTTTTTTCTACCGCCCCTAAACACTTATGCTGCCAAATGCCTCTGAAAGTTTACGTGTTTATGGACACAGGCCAACATGGAGGGGCATTTAGAGACAGAAAACAAAAAAAAAAAAAAAACCACCACATCAGATGCCCCCAAGAGCAGCTTTAAAAACGTCCTGTGTGCACAAGCCCTAAAAATAATATGTGGAGCGCCACAGTAGACTTCTTTCTGAAAATGTGACTTTTTAGGCTGTGGTTTTAATAATTCTGAGTCACATGCCTAGAACAGGCCTGGAGATCAGATCGGTCAGAAACGTTTCCCCTATACATTTGTTCTTAGTCTGTGAGTATTGAAATCAAAGCATCAAAAAGAAAGCCAGATGACAAGCATTTTAGGAATAGGAAACATCAGTTGTAACCTGTAATAAGATTACCTTTCTATCATCAGCGGCAGCACCTCTGCATACAATAGTATTGCAAAAGGCAGGTAAATGATTCATCACAAGCAAATAAAAGTAATGACTTACCTCATCGATGGTGTTCTCATCCTTCTTCAAGGCTGAAAAATGAAAAGAAAAAAAGATATGCTTAGTACTTTGTCAAGTAAGAGGTTTCCAGCAAGAAGCAAAGCTTAACATTGGTTTGTTTGCCATTCACTAAACCTAAGTACAATACACAAAAAACAAACAAACACACACACACACACACACACACACACACACACACACACACACACTAAACTAAAATGGGGGGCTACAACGAAAACAGAACACATTGCCTTATGGCCCAAGGCCAGCTATACACGGTTTGACTCTCAGCTGGTTCAGCAGCCGTTTGATCAACTTAGTACAACCAGCCTGGCTGATTCTCTTGCGATTATATACATTTCTATCCTGTAACCCTTGTGTGCAGGAAAGACATTCGCTCTGTGTATGGTCGCCCTTAGATGGATGGATGCCAAGAGTGAAATCTATATGGCAGAATGGACCAACAAGGGGTACTGTATATCTAAAAGGTTGGGCTAGTCTTATACTTTTTAGTAAACGTAAGAGTGAACACAGTGCAGGGGTCAGGAGAGGACAGAAGATGAACCTCGTAAACGTCATCATTCAGAGATCACAAAGAGATCAACCTTTTTACTCCAGAAGAACCCTGGAAATAATTTTTAGGTCTTAGGGAGCCCTTCTAAGAAAAGTCCATTAGGGGGTCATTAGGGAAATGTCCCTTATGTTGGTGGTCATTGGGAAGAATGCCCCCCTTACAGTCAGCTAAAAAGATCAATAGTTTCAATCCTACTGATTCTGCCAAGTGGCAAAAATATGAAGGCACCACTAGATTTGGGGGGGGGAATCAAACAGCCCCAGCTCAAGGGACCCAAAGCAACTTCTGGAGGAACCCTCGAATTCCATGGAACACTGGCTGAAAATAGTGGATTTAAATCATGTATACTAAAAAGGGAAGATGTATAATAAATTACCAGGGAATGAAGGTGGTTTAACCTTTGAAATGTGTTGGGTGCCACATGGTGGGAGCCAAACACCACTGGAGGAAAGGGACCATTACTCATAGGAGTTCATTGCTATACATCAACCTCATGCAGATGTTATCATTAGGGAGCCCTCTCCTGATTTTTTTGGGTGGCAGTGGACAGACCCTGGTGTCATTTTAAAGAACCAAGTCACAGATATAAGATCTGGGCCATTTATGAGTAAAAGTGGAACATTTAACAATATATGAATGTGACATTCAGGCAGGGCCGTCTCTAAGGCAGGGCAAAAGGGGCAGCTGCCCTGGGCCCTGTCATTATTGTGGGTCCCAAAGCAGCTGCCCCATACTTGCCAACTATCCCAGTTTAAATGTAAAGTTCTGTTACTAATGCTGCCCAGCTCTGGCCTATTGTTGTGGACAGGTGACTGTTTACATGAAAATACCAGCATTGATATGTAAATAGGGGCAGACCAGCAGAATTCATGTGTACATGGAGGCATTATATATATATATATATATATATATATATATATATATATATATATATATATATATATATATATATATCATGCCCCCGTGAGGTCATATCCAACACCACCTATACGGAATGCTGCCACTGGGGAGATAAAGGGGCATGCTGGAAATTGATCACACCCACCCCTCCCCCAGCACTGCCACTGATCCCTAGGAGTTTTCTGTCTATTAATGGGTCCCCTTACCTCGTTAGTGCATGGTGTGCAGGCAGTGAGGAGATGATGTGCTGTAACCTCTAGCAACCAATCAGTAACGATGGGCAGTAACCTCTAGCAACCAATCACTGAGCAGTATTGATGTACATTAATCTCTAGCAACCAATCAACAAGCATAAATCATATGCTGCAACCTCTAGCAACTAATACACTGTGACCTCTGGCAACCAATCGTAATCGCTGCCCGATCTGACTCAGTAAACGGATCTTGAGTCTAGTTGCTATTTATTGTATGTCTCAAAGCAGGTGGAAAGCGAAACTGCATGTGGGGGGGCAGGAAAATTTTTGCCTAGGGTCCAATCAATTTTAAAGATGGCCCTGTGATAATATAGGAGATTCATCATGGAAAAATAGGAGGTTGAAGGCAGGACTTTGCAAGTGATGACATAAGATAACAGAGCTCCAAAATTCTTCTGTATACAGTATAACCCATTTATTTTCACTTCCTGTCTCAAACACAACAGGAAGTGAGAAAATCCGATTTTTCCTTCCTTTCAGTCTTATACCCACCAAGATTTATGGGGAGGGTGGAAATCCCTAGTGGAGACACAGACAGCAGCAAAAACTTTAAACCAGATGCTTATGAATGCTGACTAAAATGTAATCTTGATCAAAACATCCATTTGTTTATTGATCTTTGAGTGCGCATACATAGTTTCTTTTTTTCAGGCCCTGATGAAGAGCTTATAGAACGGAGTAGAGCTTTTGAAATGTGTGGACCTCTAAATTTTTCCCCTATACATCTGCGTTTTTTTTTTTTTGTTGTTGTTAAATTGTAGCCCTGAAGACCCCCAAAACACATACAGTCAGGGCTGGACTTACCATTGGGCTTGACTGGGCTCAAGCCCATGGGCCCCTCCCAATAGGGGGCCCCGCCGAGATACATAGCGAGTGTACTCGGCTCGGCTCCACTCACAGTCACACCCAATCCCGCCCTATGATGGACATAACACAGGGACCGGGTGTGACTGTGAGCCAAGGCGAGTATACACGGCTACTCTCCGCTCGGGACTGCGAGAGTATCCGGGAGCCGCCGAGATACACAGGACTCTGTATCTCGGAGGCGCCATTTTTAAACTTCAAGATTGCAATGACAAGGCTGCAAATGACACTGGGGCAAGGCTGCAAATGACAAGGCTACACTGACAAGGCTGCAAATGACAGTGGACATGGCTGCAGATGGATGGGTAAGGCTGGGGATGGACACTGATAAGGCTGCATTGATGGGCATTTAAATGTAAGTTTTTTTCCTTAAACTTCTCTCCTAAAAGTTTTTTTCCTTAAAATTCCCTCCTAAACTTGGGGTGCATGTTATAAGCCAGTGCGTGTTATACGCTAATAAATACGGTAATGTATAGAAGGTAGGGCCCGAAAGTGACTCAAGCCCAGGAGCCCCCACCACCCTAAGTCCTGCCCTGCATACAGTGATAAATACATACTATTGAATACTATTTTTTTACAGCGCGCAGCTCTTCGTAACAAATTCAAATTTCACTAATTCTCCCTTAATAAACTAAGATTTTACTAGAGACAAAAAACTTTATGGTCATGGAATTCACAGTCATAATTTAAACTTGTATATTACCTCCAATGTAAAATTTTCAACATGACCTTCACATTTTTTTATGCATATTGTTTCGTTATTTCAATAACATTTTAAATTAAAAAAAAAAAAATATTTTTTTTGTTTGACATTCACCCTCTAGTGGTCATATCTATATCAAGAAATGTGATTAGCATCCCTGATGAAGAACCTCTGAGAAATAATGAAATGGGTAAAAAGTATTTCAATAATAATAATAATTATTATTATTTAAAGCAATTATTCAAAAAAATAAAAATAAAAATATCTATCCATTGCAAGAATATTCATCAACTTTACAATATCCAAATTTTAGCATTTTTTCAAAAGTAAAAAAGTGGCTACATGTAGCATTCACCATATTTAAAAGTGGAGATTATTACAAGATTGCCTTTATAACATTCAGCTACAGTCAAAT
Organism: Lithobates pipiens; assembly: GCF_037356315.1. Lineage (NCBI taxonomy): Eukaryota > Metazoa > Chordata > Amphibia > Anura > Ranidae > Lithobates > Lithobates pipiens. The sequence goes on from NW_027507764.1 coordinate 65,087,287, forward strand.
TTTATTTTGCTTTGGATAGATCGGCGAAGGTTTAGAGTCTGTCAAGGTTTTTAATTGCTGTTCGTGTTCTTTTGGGGGATATTTCACTACTTCCTGTCAGGACAGGAAGTGATGGTAAGTCTCTCCAGTGGGGACACAGATAAAAAACATTTTAAGCAGAGTGAGGAAGGGTTAGAATGTCTAATCGTGTTTTTATTTCAAGCTGTGCCTTTCTGTTCCAGCAACAGCAGTATCCTTCATTTTCTGTATAGGTGTTACAGAGACAGGGCAGCGCATCAAGACGGGATGGCTGACAGAACAAGACAGACAGCTGGCCCCGCACAGAGCTGCATCAAGGGGTACGCACTACATGTGCATTTTCTATTGCTGACCTGGAGCCTCCTAGGATGCATAACATGAGTATTTCAGGCAGCTGCAGGAGCTTGGATCCTAAGCAAGAAATCAGGAAGTGAGGGACGGCATGAAGAATTTTTTTTTTTTGCAATTTTATGAAAGGAGGTAAGAATTCATATCGGGGAAAGGGAAAGTGGGGAGTGAAGATCCACCCCCCCCCCCCCCTTTTCCAGGGGCAAACCAGAAAAACTACAAAAAAGGGCATTGATGTGGCCAGGTCATGTGACCCACCCACTGCCTTTATGTTGGTTGTGTGTTAACGCGGCGAGTCCATGGCCTCTATTAGTGCACTGGAATTATAGATAGCTTTTAAAAAGCTATCGATCAATATCTACATTAACTTTCAATTAGGGAACTTGGAGTTTACGGCTTTGTAGGTTCGATGAATAAATGATACATCACACATTACTACAAGCCAGACGTAAAAAGCTCCTTCAGCATAAAAACAAACATGGTTTATGGGTCTTGCTAGAAGACCTGCTTATTTATTAAAGACACAAAACACATCCCTTTTACTGTCAAGATCTACTTCATGTATTTTTTTTATTTGTTACCAGAACATCGTACAAATATTAAATTGAAGAAGGCAAGAAATTATTCTATATGTGGAAAATATCCCCTGCAAAAGGGCAAAGTTCCATATGTATCATTGAGATGTGACTTAGAACATCACCCACTGTGATCAGCAAACAAACACACACACACACACACACACACACACACACTATTACCAAAAGTATTGGGTCTGTAGGGTTCAATATTGAGTTGGCCCACCCTTTGCAGCTATAACAGCTTCAACTCTTCTGGGAAGGCTGTCCACAAGGTTTAGGAGTGTGTCTATGGGAACGTTTGACCATTCTTCCAGAAACGCATTTGTGAGGTCAGACACTTATGTTGGATGAGAAGGCCCGGCTCGCAGTCTCCACTCTAATTCATCCCAAAGATGTTCTTTCGGGTTGAGGCCAGGACTCTGCAGGCCAGTCAAGTTCCTCCACACCAAACTTGCTCATCCATGTCTTTATGGACCTTGCTTTGTGCACTAGTCCAAATCATTTGGGGGGGGAATATTAAGGTGTGGGGTTGTTTTACAGGGGTTGGGCTTGGCACCTTAGTTCCAGTGAAGGGAACTCTAAGGCTTAATGTACACGGGACGTTTTTTACAACCTCTCCTGAACGTTTTAACTTGACACATAGTAACCCAAATTTAAAAACGTCTGTTTAGCCGTGTTTAGAAAAAAATAAATAAAATTAATATTTTCCCCAAATAGCCCAAAATTTAAAACGCCTGTAAGCGAAACGCGGCTAAATGCGAGTTGCTGCATTTAGAAGTGTTTAGCGCTTGAAAAGCCTCTAAAAACTCAGCGTCTGAACTTTTTTGCTTTCCAAAAAAAGACCTCTAAACTCAACTGCCTAAAAAGGACATTAAAAAAGGAACCTGTGTACATGTACTGATAAGATAACATTGAATGAGTTCAGGGACAGCTGAAAAAAAACATCCAACTGCCTCTGAACATCCATTGTACATGAGGCCTTAAGGCATCAGCATACCAAGACATTTTTTGACAATTTCATGCTCCCAGCTTTGTGGAAGTTTGGGGATGGCCCCTTCCTGTTCCAACATGACTGCGCACCAATGCACAAAGCAAGGTCCATAAACACATGGATGAGCATGTTCAAATCAGTTCAGTTTACATCAGTCTACATCTGTTTTTTGCCATGTGAAAAGGGCCCAACAGTTGAGGTGAACAGATTAATCATCACTGCTCTGTGGTCTAGTGCTCGGAGAATGAAGGCTTCCGTCAGAGGCTTCTCACACATGCACTGTGCTTCAAAATCATATCCCTTTAACTTTTTAGCAACAGCAATGCTGGCATACAAAGTTCCTCTCAGGATTTGGGCCTTAGCGATGACCTTCTAAACATAGTTTAGTGAAGGAGTCACATCCTGCTCCCAGGAAATGTATTTATAGGAAGAGATATCCCACATAGCGCCAGAGAATTATCAGCCCCTTGACTTACAGTACTTCAATTATACTGTCAGAGGACACTTGTTTTCGGCCCTTGAATGGGTTGTGACAAGCTAAATACATACATTTATATTATAATTTTATCTCATAATGATGGTCAGTATAATGCCATGAGAAAAATGGAATACATTGGTGCCATTGCAGAAAGTTGTTTAAAAATTTCAGAAACAGTGCAGTCTGCTTCAAAAAGAAGCGCACAGAACAATGCCGATACAGCTCCCGCACCACTGGCTGCTCTCTACTTTACTCACCCATGACCGCAGTGTATTTCTATATAATCCACTTCAGCTCAGTAATTGGTTTACATTGTTATAACTATATAGGATTTCCCAGAAAAGAGTAATGTCCTTATTTTGCCATATCTTGCCTAATTCTGACTTTTTAGCCTGAGGGAGTCAGGGGTCCACTGACCTCACACCCAGTCTACAACTTCCTAAAGTTTTATAAGGAAGGACGAGAAAAAGGAGAGAAGAGAGGACGAGAAAAAGGAGAGAAGAGAGGACGAGAAAAAGGAGAGAAGAGAGGACGAGAAAAAGGAGAGAAGAGAGGACGAGAAAAAGGAGAGAAGAGAGGACGAGAAAAAGGAGAGAAGAGAGGACGAGAAAAAGGAGAGAAGAGAGGACGAGAAAAGGGAGAGAAGAGAGGACGAGAAAAAGGAGAGAAGAGAGGACGAGAAAAGGGAGAGAAGAGAGGACGAGAAAAAGGAGAGAAGAGAGGACGAGAAAAAGGAGAGAAGAGAGGACGAGAAAAAGGAGAGAAGAGAGGACGAGAAAAAGGAGAGAAGAGAGGACGAGAAAAAGGAGAGAAGAGAGGACGAGAAAAAGGAGAGAAGAGAGGACGAGAAAAAGGAGAGAAGAGAGGACGAGAAAAAGGAGAGAAGAGAGGACGAGAAAAAGGAGAGAAGAGAGGACGAGAAAAAGGAGAGAAGAGAGGACGAGAAAAAGGAGAGAAGAGAGGACGAGAAAAAGGAGAGAAGAGAGGACGAGAAAAAGGAGAGAAGAGAGGACGAGAAAAAGGAGAGAAGAGAGGACGAGAAAAAGGAGAGAAGAGAGGACGAGAAAAAGGAGAGAAGAGAGGACGAGAAAAAGGAGAGAAGAGAGGACGAGAAAAAGGAGAGAAGAGAGGACGAGAAAAAGGAGAGAAGAGAGGACGAGAAAAAGGAGAGAAGAGAGGACGAGAAAAGGAGAGGACGAGAAAAGAGAGGACGAGAAAAGGAGAGGACGAGAAAAGGAGAGGACGAGAAAAGGAGAGGACGAGAAAAGGAGAGGACGAGAAAAGGAGAGGACGAGAAAAGGAGAGGACGAGAAAAGGAGAGGACGAGAAAAGAAAAAAGAAAAGAAAGAATCCTGGACAGCTATTAAGAGTTTTAGTCCTGGTCACCCCAACAAAATACTTCCCTGGAATTCTAAAGGGTTAGTAACTTTTCTGTTAATGGCACCCTCAGTGAGACAAGTGGATTATTGGAGGTCAACTCTAAGCCCTTGTACACACGGCTGGAGATTCCGACGGAACGTGTCCTATCGGACCGTTTTGTCAGATATTCCGACTGTGTGGTCTGCATCGGACTGTTTCCGTCAGAATATCCGACGGATCAAGTTTTCCAACTTGCCGGTAAAATTTTCTGACAAAATGCTCCTATCGGACATACTCCGACGGACAAAGTGCCACGCATGCTCAGATCACATTCCTAGACCAAAGCTATTGGCTACTAGCCTGAATGTAGTCCCGTCCTAACGAAATAACGTCATCACGTTATGTACAATTGGATTTTCCAACAATTTAGTCCAACCGTGTGTATGCAACATCACTTCTGGACCTCTTCTGGAATTAATCCGTCGGAATTACTCCGACAGATTTGGTTGTCGGAATCTCTGACCGTGTGTACAAGGGCTAAGAATAAAGTTAGATTTTGCCCAATACCGAGGTTTTAAATTATTATTTATTTATTTTTTTTTTACTTACAACCCTTATAAGCTCTGTGGTAACATCATCCCTAGTCTGTTGAACATAGACATCCAATGGCCAATGGCTGAGAGTGCTGACCAAAGTGTTCTGGCAGTGGGGCTGTCCCCCTGTCAAAAACACAAAAACAGCAGAATGAATTGCTGTACTAACGGATCATTAGTACAGTGGCCCTGTCCGCTGGGTTGAAAAAATAAATAAATACTGGTGTGTACCAGGCATTAGACATGCAAATGTAAAACCCGGTGCCCGAGGCCATTTAAATAAATTCATGCCCAACCAGCCTCTAGTCAATGGAGACATTGGGGTTGATTTACTAGAACTGGAGAGTGCAACATCTGGTGCTGATGTGCATGGTAGCCAGCCAGCTTCTAACGTCATCTAGTTCAATTAAGCTTTGACAGAAAAAAACGTGGAAGCCGATTGGTTTCTATGCAGAGCTGCACCAAATGTACTCTCCAGTTTTAGTAAAATCAACCACTTTGTGTCTACAGGTACCTTAGGACTTGCAAGACAAGGAGTAGTGCTGTGGTCCGGTTCACACAACCTTGGTCATCTACAGTTTGATCTGCCAAATATTGTACTGGCAATGCTGGCATGGATTATTTGTATGCATAGTGTTGCAGGTTGTCCTTTCCCGCAATCCAGAGTCAGGATGTTATATTTGAATGGTGGGTGTGAGGAGGCCGTTTTTTTACGATTACTCTTAGAGTGTGGGGTCATGCGGTGGCCTTAAGAAGCCTTTTTCCTTGTTTGTCTGTGGTTAGCCTATTAAAGTTGGCTGATGACACACAGATGACTTGCCCAAGGTCACCTAGAGGGAATAACATTAAGGGAATCACTTATGAGAGTCACTTGTTTTATTGTTTGACCTTGTAAACTTCCAAGTCACTCTGCAAAAAGTCCCAGAAGACTAGCACTACACAGGAGATGTTAGAGTTTGTAGCTCAACCATGCAGCTGAAAATCACAAGTGAATAAAATAGAACCCCCATTAGGGGGATTCATCCTCTTTATTTGTCCTGTTTATCATCACCAAGAGTGAAAGTAAAAAAAAAAAAAAAAATATATAATAATAATAATAATAATAATACATTTTTGGTTGCCAACAGAACAAAAAGACAGGACATCTTCCAATGGAGACACTAGGTTTTATGCCACCCATTGAGTCCTTCTCTTAGGAATGATTGATTACCAAACAATAAATGCCTATAATAAAACAAACAAACAAACAAACAGGAAGTGAAGGGAAATCCCCCCCAAAGGGCCACAGTGTCAGGGCTTCCTCTGGGCTGGCCGCTCAGCTGTCGGCTAATTGCCAGCTCTCTTCTCTTTCGACAGTTACCAGCTGTACCCGATGATGCTCGTCTGACCTGCCTATTTAAAGCCTTCCTGCTCACTTTTTCAGTTGCCTTCGCGTTGTTCACATCACAGGGAACCATCTCCTGCTGTTTGTTTCAAGACTGGTTTGCTGACATCCCACCTGGCTTCTTATCCTGCTTGCGGTTGCTCTCCTTGGATCCCTGACTTCCGGCCTGGCCGATTACCCTATCTGGTTAATGAACGATGGACTGGCTGACTACCCGATCTGGCTACAGGACTCTGGCTATGCTTGACAATGCTTTTTTCCATTTACCTTTTTTTAATTTTTATTAATAAACAAGTGTGATTTGATTGTACTTCTGTCTCAGTCTGTTTCATGGTTTCTGACACACAGATGGGGAAAAAAAAATAAATAAAAAAAAATAAAAGAGGGTTATAATCCTTCCTGACGAAGAAAGGAGAAGGAAGAAGAATTGCTCCTACAATAGAAAACTGAATACTTATCTCCTCCATCTTTAAGCAGCACAGCCTTCAGAGTCACTTTAATCTCATAAATGTACAATATTCTAGACAGTAATTGATTACTTTATGTGATATTGCATGCTACCTCTGTAGCTTACTTCATAGACACCCATTTGTTTCATCTGGTCAGCAATCAACTGCCACTGCCTACTATTAGTGCTCGCAATTTTAGTTGCACAACTGAGCTACCAAAATCTCAGTTTTAGGTAGCGGTAATCCCTAAACGAATGTTCTTTTTTTTTTTCTTCATCATCATTTCTAAAGCACTGTATTGGCATTTTTCAAAATTAAATATTTTTTACCCCTTTTTCATCCTTTGTTGGCTCTCCTGACTGCTGATCTCATATAGCCTCTTTGCAATCCACTTAGGCTTGATTCACATCTGTGCAGGCTGCAATTGATGCATTCTACAGTGCTTTCTGCAGTTTGTTTGTTTTTTGGCCAATTTGTTATTGGGCACGTTAAAAAAAAAAAAATAAATAAAAAACAACACACGCAAAACATAAAAACGTGTAAAAAAAAAAAAAAAAAAAAAAAAAAAAAAAAAAAAAAAAAAAATCGCAGGAAAATTGCAGTACATGCTTTTCTGCAGCTTCTCCATTGTCTCCACAAGTCTATCAAACCGAAAAAATAAAAAAAATCAGCACCATGTTGTGTTTAAGTCCCTGACCCTTTGCAAAAAAGCACAGATATGGATGTGTCCCATAGTAAACCATGTTAAATAAACTGTATTGCTTTTCTATGAAACGCAAAAAGCACAAAAAAAAAAAAAAAAAAAAAAAAAAAAAAAACACACACACACACACGATTTGAACCAAGCCTAACCTTCCAGCAATGGCTGCGTTGCAATTTCCTGTTTGGGTTTCCCAGGGATTCTTCCATTATTGCTTCTGTTTTCTTGGATTATAAACTCTTCCACCTTTTGTTTTGCTACCGAACACTTGAAATATATTCAAATCTAATCACTAAAATCTCATATAAACTTTTAGGATGTTAATGTTAGTTTTCATTAACCACTTGCCGACCACCCTATAGGGTGTTGGGGAACCTCTTCCCCAAATAACGTTTGGGGGTTCTAAGTAATTTTCTAGCAAAAAATAAATACTGATTTTAACTTGTAACACAAGTGTCAAATAGGCTCGGTCCTTGAGTGGATGTACACCCATTCTGTAGACTTGTGCCTACAGGTAAGCCTATAAGTCTTACCTGTAGGTACTATGAATATTTCCTAAACCTTCAAGGTTTAGGAGATATTCACATTTCATGGAGCAGGTGATTCACTGGCGCATGCGCTCTCAAAGGACGGTATACCCGTGGCTTCCTTTCAGAGCTCTGTGCCTCCTGTGCGCATACGTGGGAGTGACGTCATTGTGGCGCAGCCAGACAGCCAGAGGATGTGAACCCAGAAGTAAGGACGAAAGACGGGTGAAGATGGAAAAGTTTGTCAGAGTTCACAGTGAAGGGCTTCGTTCTAAGGTAAGTATTTCATAATGTGCTAGTATGCAATACATATTATGCCTTTACTTTGCAAGGCTTAAAAAAAATAAAACAAACACACACACACACACACCTTTTGACCAGTTTACTTCCGCTTTAAAAAAGGTGACAAAGCTAAGGCTTTAGAATCACTTTAATTTGGTTATACACTAGTAGAATTTTATATCAAAATTGTTTTAAGAAAGGTTGTTAGATTTCCTAATCAGTAGTGATGTCAAATCAACACTCGCTTTTGACCACAGTAACCAAAATCTCCAAGGAGCAGGAAAAAAAAAAAAAAAATAATAATAATTCTTGAACGAGTGAATTTCTAACAGCATATGTGGTGCAAGTTCAGGAAAATCCATTCATTCCAAAATCGAATGTTAAAAGAAAAAATTACATTTTTTTTCTCCAATGAAATTCGTCCCATCATTGAATGTACAAAGGATACTAGTTTTTAGCCAGTTTTACAGCAGCGGCATATTGATGAGCAGGCATGTGTAAATCGTTATGAATCAAAACTCGCTATTCAGAGACCTGTATCCAAATCACAATAAACGAATCCGAAATACATTAGAATGAAAAAACTAATTAAAATTTCATTCAGATGACAAAACATGATAGTTGGACGATAGTTTGGACCTTTTCTAATGCTAAACCATAAAGTGAATTTCTTTGCCTTATCTTCGACTTGCGGCTTCAGAGGGTTTTGTAAATTCAATAATATAGGTGTCACATTTTGTATTGTTATGAGCTTGGCCAAAGTCACTTGCAAGTCGCACGACTTTGGTGCCGCAGAAGTGTGAACCAAGCCTTAATGTGAGAAGCATCCAAAATAACAAATGAATACGAATCTTCCGAAGTAACTTCCGAAAATACCTATAATCGATACGGAACAACGAATATATGAAACAAATTCAGAAGATGAACCATTCTAACATAATAAATATGATAAAATTATTAACTTAGCAAATTCAATTTGAAACAATTTTCTCATCGTGCCCATCTCTATAGATGAGGGATTGTTTTCCAACTCTAGTTGAATAATGGTGCCAGGGCTGGGATCAGCCCTTGCTTCTCTGAGCTGGCCACTCAGCTGTCGACTAATTGCCAGCTCCTATCTCTCCACAGGTTACTCAGCTGTTGATATCCTGCTCGTCAGTCCTGCCTACTTAAGCCGTCCAGTCCAGAGGAGCTTTGTCTTCGCCTTGGTCACATCACAAGAAACTATCTCCTGCGATCCTGTTCAAGACTTGCTTTACTGTCATCCCTTCTGGCTCCAGATCCTGCTTGTTGTTCCACTACATTGATTTCTGACTTCTGGCTTGATCGACTATCCGTTCTGGTTACTGAACTTTGGCAATGCTTTGACAACGTTTACTTTTATTTAAAAAAATAAAAAAAAAAGAAGCGCAATTTAACTGTACTTCTATCTCGGCCTGATTTCATGGTTTGACAGATGGATATGGTGTATGGCTGTTCACAACATCATTTGTGATCAATGAAAACGATCATATCTGTAGTTGACCAGTTTCTGATCTGTGTGTAGCCAGGACTAGCAACCGTGCCTTCCCATGGGAAGCATAGTCGCAGGGTGAACTCAGCGATGACTCGCGAAGGAAGAATTCGCTCTGCAAGATTTGATTGTATCCAGGTGCTGGTGTGTTCCCATTCCTCAATAATCACAAAAACGTGTGAAGTACTGTATGGAGCTCTACCATTTTCATGTCAAGCCAGCAGAAAACCGCACTCTGCCAGAAACGGGGAGGCAGCGGCCTGCAGGATTGAGCATTTGGCAGCCGACTCTTTGGCTCCAACGTGCTTTATAGCTTCCAAATGTAAAACGAGAGAAGAGGCATTTGCATCATTGGATTCCACATGGGAAATCGGAAGCTCTGGTGAGAAGCCTTAGCTGGGGGGACCTCTAGACCTCCTCTCCTTCTCATATGGGAATATTGGAGTATGAGCCATCTGCATGCAGAACACAGTCCTGTTCATTGAGGACATGGCTGGTATTTCCTCCTCTGTGGATTTTCCTTCCTTACATAGCGAGGAGAACACACTACAACCTCCACAGCAATAAGCGGCTCTCATTACAATATGATGGAAAGCCAAGCTAAATAACAGTCACCATTGTACACATGAAGAGGGAAAGGAGAGGCAGGAACCTGGACGGAGGTCTAAGCAAAAGGTTATAAATGGGCCTGGATGGCTGGAGGGCTCAGAGGACACAGGACAGTGTGGAATGTGACAGCCACTTAACCTTCTAACTTCCATCTTCTCAATGCCTCCGGGTTCCTAAATTACAGCCATCTGCTGGTCGCTCACTTTCTCCGTCTCATCACTTCACTACAAACACATGAAGGCCTTTGTCTTCAAACTGCCTGAAATAAGAACAGTCTGTGTTGCCCTTAGCAATCAGTTATTATGCTATAAATAATAAAAAATCCATAAACAAGTCCTAAGCTACAATTAGCTTCAGGTGCGATTTAAAAAATCCGTGTGAAGGTGAATCAAGTGCTTATAGACAGCTGCTAGGCATCAATCACAATAACAATGTGTGAAAAAATCTGTATAAAAATAACAAAGAGAATGTAGTGCTGTGCAAAAATGGCCTTAATGATAAAAAAAAAAAAAAAAATAATAATAATAATAATAATAATAATAATAAGTACTATTACAATATTATTAATAGTAAAAAAAAGAGAATTGAATATAAAATATGGTGCAAACGAAAATTAGTAAATCAAGCAAGTTCACAGTGAAAAAAAGCCAACAAGTTCACAGTGAAAAAGTCACCTTCTTATTGAACAGGATTTTTCTTCACAAGAGTCACTTTATGGAGCATTATTGCATGTATGCACTTTAATCACTTCAGCCCCGGACGATTTTACCCCCTTCCTTACCAGAGCACTTTTTGCGATTTTTGCACAGCGTCGCTTTAAAATGCTAAGTACGTGGTCGTGCGACGTTGTACCCAAACAAAATTGACGTCATTTTTTTCCCCCCACAAATAGAGCTTTCTTTTGGTGGTATTTAATCACCTATGTGGGTTTTATTTTTTTGCGCTATAAACAAAAAGAGCAAACAATAAAAAATTTATAATATACACACACACACACACACACACACACACACACACACACACACACTTTTCTTTTTTTTTTTTTTTTTTTTTTATTTTACTTTTTGCTATAATAAATAATATCCCATTAAAAATAGATACATAAATCGAACACTTTTGACACAGTTTTAGAACCACATTTACATAGCGATCGGTGCTATAAAATGCACCGATTACTGTGTAAATGTGACTGGGAGGGAAGGGGCGCTGCAGGGGTTAATTATGTTCCCTGGGAGTGATTCTAACTATGGGGGGAGGGGACTCACAAAGGGAGGAGACCGATCGGTGTTCCTCTTTACTGGGAACACACCATCGGTCTCCTCTCCACTGACAGCACGTAGATCTGTGTGTTTACATACACAGATCCACGGTCCTGCTGTGTTCCCGGGCAATCGCGGGTACCCGAGCAACGCAGCGGGAGCGCACCCCCTAGGCGGCCGGGAATCAGAGGAAGTCATATGACGCCTACCCAGGATGGGAGATCCCATCTGTGGACGTCATGACTATGGGTGGGTAGGGAAGTGGTTAATATCTGAGGATTTGAAGATTACTGAGGACATTTTTTGGACACATTTTATTCAATGGAAGGATTTATTTTTTTCACTGTGAACTTGCTTGATTAACCAATTTTCGTAGCACCATATTTTATATTCATTTCTCTTTTTGTATACTTAGTATAGATGTTATTGCACGGATGGAAGGATTTTTTTCACTGAACTTGGTAAATTTACAAATTTTCGTTGCACAGTATTTTATATTTAATTCTCTTTTTTAGTATTGGTCATATTGTAATAGTACTTTATCATTACGGCTATTATTGCACAGCGCTGCATTCTCTTCGTTATTATTCCGAGCTCCAACAAAAAGGCCAAACAGTTCCTAACGTATACCTCTGAATTTTTCATACCGCATATCGACCTGGTTTGGCCAATGATGGTCATATTGGTCAGAATGATTGTCATATTGGTTGTCCTGTTGCTGGTGAGTTAGTAAGATCATCAAATTGATGCCAAAACTTTGGTTAAAAAAAAAAAAAAAAAATAACCTATTCAAGTATGTATGTAGAAAAGTCCCTTCTATTGTTCTCAGCCTCCTCCAAATACATTTTTTTGCTGCTGTGATCTGATGTCCTAGGGTGGCTAAATTCTTCTACCACAGGCCCACTGTATGTAGTGCATCTCTACCCCCTAGAGGACCACTGGATTTTGTGTCCCCCTTTCTTTGCACAGCCAGACAACGTGCATTTTCAGCAGGCACATGTAGTCAAAGAACCAGTCTAGGGGCTTTGGTTTTGTCATTTATCAGGGTAAATTACTTGGATGGGGTTAGGGTGGTTAAAGAATGCCCAGAACCTGGTCAATGTAGAACTTTGAGGACAACTTGAATGATCACAGAGATCCCAGACTGTACTCCTTTCAGAATACCTGTACACCCTGGCTAGCCACAAGTCCCAACTTGATTCCTTTAGTCTTCCCTGCAAAAATTCCAGTGCACCTGGCTCAAACAGAGAATTCTCCAAGCAAGGAGGAAGTATACTGTCCCTCGGAAAGCTAGCTGAAATGGCACACAGCTGCAATCTAGACAAGGTCCCATTTGCTTGCCAGGGTGTCTCAACCAGACAAGATGAAACCAATGAGGGTCTCTGGTTCCTTCTCTCTACTCTGCACACCTTCTGCCTGGAGACAAAGACCCCCCCCCAGCACAGAGTCCCCTCCAAGCCTCTGGATCCTCTCCCCTACATGGCCAGACTCCTGAGCATTTATGGGCAAACTCTTCACCTTCTGGGCTGTCTTTACTCAGGAATTGGTGGAGTTTCCATAAATATTTAGGCTTCTATCTCCATCCCTTTGCCCACCAAGTTTTTCCAGAACTTTCTGGAAGCTTCCAGAAACCAGGGGGAGGCGACAGACTCAGCCCTCAGAGACTGCCAGCTGAACTGTAACTGATTACAGTGAAGCCAGACTAAAATATACCTAACCTAGTCACGCTATGTACACAACTGTCACCAAATCATGTGGTTTTTCTGCTCTTTACCGCCACCTTTGGTCAACTTCTGTATTGTTGTCTGATCTTTTGCATTGGTTCTGAGCATGCCTGTTTGTACTTTGTACAAAAGTCCTATGGTTTTCTGTACACACGATCAGACTTTGCTCCATCGGACTTTTGTTGCCAGAAAGTTTGTCCGTTCACACAGCCAACAAAAGTCTGATGAAAACCAAAAAAGTTTGTCCGATGGAGCGTACACACGGTCGGATGTTGCTCCAAAACAGCCAATTTGCATGTTTGTCGTCAAAAAGTCTGATCGTGTGTATGGGCCTTAAGATTACCCTGTGTTTGGCTCCATCCATCCACCCCCCCCCCCCCCCCCCATAAACTCGGACCAGCTTCCCTGTCCCCATAACATGATGCTGCCACCACCACGTTTCATGGTGGGGATGGCGTGTTCAGGGTGATGTGCAGTGTTTCATTTTCCACCACACATAGCATTTTGCTTTTAGGCCAAAAAGTTCAATTTTGGTCTCATGTGACCAGAGCAACTCCTTCCACGTGTTTGCTGTGGATACAGTTTGGGGATGTTCCAACATGACTGCGCACCAGTGCATAAAGAAAGGTCCACAGAGACATGAATGAGCAAGTTTGGGGTGGAGGAATATGACTGGCCTGCACGGAGTCCTGACCTCAACCCGATAGAACACCTTTGGGGTGAATTAGAATGGAGACTGCGAGCCAGGCCTTTGGGCCCATCAGTGCCTGACCACACAAATGCGCTTCTGGAAGAATGGTCAAACATTCCCATAGACACTCTCCTAATCCTTGTGGACGGCCTTCCCAGAAGAGTTGAAGCCGTTATAGCTGCAAAGGGTGGGCCAATGCAATATTCAACCCTACGGAATAAAGCTGGCCATACACCTATAGATTATCTGCAGATTTTCTATGGTTAGATGGAAGTGCAACAGATTTCTCCATGTTCACTAAACTGTGTGGATGGAGGAATCTCCCACTTTTTTTCCCCATCTAACCATAGAAAATCTGCAGATAATCTATACGTGTATGGCCAGCTTTAGACTGGGATGCCAAACAAGTTCACAAGTGTGTAAATAGTATGCAATATAGTGTATGTAGCCCAATAGTGCTCTGGAAATCCTTGGTCATATAGAAAATTATTGTTTGTAAACAGATTATGCATAGATAATAATAAATAATAATAGTATTAATTAAAAAAATAAAAAAAACTGTTACAGGGAGTTAAACAAAAAAAAACAAAAAAAAAAAAACAAAGACTGATGGATTAAAGTGTGAGTGACAGACTGCATCATAAATGTAATTTTTTATTTTGCCCATGGTCCTCTTTTAAATTCCCCCATTTGTACTTGAGACTCTGAGACCAACAGCTGACAGGTCACTTGAGAAAACCCAGCAATAAAGGGTTAACCCTAGCCATATCTTGTTGCAATTGAAAGTGCTCGCCTGTACGCGGCACCAGCTGGCGTTTAATGCCCCTTTTTATACTGGAATCGATCCCTGGCTGTACATTTGTAAGGATAACCGCAGCGCTGCACTCCATTAAAAATATATATTTTTTCATGACGGCAGATTAGGAATAAGCGTGAGGAATTTCATCTTCATCAGCTGTGATGTTGCCTCTTTAAATCATGGCTCGGCATAAACATTTTATCCGCTCCGCTGAAATCTGAGAAAGAGCCGCGTTTCTCCTACCAAACACAATTGTGCAGCTAATGTGTTCTAATGAAAGCACTTAGACAAAAGCATGTTTATGTCCCATCCCAGCTCTGCATCTGTATCCGCCGGGAGACGCAGCCTTGTGAAATGATGAGTCGGCATGTTTCTGTGGCCAGCTAAGGTGTTTTGGCACGGGCTGTGGATGGGACAGTGCCTGTCTGCTATCAACTGACAATCAACTCTGTGCTCACTAAACCATTGCTACACTGGACTTAAGGGGAACTCAGGAATTATCTTTATTGCCAACTTACATTAAGGCCAGCTTGGCACGATGTAATTATTAGAGGTGCACCGAATCAAAACTTTCGGTTTTGGCACCAAAATGCAGAATGCACTTGGCTGAAAATGGCAGTAATATAACACACACACACACATTGATATTGTATTTTATTATTAAATAAATTGCTGTGTAAATCGACAGCGCTATATACTGCAACATGGAAGTAGGGTTGCCACTTTCTTCAAGCCAAACCTGAACACTCACAATACATTTTATTTTTTTATTACAGTGAGGGGAAAAAAAAAAAAAAAAAAAAAGTATTTAATTCCCTGCTGATTTTGTACATTTGCCCACTGACAAATGATCGGTCTATAATTTTAATGGTAGGTTTATTTTACCAGTGAAAGACTGAACAACAAAAGTATCCAGAAAAATGCATTTCAAAAAGTTATAAATTTATTTGCATTTTAATGAGTGAAATAAGCATTTGATTCCCTATAAAAAAATAAAAAAATAAAAAATAAAAAAAATCTGAAAGATGTTTGGTTCCCAGGTGTCTTCTATACAGGGAACAAGCTGAGATTAGGAGTACTCCTAATCTCAGCTTGTTACCTGTATATAATATATATATATATATATATATATATATATATATATATACACACACACATACATACATACACACACACACACACACACACACACACATACATATATACACACCTGTAGCAATCAGACTCCAATCTCTCCACCATGACCAAGACCAAAGAGCTGTCCAAGGATGTCAGGGACAGGACTGTAGACTTACACAAGGCTGGAATGGCCTACAAGACCATCGACAAGCAGCTTGAAAAGAGGGTGACAACATTTGGTGTGATTATTCGCGAATGGAAGAGACCCATAATAACTGTCAATCTCCCTGGGTCTGGGGTAAGATCTCACCCCGTGGAGTTTCAATGATCAACAGTGAGGAATGAGCCCAGAACTACACCAGAGAATCTTGTCAATGAACTCAAGGCAGCTGGGACCATAGTCACCAAGAAAACAATTGTTAACACTCTAAGTCGTGAAGGACTGAAATCCGGAAGCACCCGCAAGGCCCCCCTGCTCAAGAAAGCACATGTACAGGGCCTGAAGTTTGCTAATGAACATCTGAATGATTGAACTGGGTGAAACAGTGTTGTGGGCAGATGAGACCAAAATCAAGCTCTTTGACATCAACTCAACTCGCTGTGTTTGGAGGAGGAATGCTGCCTTTGACCCCAAGAACACCATCCCCACCGCCAAACATGGAGGTGGAAACATTATGCTTTGGTGGCGTTTTTCTGCTAAGGGGACAACTTCACTGCATCAAAAAGGGGATGATGGACGGGGGCCATGTACTGTCAAATCTTGGGTGAGCCAGGGCATTGAAAAATGGTTTGTAGATGCGTATGCCAGCATGACAATGACTCAAAACACACGGCCAAGGCAACAAAGGAGTGGCTCAAGAAGCAGCACATTAAAGGTCCGGGAGTGGCCTAGCCAGACTCCAGACCTTAATTCCATAGAAAATATGTGGAGGGAGCTTAAAGGGGTTGTAAAGCTTAGTTTTTTATTTTCTAAAGAGGTTCCTTTAAGCTAGTGCATTGTTGGTTCACTTATTTTTTCCTTCGATTTCCCTGTCTGAATTTCTCACTTCCTGTTTCTCCTCAGTAAACTTCACACCATCATCTGAGCAGCTTACTGAACAGAACAGCTTACTGAGCAGAAACAGGAAGTGAGAAATTCAGACAGACAAAGAAAACAATCGATTTATAACTTTTTTGAAATGCGTTTTTCTAGATATTTTTGTTGTTATTCTGTTTCTCACTGTTAAA
Source organism: Lithobates pipiens (assembly GCF_037356315.1). NCBI lineage: Eukaryota > Metazoa > Chordata > Amphibia > Anura > Ranidae > Lithobates > Lithobates pipiens. Next base: position 65,103,935 of record NW_027507764.1, read on the forward strand.
ATAAAACTACCATTAAAATTATAGACTGATCATTTCTTTGTCAGTGGGCAAACGTACAAAATCAAACATGGAATTCTATTATATTCGACTTTAAAAAAAAAAAAAAAAAAAAAAGGAGGAAACACACCATAGGCACAGTAAAAATCACATCAGCAAAATGCCAATAACACAATTTTTCTGCCAATGTGTTTCGGAGGCTGAAATTTCAGCGCATCTGTGCATCTCCAGTAATTATACATATCTGGTATCTGAAGGGCCACTGGGGAAGCTGAAAACTACTGTAGTAGCCTACACTACATACAATAGTGGTTACCCTCTATATCCTGCTATAGCAGCTTCCCTTCTGCACACAGACCATGGGGTGGGGGGGGGGGGGGGGGGGGGTTGTTCGCTCACCCCCTCTACCATTCACAGAACACCTTGTTTTTGGCCAGGCAGAAGGGCAGGTTAGTAAAGGAGGGAAGTGGTGAGGGCGGGCTCAGTTAAATATACTCTATGAAATGTTGCTTTGGGGCCCCAACATATGAGGACACTGCACCCAGGGCAGCTGCCCCTCATGTGCCCCCCATTTCTGGCCCTGGACATGACGTGAAACAAAATCTCCCTAACAAAAATAATAATAATAATAAAAAAAAATAAAAAAAAAACACAGGGGTTTCAACCAACCACACGAAAAATGTTACATGCAGTACTAAACAATACAGGCAATTCTCCAAAACTTCATCACAGATCTTCCCACACACAGCCCACCACAGCCAATATGGTCAGACGCTCCTTCTGCGCCAGTCATGCTTATATGATTGTGCAGTCTTCTCACAAGGCAATGCAGTGAAGCAATCACTCTCGGCTTGCTTGAGTGAGCCAGTTTATCGCAGGAAAGTCACAGGGGAGGACCGTAAGCAGCCCGTTTCCTGAACTGAGGATCTGCAAACCTCCGGGAATGCCATATGCAGGGCAAATTAGGGGAAAGTGAGATGGAATAATGCGTGATGCAAATCTTTATCTCCATTTATCTCTGTCGAAGTCTATCTATCTAGGAATGAATTGGATGGGGACAGGGATTTGCGCAGAGAAGCCATCAGTGGTTTATGTTTTACAGTCATAGCAATTTTTTGTTTCTCTGGACAGCAAGAAGGAAATTTCTGTTCCAATTCAGATTGACAACAATATAAAAGTATGGCAGTGACCCTTCAACCGGGAGCACCCATCAACCTGCATTCTATAGACCCAGTAGTAGGATTTGTAAACACACACACACACAGTATCTCACAAAAGTGAGTACAACCTTGACATTTTTGTAAATATGTTATATCTTCATGTGACAACACTGAAGAAATGACACTTTGCTACAATGTAAAGTAGTGAGTGTACAGCTTGTATAACAGTGTAAATTTGCTGTCCCCTCAAAATAACTCAACACACAGCCATTAATGTCTAAACCGCTGGCAACAAAAGTGAGTACACCCCTAAGTGAAAATGTCCAAATTGGGCCCAAAGTGTCAATTATTTGCATGGCCACCACCATTTTCCAGCACTACCTTAACCCTCTTGGGCATGGAGTTCACCAAAGCTTCACAGGTTGCCACTGGAGTCCTCTTTCACTCCTCCATGACGACATCACGGAGCTGGAAGATGTTAGAGACCTTGTGCTTCTCCACTATCAATTTGAGGATGCCTCACAGATGCTCAATAGGGTTTAGGTCTGGAGACATGCTTGGCCAGTCCATCACCTTTACCCTCAGCTTCTTTAGCAAGGCACTGGTCACCTTGGAGGTGTATTTGGGGTCGTTGATCATGTTGGAATACTGCCCTGCGGCCCAGTCTCCGAAGGGAGGGGGGTCATACACTGCTTCAGTATGTCACAGTACATGTTGGCATTCATGGTTCCCTCAATGAACTGTAGCTCCCTAGTGCCGGCAGCACTCATGCAGCCCCAGACCATGACACTCCCACCACCATGCTTCACTGTAGGCAAGACACACTAGTCTTTGTACTCCTCACCTGATTGCCGCCACACACACTTGACATCTGAACCAAGTTTATCTTGGTCTCATCAGACCACAGGACATGGTTCCAGTAAGCCATGTCTTTAGTCTGCTTGCTTTCAGCAAACGGTTTGTAGGCGTTCTTGTGCATCATCTTTAGAAGAGGCTTCCTTCTGGGACGACAGCCATGCAGACGAATTTGATGCTTGATGTGTGTGGTGTATGGTCTGAGCACTGACAGGCTGACCCCCCCCCCCCCCACCCCTTCAACCTCTGCAGCAATGCTAGCAGCACTCATACTTCTATTTCCCAAAGACAACCTCTGGATATGACGCTGAGCACATGCACTCAACTTCTTTGGTCGACCATGGCGAGGCCTGTTCTGAGTGGAACCTGTCCTGCTAAACCACTGTATGGTCTTGGCCGCCGTGCTGCAGCTCAGTTTCAGGGTCTTGGCCATCTTTATGTAGAGCAACAATTCTTTTTTTCAAATCCTCACAAGTTCATTGCCATGGAGGTGCCATGTTGAACTTCCAGTGACCAGTATGAGAGCGACAAAAAAATTCTCTTTGGTTTCTGTGATAAAATTTAGCAAATCATTAATTTTTCTTCATGAATTTTGGCCAAAATTTATACTGCTACATATCTTTGGTACAAATAACCCAAATTAGTGGATATTATTTGGTCTTTGTGAAAGTTAGAGAGAGTCTACAAGCTGTGGTGCAAATCATCATACCTGATGTACTGGTGGCCTCTCTCATTTCTTGCGACCCGAACAAGCCAGGAAAGTACAAATACTCCCAAATTACCCCTTTTTGGAAAGTAGACATTCCAAAAGGTATTTAGTAAGAGGCATGGTGAGGTTTTTGGTGTTGTCATTTTTTCCCCACAATTCTTTGCAAAATTAAGATTTTATTTTTTCCACAAAATTGTCATTGTAATCGGTTATTTCTCTCACATGGCATGTGTATACCACAAATAATCCCCCAAAATACATTCTGCTACTCCTGGGTATTACAATACCACATGTGTGGGACTTTCACAGCCTGGCCACTTAGAGAGGCCCAACATGCAGGGAGCGCCGTCACATGTTCTAGGAGCATAAATTACACATCTAACTTGTTGACTACCTATTACACTTTTGAAGGCCCTGGAGCACCAGGACAATTGCACATGACACTGATGACAGATGGCACCAATACGTGGCACTGATGACAGATGCCACTGATATGTGTCAGACGCTGCAGCACGGAAGCTCTCCCTCCTCACTCGCTGGTCTCACGTTTATCACCTCTCATTGGACACGCCGATCGAGTGCTAAATGGCTGCTGTGACACGGCCAACACAGAACTTCCGATGAGCGCAGAGGGGAAGTAAACAGGAGGACGTCCACATGGCAGTTAGCGTCCACGCTGTAGCCATCTTTTGGCTATAGCGAGGGCGCGAAGTGGTTAAAAATACTGAAAAAAGTTGTAAACAAACAGTCCAGAGAAATCAGTCTCTCAAATGGACCATAATGGTCAAATGGCAAACTCCATTATTCAAATGTGAAAAAGTTGGAAGTGGGGTGTTCACTTGGTGAAGGGATTGCATAACTTTATTCACATTTGAATAATGAAGTTCGCCATTTGACCATTATGGTCCATTTAAGAGACAGATTTTTCTGGCCTATTTATATATATATTTTTTTTGTATTTTTATTATCACTGTAGCGCAACACACCTTTATTTTGTTTCATGTGGTAATATCTCACATTTGTGGTGCTGATTTTTTTCACACTGAATTTTTACATGCGCAGTATGTGTAATTTCTTCAGTGTTTACACACACACTTTGGGGCAAATATTTCATAGGCGCCAGGGACTCTGAATAGACACATGGAGCTGCAGCTTGGCTGCCCTATAGCAAGTGGCTTGCTGCACTCCACAGGAGAGAGTGGCCAGGAGCAGCGAAAAGGGACCCAAAAAAAAAAAGGAGGATCCTGGCTGCTCTGTGCAAAACCAACTGCACAGAGGAGGCAAGTATGACATTTTTTTTTCTAAAAAAAATTAAAATAAAGACTCATTATATAGATTACACACAGAGCGATACATTTTAAGAACTTCTTTATTTTACATTTGACGATTATGGCTTACAGTTAGTGAAAACTCAAAAATTCAGGATCTCAGAAAATTAGATCACTACATAAGAGCAAAAATAAATAAGGATTTTTAATACAGAATTGTTGGCTTACTGAAAAGTATGTCCATGCACATTATAGTTTACACTCAATACATGGTCGGGGCTCCTTTTGCATGAATTACTGCATCAATGCGGTGTGTCATGGAGACGATTAGCCTGTGGCACTGCTGTGTTATGGAAGTCCAGGTTGCATTGATAGCAGTGGAACTTCAGTCTAAAGGGGGAAGTTCTGCTTTTCTGCCACCGTCCTCTCTCCCCCCTGCCCGCCCCTCACTTTTGGAAACACCACATATGAGGGGGTAGCTGGTACCGGTTTTTGACAGTTGGACAAGCGGAGTGGAAATTGACACCCCCCCCCCAATGCCTTCAAAGGTCCCAGAAGACTGCTGGACCATTCACAAAGCACAGTGCGGCTCTCACATAGGATGAAGGAGTTCTCACTGTGTTGGCACAGCCACTTGTAGCCTTTGCCAGGGGTGCATGGGGACTACAAAGTAGCACAAATTTAAAGAAAGTTGTCCCCTTTTAAACAGGAGATGTTTGAATAAGGACCTTCATGTCTCATTTAAAATCAAAGCTGCAGATTTAATAAGAACGACTAAAGTCTGCTGAATAGGATACTACACACTTTTGTTAAGTAGTAGAGATAAAAATGCTCATGTGATAACAGAGGTCTCTGCCAGGCAAGCTCCCAATATATGAGGTTTATGAGAAAACCCCCTCGCTCTCCCATGCTGCTACAAGGTAAAAAAAAAAAGTGTCACTGTAGAAATCCATCCCTGCAATGCCAAGTACAGATGGATGAATGTAATGATTTAAGGGGACACTCCATCTTTTTTGACAAGTTTGCTTAGCAAAAAAAAATAAAAAGGTTGTCTTATGAACAGCATTTTTTACTCTTGTTCCCATTTGTTTGAACAGCTTTTGCCGTATATATTGTGCCCAACAGGAAGTGTCAACATTTGGCTCTTTGCCACGTGGAATATTAGACACAGAATATTCAGTGTGCGTGCAAACTTTTCATTCCTGGCCATAAACACCTTGGACTCATTCCCACTGCATGCAGCCACATAAGGAATAAGAACTAAAATTTGTAGATTTTTTAAAGAAAAAAAAAAGGCTTTACTACTTACTGCAAGAGTTACCCCTCATCAGAAAGCTTCCTTCATGGTCTTTAAATATCAAGTTTTGCGACCCAGGCAGAGTACCAATCATTAACCACTTTGACCAGGCCTTTCCTGGCACTTTGTTTACATATAAAAACCTTTTTTTTTTTTTTGCTGAAAAATTACTTAGAATCCCGAAACACAAATATTATAAAAAAAAAAAAAAAAAAAAACTACTATTATCAAGAGATATATATAAAAACATAATCTATTAAATATTTCTTTATAGAAATGAGGGTAGGAAGATAGAACAGTTGCTGAAGCTGGCCGTAATTCTAATCCCAGACTCAAAAGTAGTGATGGACTATCTCAGTACTGATTAAAAAAAAAATTATTATCTATCTATCTATCTATCTATCTATCTACACACACACACACACACACACACACACACAAATACCCAGGGAACTCCCAGCAAGTATCTGCTGTTGAATCAATTCTCAAAATTGGTTTGGTTCTCTTCTAGTTTCGCGGGTGACCACTTCTTTATGGTGCACAGTATTTGCACAGCGGTTTTTCAAAAAAAAAAAAAAAAAAAAAAAAAAAAAAACGCACTTTTTTTGGAGAAAATATACTTTGGAATTTTAATGCACAGAAACACAATGAAATGCCGATTTTTTGGTAAAATATAAAAAGATGAGTAAATAGATACCAAACATGTCACGCTTTAATATTACAAACGCCTGAGGAATGGAGCCTAACGCTAGCACAGGCGGTGCTTAAAAAGCCTTTACAGGTTACCAGTGGAGGTGCTAGAATTATTGCCCTCACTCTGACGTTTGCAACAATACCTTCACATGTGTGATGGGAACACCATTTACGTATGCTTGTGGGACCAAACATCCCTTATGACAGCAATAGGCAGGGACGGGTACTCTTTATGGAGAGATCTGGGATCGTCTCCCCTGCCTTAAATCTGATCACATCAAGAGCACTGTGTCAACTGACTCTTTCCCTCCCACCCCCCTTTGTTTTTTTTTGTTTTTATATGAGTGATGATGCACCAATTTTTCACTTAAAGCAGAGTTCCACCCATTTTACACACTTCCTCTCTATGGTAGCCCCTGTGGGCATCCTTTTCGCAATGGAAATTCTCGCTGTAACCGCTTGCTGTCCGCCGCACACATGTACGTCGGCAGAATGGCACAGGCAGGCAAATTGGCATAGCTGTACGTCCCTTTAAATTTGCCGCCTAGCGGCGCTCGCCACACAAGCATGTCCACGGGTCCTGGGAGCTCAATGTTAGCCAGCGGCCCGCAATTGCTGTGTGGAATGGTAGAACAGGGAGATGCCCATGTAAACCTGCCTTGCGACATGACAGGGATCTACTACTCCCTGTGATCAGGAGCAGTGATCACTGCTATGTTAGTGGAACCCCCCCCCCCCCCCAACAGTTAGAACACCTCCCTAGGACACACTTAACCCCTTGATTGCCCCCTAGTGTTTAACCCCTTCCCTGCCAGTGTCATTTACACAATAAATCAGTGCATTTCTATAGCACTGATCGCTGTATCAATGGCAATGGTCCCAAAAGTTTTAAAAGTGTCCGATGTGTCTACCATAATGTCGCAGTCACGATAAAAATCTCAGATCGCCGCCATTACTTAAAAAAAAAATTATTATTATTATTATTATTATGCCATAAATCTAATCAAATACCACCAAAAAGAAAGCTTTATTTGTGGGAGAAAAAAAAATATTATAACAGACTACATAAATAACACTTTCTAAAGATTGAATATAGATTGGATAAAGTTGGAGAGTTGTGGGACTGGAGCTCCGCTTTAAGCTGGCAATTCATGGGTAGATATTCGAATCAAAATCCTTTTTAGGTAAAGAATGTTCTAATGCCGCGTACACATGACCGGACTTTCCGTAAGAAAAGGTCTTCCCGATGGACTTTCGAACGAACGGACCAAAGTCTGTTAATTTTGAACGTGATGGCATACGACGGGACTAGAAAAGGAAGTTCAATAGCCAGTAGCCAATAGCTGCCCTAGCGTCGTTCTTGGTCCATCGGACCAGCACACAGACAAATGGGTTTCCTGATAGGAATGGAGTCCGACGGACAGATTTGAAACATGTTCCATTTCTAGGTCCGTCTGAATTTTTGAAGAAAAGTCCGATGAGGCCCACACACGATCATAATATCCGACGGAATGATTCTGTCGGAACCTTTTCTGCCGGAAAGTTTGGTCGGGTGTACACGGCATAAGGAAGTTTGCTAGTTTTTCTAATTATTAAATGGGGTCAAATAATCATTTGTTTTCTAACGCACTGACAAGAAAATGTGAAGCAGCAGGAGGGACAATTTTTCCCTGAACAAATTTCTGATGCCCTGTACACACGGTCGGAGTTTGACGGAAAATGTGCGATCAGATCGTGTTGTCAGGAAATCCGATCGTGTGTGGGCTCCATCGGACTTTGTCCGTTGGATTATCCGACACACAAAGTTTGAGAACATCTAAAATTTTCCGACAATAAAATCCAATCGCATAAATTAGAATAGTGTGTAGACAATTCCGACGGACAAAGTGCCACGCATTCTCAGAATAAACTAAGATAAAATCTATTGGCTACTGGCCTGTTTATAGTCCTGACGTACGCGTTTGACGTCACCTCGTTCAGAACGATGGGATTTTCCGACAACTTTGTGCGACCGTGTGTATGCAACACAAGTGTTGGCCAAAATCCGTCGGAAAAAAATCCGACGGGTTTTGTGGTCGGAATGTCCAACCGTGTGTATGGGGCATAACAGTGCAAGTGGTTTCCAAAATCAAAATGTTAACAGCAAATTAAACTGTTGTAAACTTTTCCTAAAGCCGGCCGTACATACCCCGTTTCCCCTAAAATAAGACCTAGTGTGATTGTCGGTGATAGCTGCAATAAAAGCCCTACCCCCCAAATAAGCCCTAGTTAAAGTCCTTGTAGGTCTTCTTTTCAGGGTAGGGCTTATTTTTGAGGAAACAGTAGGGCTTATTTAGGTGGTAGGGCTTATATTGCAGCCAACACCGACAATCACGCTAGGTCTTATTTTAGGGGAAACAGGGTAGATTGAAATTTGTCCGGTTCAGCAGGGACTGGCCAAATTTCGATCAACGTATGGGCAGGCTGATTGGATACTCAAGTCTCTCCATCAATCGACTTGCGACAACTAGCCTGTCAGATTTTTCTGCATACGATTACTGCCAGCGGCTGTAGCCCCTAGCAGTAATCATTGTGTTCTGCCAGTGGGGAGCCTTCCCAATCAGCAGAATACAATAGTGCAGTGGGAGGCATTTCTCCATCAATACTGACTGTGTTGCTGGAGGAATTTAAGCGATTTTCTTTCCTTCCACCTGTGGTGAAGGAAAGAGAATCGTATCATCTATGGCCTGCCTAAAGCCTGGTACACACCACGAGACTAAAATCAGAGGAACGAACAATCGTGTTTTTTTTTCCTTTTTTTTTTTTTGCATGCTAGTCTCATATCTAAAATGAATAGGTTACTAGAGTTACAAAAATTCTCTTAAAACAGACTACAACTTCCCACTATGGTGTAATGTATGGTGTTGTATTATATTAGGCATGCGTGGTCTCGGTCACTTGATTTTTTGACAGGCGAATATTGTGCCGATTAAAACAAAAATCATTCGTTCTGTTATCGTAAGAGAACAATTTTTTGCATGAACTGTTGCAATCAGCTCTCGAAAGCTGTGTACTAATAGACAGATAAGTGGGGTTTTTCATCAGATTCTCATTGTGTATATTAGGCATAAGACTCTTCCTAAGAATTTTCATTCAAAAATTCTATGCATCTACGGCCAGCTTTACAAACCATTAAAGATCGGACTCCACGATTACGGTCAGAAGATTTACAGTCTGCAAACAACCAGCTGAATGAGTTTGTGTTGCCAGTGGAATCCGGCCACTGAAGGAGCGAGTGGTCTGGGATAATCTTGCATGTTCCAGTTCTCAGTACAGGAAGTGGTAACACTAGGAATGTCTTGATAAGTGAGCTAATCACAAAGCTATCCCAGCCCGGGAACATCAACCCACCAACTCAACTACATTTAAAATGGCCCGGCAGCTTTTATTTCAACGAGCAACATTTCCAGCTGCAGATCTCCCGGTGAACAATGGGAGATCCAGATGGGCGTTTCAACGTAGCATCAAGACAATTAAAACAGCACATTTGAAAGCTTCATTTTCTCAGACTGCGGCTATTGCGGTCCAAATCCTTGGTGCAGCATTTCTCATTGGTGTGTACATGGCATCCTTGTCTATGAGTGATTACATTGGTGGGAGATTTATTAAAACTGGTGCTGTCAGGGCCGGTCTCAGTCCTTCCTTCTCTGAGCTTGCCACTCAGCTGTCAGCTAAATGCCAGCTCCTCTCTCTCCACAGTTATTCAGCTGTTGATGATCCTGCTCTTCAGTCCTGCCTACTTAAGCCATCCTGTCTAGAGAATCTCTGCCTTCGCCTTGGTTAGCATCACAGAGACAGAGACAGTCTCCTGCGCTCCTGTTAAAAGACTGGCTTTGCTGACATCCATTCTGGCACCAGATCCTGCTTGCTGTTCCACTACATTGATCCCTGACTATCTGTTGCGGTTACTGAACTTTGGCTATGTTTTGACTACGTTTGTTAGTTTTACTTTTATTATTAAACAAGTGTGATTTAACTGTACTTCTGTCTCGGTCTAATTTCATGGTTTTTGACAGGTGCCAGTTGGCTTCCAGGTTTTACTGTCAAAAGCTTAAAGCGGTATTAAACTGCTGTTTTGTTTTTAACCTGCAAGGCAAAAAGGTATAATTTGCTAGTATGCATCGCATACTGGCGCATTATGTGAAACTTCCCTTAAACTAAGCCCTGCAGCGGCACGCTCTCACTGCCTACAGGGCTTCCATCTTCACCTGGTCTTCCTAACAGGTTGGCAGGCTCCAGTCCAGATTACTCTCTTCATCCAATGTCACCAGCTCACCAGGATCTCCAAAATTTTATTCAATCACAATTACATTTACATTTCGATGTTTCGGAGCCACGCAGGACCCCTTCATTGCTCCAAAATGTCGCTTTCTGCTGTAATTATGGGATCGCTGATTAAAGTTTTGGACCCATTTTTTGGAGATCCTGGTGTGCTGGTGGCATTACTCGGTTTGACTACACACGTTTCCAGCCAGTGGTGGCTTCAGAACCCATTTATAAATACAGCCATCTTTACAGGAATGTTTGCGTTGGGAATATTGCATTAAAAGCTTTGATTGGATGAGCCGCGATGACGTCACTCCCACAGGAGCCGCTGTTCACGGGACAGGATGGGTATGCCGTTCCTACAGAGCACATGTCCCACATGCACCAGTGATGTCACTGGAGGCTTCGCAAGTAAATATATCCTAAATGGTTCTGTGCTTGAGGGCGAGGACTGGTATGTATGAGAAATATATATATTTATTATTAAATAAATAGCCGTGTAAATTGACAGCACTATACACTGCAACATGAAAGTAGGGTTGCCACTTTTTCTTCAAGCCAAACCTGAACACTTTTGCGGCACACAGCAATTTTTTTCTTTTTTTCTTTTTGTAAGTTATAGTCAAAACCTGGACTGCCCAACTGAATCCCAGACAGGTGGCAAACCTACATGAAAGTGTAAATGGGCCCATAGTAAATTAACCCCATTTCATCAGAACAAGGCATGTAAATCCAAAACCGTCCAATTGACGAGGGCACGTTCATTTATTCAGAATTACACCAAGATGCCACATAACGGGAAGCAGCCATGGAACTGCTTCTGTCCAAAACTTCCAATAGCAAAAAAACAAACAGACAACTGTCACACTTTAGTTCATAGGTTAGATCACTCAAAATGAAAAGCCACAGAGAACAACGGACGTAGACGAGGGAGTTGCGTTCAACACACAGTTGACCTCCTGCCCAGTAGTCCCAGTATAATACAGAAAGCTATCCCCCATTGGTGCCACCTTTTTGCACATGCAGCTAGTAGATAACAAAAAGCTGTCAAAGCTCTTATTTTAAAACACAATATTGACAACCCTCTAAAGCTTTACGTTTGTCACTATGCAGACGGAGCCATAAATGTTAAAGAAGAACTCTGGGATCTCAAGATCTCTCTATGAGAAAGGTTACATTTAATGATTGTAATGACCACGCCATATATATCATTTTCATTCCAAACCATAACTCCATACCATAGCACACTGATCAGCTAGAACATTATGACACCCCACCTAATATTGAGTAGGTCCCCCTTTTGGCTCCAAAACAGACCTGATCCATCAATGCCTGGACTCCAGTAGACAAAGGGCAGTTTACACCAGGAATCACATAGGAACACGCAGCATGTTCCTACACGATTCACATATCTATGGTGCAGTGCGGTGCGATTTGAGACAGTCATTTTAAATGAGCTGAATCGCACCAAGAGTAGTGCATGTGCTACTTTAAAAAACGCACTACAGCTGCATCACATGGTTCTACTGTACCATGCGATGCGATGCAGGCAATCGCACTGTGTTTGCAACCTAAATTTAGCGGTGTCGCCAACTTAATACGGACACCCTCTGCAGATCAAAACTGCAGTGCGTTTTGAATACCAGGCTGGAAACACACACGGCCTGCACCACGTTCTGGTGTGAACAGGGATTCACACTGCCCATAGTGAATCCTGGTGCCATCTCTTCCCTAAGAAAGTGCAACACACACACCCGGCCATCCTCATAATGTAAAAGAAAATGTGATTCATTAGACCAGGCCACCTTCTTCTATTGCTCTGTGATTCAGTTCTGATGTTCATGTGCCCTTTGTAGGCCTGACCACTCAGTCCTGACCACTGCAGACCAAGAACATCCCACAAGAGCTGCAGTTTTGGAGTTGCTTTGAACCAAGCTGTCTAACCATTTCAATGTGGCCTATTCCAAAGTCGCTCAAATCCTTCCATTTGCTAATTTTTTTCTGCTTTCAAAACACATCAACTTCAGAGATAATATGTTTACTTGCTGCCCAATATATCCCATCCACTTTCAGATTATAATGAGATAATTAAGGATATTGACTTTATCTCCAAGTGGTCTTAAGGTTACGGCTGATCAGTGTATATCTCCAAACCATAGCATGCTATACCATACCTCAACGCTGCTGGAGTTTTGGTACTACCAAGCTTGACGGCAAAAAAAGGGGGAACAGGAGCTTTTTTTGGGGGATGGCAAGCGTCACGCAACGTGATTTGCTGCGATAAATCGTGTAACAATCGCGGGAAAACCTCACAGCATTTTAGGGGGGTCATTGAAATTAATGGCACCCGAACTTACGTTCTGCAATTGTGCTGCCTTGTAAGATCGGGGTGGGGCAGAATCACAGCAATCCCAAAATACCCAGGTGTGAATGAAGCCTTAAGGCCCATACACACGATCAGACTTTTTGACAACATGCAAATTAGCCGTTTTGGAGCAACATACGACCGTGTGTACGCTCCATCGGACAAACTTTTTTGGTTTTCGTCAGACTTTTGTTGGCTGTGCAAACGGACAAACTTTCTGGCAACAAAAGTCCGATGGAGCAAAGTCTGATCGTGTGTACAGAAAACAATAGGACTTTTGTACAAAATACAAACAGGCATGCTCAGAACCAATGCAAAAGATCAGACAACAATACAGAAGTTGACCAAAGGTGGCGGTAAAGAGCATAAAAAAAAAAAAAAAAAAAAAACACGCGATTTGGTGAAAGTTGGCTGAAAAAGTCCTGCTGTGTGTATGCAATACAAGTTCAGGGCCGACGCCCTTTGTACAAAAATCCAAGGGAAAGTTTGTACAAAGTCCTATTGTGTGGATGAGGCTTTAGACAGGGGCAACTTTGGATCCGACTTGAAGTTGTCCTGAGTTGCGTCAAGTCACGCAACATGATAAAATCAATGTAAGCGAATGAGAGCCTTCGTAAAAAGGAAGTAAAGGCACTAAAAAAAAATAAAAAAAAAAAAAAAGCAAGCAAAGGCATAATGAGGTAGTATGCATAGCATACTAGCTCATTATGAATAACTTACCTGAGAACGAAGCCCCCAAAGCGGTCCTCCTCCTTTATCTTCACTGCTGTCATGTATCCCGGAGTGACTTCCGGGTCTCACTGCTCCGGCGCTGTGATTCACCGGAGCCGCCATGACGTCACTCCCGCGCATGGGAGCCGACACAAGTGGCATATCGCCGTGATCTGCGGCATGCTCAGTGCGCCTGCACGCCGCTGTCTATAGCGCATGCGCCGTAGACAGCGGTGCCTGTCTTTTTGTAAATATCTCCTAAACCGTGTAGGTTTAGGAGATATTTCTTGGACCTACAGGTAAGCCTGAATCTAGGCTTACCTGTAGGTCAAAGTGGTTTGTAAGGGTTTACAACCACTTTAATGTACACTACCGAAGTCGCTCAGACTTCAGAAAAGGTTCCTGTACGACTTCTAGGCGACTTGTACTCATTGATTTCAATGGAAGTTGCCTCCAAGACGGATCCCCTGTCTTAACTGAAGCAACTTTCCAGGAAGAAAAAAATAGTTTTCTAGGCCAACCCCTCCCTCCCACAGAGCTGATTATTATGCGATTGGCCGCTGGCAAAGGCGCCTGTCCTGGAGGAAACTTCAAGTTTCCTTGTAAGTTGCGCTGCGATTCATACTCAAGTCGTGTCCAAGTTGCCTCCCAAAGTCGCTCTGGAAGTCGTGTTGCCCCTGTGTGAACGGACTCTATAGTCAAGCAGATACAATGTAACTTCTTTACTTTAGGTACAGTTCCCAGGCAAGTTCTGATCTCTCTATATTAGAACAGATACTGTGTAACGTTTTTGCTTTATGTATCATTCTTACACAGTAGTTGTGAAAATTGCTCACAGCTTTATAAAAACAGACCTGATGTAATTTCTCCAATTTAGATATCACTCCTAGGTCAGTTCTGAATATTACGAGCAGCTCTATAGTACAAAAGATATACTCTGAATGAATGGTTGAATGTAAAATGTTCTGTGCTCCTACCCAATAGTCCACCTGCCGACAAACCAACAATGGATGGATAGGCCGCCACTTTTTAGTGTCTCTTTTTTAGTACAGACACACTTACCTGCTAGGTTAGTTCTGAACATGACTAGTAACTCTTTAGGCCCCATTCACGTATTGCAATCATCGGCAGAAATTGCACAATTCTACATGCGATTCCAGAATCACAGAAAAAAAAAAAAAAAACATATACCATACTTGCCTCCACAGGGCAGTTGGTTATGCACAGAGTGGCCTGATCCTCTTCTTCTGGGGTCCCTCAACGGCACTCCTCCTCTTCTCGAGTGCCCCGTTGGAGATGCACTCTCCCTCTTTTCACTCGTGCAGGCACACTCCCATGTCCTGCTGCTGCATCTATTGACACAGACAGGACTCAGCTCCACATCCCCCCGGCGCCAGCGTCATTGGATTTGATTGATAGCAGCGGGAGCCAATGTCTGCGCTGCCATCAATCGATCCAATCAAGACCTGAGACACTGACCGGAGCTGGTGTGCTTGTTCCTGTCACGGGAATTACAGGGCTCAGGCAAGTATAAGGGGGGCTCTGCTGCACTAAAGAAGGTTTTTCAACTTGAGGTGAAAAAACACAGAGGGTTTACAACCCCTTTAAGATCTAATGGCACCACAAGTATTTTTTTTCTGTGATTCTGCCCACGATTGCAATATGCGGATGTGTGAATGAGGCCTAAAGAGTCACTAGTGATATTCAGAACTAACCTAGCAAGTAAGTGTGTCTGTTGTACTGTAAAGTGACACCAGTGGCGGCCCATCCATATGGGGCACACGGGCGCACCCCCCCCCCCCCCCCCCCCATCCATCCCTGCATCAGACCCCCTAATCTACATGCAGTGCACCGGACGCATGGATTCCAATTTTTGTTTTGTTTTGTTTTTTAAACAAAGAACCTTTACGACCCCTTTAGTGGCACCCCAAATGCGGTGCAATGTTGGCGTGATTGTCATGCAACAAAACTCTAGAAAATTGCAGCAAAACATCTAAAGCCAAATGCACTGACTCCGTGCCAAAATTTGGTACATGAGCTTCTTTGGTGCATTTTTGTAGCTGAGGGAGGTCCAAAATATAAATATTTTTTTTGTTATTAATAAATAATAATAATAATAAAAGGAAGAGGAGCATGAAAAACGCAACGCGGCAGCATTGCTCAGGTTTGAACAGATCTACTTCTCGGATTGAGATATTATCACTAGGTCAATTCTGAATATTTTTAGAAACTCAGATCTACTTCTCTGATATTTATATCATTCTTAGGTCAATTCTGAATATTTCTAGTGTCTGTTTATGGTATAACTTTGGAATATTGGCGCACTGGTATTGATGTATGAAAATCTGAGATTCCTGGCAGAAAGTTTCTGCATAAAAATGCACAGATGGGCTTTATAGCAAATGCGCATATTTTCAAGTTTTTTTGGACACACACACACACACACACACACACACACGTAAACATTCTTCTAGCTTTTTTTTTTAAATAGGGTCATACATGCATATGTGCTTCTATATGGGCCTAAAACACTGTTCAGAAATACAGATTTTTATACTTTACACATAGCACATATGAACATGACTGTGTGTACAGGCACAATAAAAAAAAAAAAAAAAAAAAAAAAAAAAAAAAAAAACACAAACAAACAACAGTGGCATTTTTAATCGTCCATGTGGAAGAGGCCTTTAGACTGGCTATACATTTATACAATTTATCTACCGAAGCCATATAATGTGAGGTGAAGCTTAAACACTTTCAATTTGTATGCAATCAGACAGGTCCTTCCACTACATAGTTTAAGGTAAATTGGAACAAAATGGAATTATTATACAGGATTTATATAGCGCCAACAGTTTGTGCAGTGCTTTACAACATTAGGGCAGCACAGTGGCGAAGTGGTTAGCACTTCCGGCTGGCAGCACTGGGGTCGCCGTTTTGAATACCAACTATGGCACTACCTTCTTGGAGTTTGCATGTTCTCCTTGTGCCTGCGTGGGTTTCCTCCAGGTATTCTGGTTTCCCTCTACACTCCAAAGACATGCTGGTAGGTTAATTGGATCCTGTCTAAATTGGCCCATTATGTGTATGAATGAGAGTTCAAGCTCCTGTAAGCTCGAGCACAGGGACTGAAGTGAATGTACAATATATATGTAAAGCGCTGTGTAAATTGATGGCACTATACAAGTACCTGTAATAAGAAAACTGTATAATGTTTGTCCAGCTTTAGACATCTGTAGGTCAGTTCTGAATATTGCTTGTATCTCTTCATAGTAGAAAAAGACCTACTTCTGTTACCAAGATATCCCTAGGTCTGTTTTGATTAGGAGTAGCTCTCTTTGGTGATACTTCTCCGATTAAGATATATCAGTTATGATTAGTAGCAGTACCAGGACAGGGTTGTCCAGCACCCAGGGCAAGGATTGAGAATTGCACCCCCCTCACCCATTATTATTAATGCATGCTATAGAATGGGTATCCATTTTTTGTCTCTTTGCTTCTCTGCACAAGGGGGCAACTGTCCCTCCTGCCCACCCCTTGTCCAGGCCCCCCATTGCTAGTAGCTCTCTTTGGTTATACTTCTTGGATTAAGATATGTGCTGTAGGTCAGTTCTCATTACTAGAATCACTTTATAGTATAACACATCTACTTCTCTAATTAAGATATCATCTCTAGGTCAGTTTTCATTACTAATAGCTCTCTTTGGAAAGACTTCTCTGATATAGGTATAGTATTCAAAGCCTCAATTGATCTTTTTTTCTTCTTTGTCCTTAAAAGACAATCTCTGGTACTTTGCCTAGACATCAGTTAAGTTGGCAAGCATGCCTCCAGAAGTGTCCAGACTGCTTATGTCAGCAGATACCCACACTGTACATCCAACAGCAACATCTGTGCCATGCATACCACCATGCCATCCCTAGAAATCACAAATCTAATGGATCAGTGGAAAGGTGCCAAGACCCAGCTGAGAACTGCCCCCACCAGAGGAGCCACAACCTGAGGAGCTGCCACCTACAAGAGAACCCCCCCCCCCCCCCCCAACTGCCACCCCCCAGGAGCCCCATTTGGAAACTGCCCCCCCCCCCCCCAGCCCTGTATGGGAACTGCCACCCCCAGGATCTCCATTTGGGAACTGCCACACCCCCCCCCCCCCCAAGAGCCCCGTATGGGAAATGCTACCCACCCCCCAGGAGCCCCATATGGGAAATGCCACCCCCCAGGAGCCCCATATGGGAAATGCCACCCCCCAGGAGCCCCATATGGGAAATGCCACCCCCCAGGAGCCCCATATGGGAAGTGCCACCCCCCAGGAGCCCCATATGGGAAGTGCCACCCCCCAGGAGCCCCATATGGGAAATGCCACCCCCAGGAGCCCCTCATCACTCACCTAGCCTGCTGAAGCTCTCTGACAAAGTTCTCCTTAACTTTTTCATCTTGCTCAGCTTCTGAGCCGGCTGTCCTGCGATCATGTCACACATCCAAGCAGCAGAGCTCCAACTTGGAGGGGGAAGGATGAGCAAAAGTCCAAAGAAGAATCCCAGTGGTGTCTGAAGCTGGCTGCGATCCTCTCCTCCAGCAGCCTTCTATGTCTCACATACAATCTGTTCCCAAATATTGTGACTCATTTTCTGCAACTTCTCCACAATGAAAACTTGGCTCAGGAAGCAAAATATGTACCAACACAGGCAATGTGGACGTGAGGAGGTGGAGAAGGGATGTCAGATGTCTGGGGGGATGCAGGGTTCAGGGGACCCCTTGTAGACATGCAGAGGCAGCTTTGGTTGGTCCTGCAGCAGCTTCTCATGCAGCCCAGTGCTCAGGCTGAGCTCTGATCTGTCCCACCCCCTCCTCTATCCTCGTCATTGTACACTGTTTATATTCTTAGCTTGAATGATGAAGCAGATCCAGCAGGACTATACAGGGGATTCGCACTCAGCTCTCTTCTTTGCTGAATCTGTAGGCTTGCTGCCTGTCATAGCTCCACCACGCCATCTAGTGGCCGTGATACATGGCTGCAGCTCCTAAATCTTCATAATGGAGCTCAGCTGTGTGGACACCTAAAGGTCTATCAAGATTTTGATGAGACCTAATTAGGGTTCTGCATTAAAATGGAGATGTGGTCATTTTACATTTAATTGAGTTACTGGGAGGATCAATATGGCACAGGAGGCACATTGGCGATGACGAAAAAGAGCATAAATGCTATTTTTTTTTAATGTGATTTCTAAGCGATGGAACGAATTAGAGATGTGGCCAATCTATAGATCACCAAATCTGCTCCAATAATCTGCAAGAAAAGTCCTGTTATCTGTTCACATAGTTCCTTAGTCCATAAAAAAATGATATATTGCTCTGTATTATATGCTGGTCTGACAATGACAGTTTTGGCTTTTTTTTTTTTGTACTGTGAATGTCAATTGAGAATATTAATATTATTGTAAAGGATTTACATGAGTTCCAACTGTTCCTAATTTCGAGGGACTGTCCCTGATTTGGAACAAAGTCCCTCTTTCCTCCATCAGAAGGGTCTTATCTATATTGTTCTATATAAAATGCACTACAGTGGAAGCTTGATTAACGAGTAACGTGGTTAACGAGCGTTTTGAAAGGCGATATATTTTTTTTAAATTCTGACTTGGTTTGCGAGTGTTGTCTCGCAAAACAAGCAGAATTCAAGCTATTGTGGTGTGCAGTACTGCATTTGGCCAGAGGTGCGGGGGCACCGGTGACACTCGGAATGGTTTGGAGCCATTCGGAAATACATGGAATCACTCAAAAATAGTTGGAAACACTCGTAAATACTCCGTTCCCATGTGTTACCAGGGCTTTCCGAGTTCAGCCGAGCTGTCCCCAAGTATTTCCGAAACTCTCCGACGCCCCCCCCCCCACCTCTGGCCACATACAGTAGTGCATGCAATAGGAGTCAATGCGGAACGAATTATCTTTGTTTCCATTGACTTCTAAGGGAAAACTCACTTTGACATGTGAGTGCTTTGGATTACACGCATTCTCCTGGAATGGATTATGATCATAATCCAAGGTTCCACTGTATTTAGCTTTCAAAAAGTGTTTCACACTGCTAAACCTTTCAACTCCATTCACATTGGCGCAATTTGACATGTCAAAATCACATCCTATTTCTGGCAACGGCACTGACCCAATCAGTGCGCCGCTGACTATGTGGTACCACATCGATTCCCATACGTAGTTCCTACACTACTTTTGGCAACTTCTGGGGCGATTTCAAAAGGCATCTGTGCATGGACCCGCACAGGTGGGGTGATCTATTGTGCAAGACCTAGTTGTATTTTTATGTATAAAATTATATCTGTGCTCAGTGAGTAAAAATAAAAGTAAATCAGCAGCTGAACACTATAATCCAGATATTGGGCAATAAACTGTAATACAAAATATAATGTGCAGCGCTAAAATTATGCAGTTCAAGATGACACAATGCATGTTATAACTAGAAAGTACAAATGTGCAATACCAGCTGTAACTAATGTGCAATAGCAATACAGACAAAAAATAGGCAAAGGCAAATTCATATGTAGCTAACACAATGCAGAATTGACATGCATTAAGGTGCAATAACCTAGATTGTAAGCTCTAACGAGCAGGGCTCTCTCATTCCTCCTGTATTGAATTGTAATTGTACTGTCTGCCCTAATGTTGTAAAACACTGCGTAAACTGTCGGCGCTATATAAATCCTGTATAATAATAATAATAATAATAATAACAATATCAAGTGGCAACTGTAATATCAAATAACAGTGCAAATGTAAAAAGTTCATATATAGCTGACATTCAATGGAAGTGATCCCATGTGAGATGTGGAGCGTAGATCAAACGCTTGACAGTGTGATACCCATCACCACAGTAAGATTAAAGGCTTACCAGAAAGCCTGCGATCACCCTTATTCGGGGGGGTCACAAAGCGCTTTATTGGATTGAAGATCCACTGAAGAGGTACCCAAGCGTCTCCCACCAGAAGCCTCTGTGTACACCGGGTGATGATCAGATCTCAGATCAGCCTCAGCATCAGGATATGTAAGTATGCAAGACAAAGACTCCAAATAGTGTAATATTGTCACTTTAAGTGATTTTAATGGCAATGCTGCATACACAAGTTTAGACTCAGAATGAATCTCCAATGCAAACAAGCCAAAAATAATTTCCTTACAGGTAAAAAGTCCATAAAAGTGATCGCGCATACGCAGAGCATGTGTGCGTAGCGTCCCTAGTCCCTGCTAGTTGTATTTTTGCCTGGAACTCCTTTAAGGGGGTGTGGCAGGGGGCGTGTCCTATGCCTAAACACTTTTGCTAATAGGTGTCCCTCATTCCCATCTCAAAACCCATCTCTTGATATGCTCCACGATATACTTCTATACTGTGGGGATGGGCATACTCATATATATATATATATATATATATATATATATATATATATATGACATTTCTTTTTATTTATGCCAATATCGTAACAAACCACTTACTTTATTGTATACAATATAGAAACCCCATCTACAGCTACATCAAGATTTCTCCATACACACTTTTTTGGGGTTCTGTGTGTGCTCCTGGTTCATGTTGGGGTCCTTTCCTCAGCTCCCGTGCTGGACATATTTATCTGGCTGACCTCCGGCAGGTGGTTTCACATGGTCTCAGTATCAGTTCTTATTTGAGTACTTTCCGTTATGGCCGTTTATCTGTTCATCATCATCCTTAATCCCTCCACCCCCCAGTCTGTGGTTATATCAAACTATAATGGAGATTTTTATCCCCTTCTTAGTATATGGATGCACTCGCTTTTGATGAGTGGATAGAAGGCCATGAAACGTTGTTGCGCTTCTTTTGATGCATCCATTTCACATTTATGATTCTAGATGGTTTTATTGCTTTACCACCCTGATATAATGTTATGTTTACTCCATTTGGGGGACTGTGATGCACAATATTTACTTTCTGTGTCATGTTGGGGACTATCCTCAGTATGTACAGTGGGGCAAAAAGTATTTAGTCAGCCACCAATTGTGCAAGTTCTCCCACTTAAAGTGGTTGTAAACCCTTACAAACCACTTTGACCTACAGGTAAGCCTAGATTAAGGCTTATCTGTAGGTCCAAGAAATATCTCCTAAACCTACACGGTTTAGGAGATATTTGCCGAAAGACAGGCATCGATGTCTACGGCGCATGCGCAGTAGACAGCGGCACGCAGGCGCACTGAGCGTGCAGCAGTTAACGGCGATATGCCGCGAGTGGCGGCTCCCCTGCGCATGCGCGGGAGTGACGTCATTGCGGCTCCGATGAATGACAGCGCTGGAGCGGCGAGACCCACCAAGAAGATGGATGCTCCGGACTACAGGGGACAGCGGTGACTTCGCTGGCTCCTGTGTCAGGTAAGTGACACATAATGGGCTACTATGCGATGCATAGTAATCCATTATGCTTCACCTTTGCAAGGAATCAAAGAGGAAGTAAACTCATCAGGGTTTACTTCCTCTTTAAAAAGATGAGAGAGGTCTGTAATTGTCATCATAGGTATACCTCAATTATGAGAGACAAAATGTGGAAACAAATCCAGACAATCACATTGACTGATTTTTGAAAGAATTTATTTGCAAATTATGGTGTAAAATAAGTATTTGGTCAATATCAAAAGTTCATCTCAATACTTTGTTATATATTCTTTGTTGGCAAGGACAGAGGTCAAACGTTTTCTGTAAGGCCGCGTACACACGGGCGGACTGTTCGCCCAACCTTGTCCGCTGAACAGTGTTTGGGCGGACAGTCCGCCCGTGTGTGGGCTTTCAGCGGACAGTTTCAGCGGACAGTTGGACGGACAAAGTCTTTCGGAAATTCCGAAAAACTGTCCGCTGAAACTGTGTTTGAGCGAACAGTCCGCCCGTGTGTGGGCCTGTCCGCTGTACTTTCGAAATGAGCGGACTGTTCCCGCTCGGAAAGTCCGCCCATTTTCGAGCGCGTGTACAGGTAGGAGGGGCCCGCGAAGGAGATGTCGCGGGCTCCGCCGCCTGGAATGGGATTAAAGGGGAACCCCAACGCCGAAAAAAATCGGCGTGGGGGTTCCCCCAAAGTCCACACCAGACCCTTGTCCGAGCACGCTACCCGGCCGGCCAGGAAAGGGGGGCGAGCGAGCGCGCTCCCCCTCCTGAGCCGTACCAGGCCGCGTGCCCTCAACATGGGGGGGTGCCTTGTCCCCATGTTGATGAGGACAAGGGCCTCTTCCCGACAACCCTGGCCGTTGGTTGTCGGGGTCTGCGCCGCCTTCGGTTCTTCTGCCGGGCCACCGCGCCTTCTTGTAGCTCTTTTACAGGCGGTGGCCCGGTCTTCTGTCGCCGCTGTCGTCGCCGCCGCCGCCGCCGCCGCCGCCTTCCGTTCTTGTTCTTCTTCTTGTTCTTCTTCTCCTGGAGATGTTGACTCGACGAGCTCTCCGGCCGGAATGCCAGAGCCGCGCTGTGCGGTCACTTATATAGTGACAATGGGGCGGTGTCACACGGTATATGTCACATGGGTTGGTCACATGGGTTGATGTCACATGGGGACTATGACATCGTAAGGGGGCGGGGTCACCATGTGACCAACCCATGTGACATATACCATGTGACACCGCCCCATTGTCACTATATAAGTGGCAGCGGAGCGTGTCCCTGGCATTCCGGCCGGAGAGCTCGTCGAGTCAACATCTCCAGGAGAAGAAGAAGAAGAACAAGAAGAAGAACAAGAACGGAAGGCGGAGGCGGCGGCGGCGGCGACGACGACAGCGGCGACAGAAGACCGGGCCACCGCCTGTAAAAGAGCTACAAGAAGGCGCGGTGGCCCGGCAGAAGAACCGAAGGCGGCGACAGAAGAACGGAAGGCAGCGGCGACAGAAGACCGGGCCACCGCCTGTAAAAGAGCTACAAGAAGGCGCGGTGGCCCGGCAGAAGAACCGAAGAGGGGGACAAGACCCCCGAAGTCGGGAGAAGAGGCCGGCGGCGGGGAGGAAGAAAGCCGGACTCCTCCGCTAGTAAAAGAGCTACACACAGATAGCGGAGGAGTCCGGCGAGAAGACCCCCGAAGACGGAAGACCCCCGGAGCTGTGCAATAAAATATTTTTTCCCTGTGTTGTGTTTTTTTTTGTACTTTATTTCACAGGTGAATGGGTAGGGGTACATTGTACCCCATACTCATTCACATAGGGTGGGGGGCCGGTATCCGGGGGGCCCCCTTCTTAAAGGGGGCTCCCGGATTCCGATAAGCCCCCCGCCCGCAGACCCCGACAACCAACGGCCAGGGTTGTCGGGAAGAGGCCCTTGTCCTCATCAACATGGGGACAAGGTGCTTTGGGGTGGGGGGGCCGCGCGGCCCCCCCCTTCCCCAAGGCACCCCCCCCATGTTGAGGGCACGCGGCCTGGTACGGCTCAGGAGGGGGGGGCGCGCTCGCTCGCCCCCCTTTCCTGGCCGGCCGGGTAGCGTGCTCGGACAAGGGTCTGGTGTGGACTTTGGGGGAACCCCCACGCCGATTTTTTTCGGCGTTGGGGTTCCCCTTTAAGCCCATTCCAGGCGGCGGAGCCCGCGACGTCTCCTTCGCGGGCCCCGCCTACCTGTACACGCGCTCGAAATGGGCGGATTTGCCTCCTCCTTACGTGGGCGAGTCCGTTCATTTCAAAAGTTGAGCGAACTGTTTGGCAAACAGTTTGCTGAAACAGTCCGCTCGTGTGTGGGCAAGTCCGCTCATGCAAATTTTGAGCGGACTGTTTGCCGAAACTGTTTGACGAACAAGGTTGGGCAAACAGTCCGCGCGTGTGTACGCGGCCTAAGTCTTCACAAGGTTGTCACACACTGTTGCTGGTATGTTGGCCCATTCCTCCATGCAGATCTCCTCTAGAACAGTGATGTTTTGGGGCTGTCGCTGGGCAACACGGACTTTCAACTCTCTCCAAAGGTTTTCCATGGGGTTGAGATCTGGAGACTGGCTAGGCCACTCCAGGACCTTGAAATGCTTCTTACGAAGCCACTTATGTTGCTTCACCTGAACTCACACAATTTCATTCCTGCAGTCAGTGTGAACCTGGGCTTAATCTCTTTTCCTCTAGATGTAAAGAGTGTCGCCCTTGTCCTCTGTGATGACCTTAAAGTGAATAACTCAACACCCCTTATGTATTTATATATGGTGATCATATCCCCCTTAATCTCCTCTTCTCCAGAGTGAAAAAATTCCGTCCCTTTAATCTTTCCTCATAGCTGAGCTCCTCCATGCCTCTTATCAGTTTGGTTGCCCTTCTGTGCACTTTCTCCAGTTCCCCGATATCAGGTTTTTAAAGGTTTTGCATGAATTTAAAAAAAGCTGATTATTTTAAAGTGGTTGTATACCCAAATTTTTAACTTTTACCTACAGGAAAGCCTATAATAAGGCTTACCTGTAGGTAAAAAAAATATCTCCTAAACCTGTACGGTTTAGGAGATATTCCCCTCGGTATGCGCCGCTGACTGCAGCGGTGCATGCGCACAAGGGGATTCTCGGCCTGAAAATCCGGCAGTGGCCGGCCGGCCAGAATGAAATCTCCCACGCGCATGCGCGGGAGTGACGATATCGCGGCTCCGGCCACTCACAGCGCCAGAGCCGTGATACCCGGAAGAAACGCTGAGGGAGCATGTCAGCTCCCTCAGCGTGGATCGGGCCAGATGTCGGGGCCTCGTTCTAAGGTAAGTATTTCATAATGAGCTAGTATGCGGTGCATACTAGCTCATTATGCCTTTTACTTTGCAGGTTTAAAAAAAAAAAAAAAATGGCGGGTTTACTACTGCTTTAATCACCCCTGTCAGTGTTAAGTGGTTTGTCCATGTAAACTGATACATTCTGCTGGAAAGTTTGCACTTTTCAAAAACAACAGACTTGCTGGTTGGCTCACCAGATGAAAATAGAAGAAAGAAAGCCTAAAAAAAAGAAAACAAATGCAGCCATCACATCTAAGAATTGGTAAACCGCAATATAAAAAAATGTTTGCTTTTGAGTTAAATACCGCATTAAAGTTTACAAAAAAAGAAAGAAAATAATATAAGATATATTTCTTATAATAGTATGGTCCTCTCAGTCTGTGCTTGTACTTATTTGAAAATGAAAAACAGAAAAAAATAAAAATGTTGCTCTGTGACAGATAATGCTGCATTTTTATAGGATGAGAATTCAGAGAAAAAAGGATACGAGGTTGTGTCGGATGGTAGGGGATGGTATGGGGGGGAGGGGCTCTGTGCCCACGGAGCACCACTAGTGCCTTCTTCTAGGGATGTCTGAATTAAGAGAGTCGCTGATTCACCACTTTTTTGGTTGTGGATATTTTGCATGAAGATTTATCTGCTCCGCAGAGAATAACTAACATAAAGTATGATTTTTGGAACAATTAGAAAAATTTGCATGAAAAAGTTCAAAAAAATTTGGCATGCTTCACGCCTATTTATTACTTTTGTTTTGTCACACAGCATGGCAATGTGCACTGCGATGTGCATTGGAATGCTATTAACAAGGGCGATAACTGGAAATGCACTCGCACTGCAGCACTCCATGGCACACATGCACACACACACATTGTGGTGCACTGCATTACAAATATGGCGCAGGGCCATTAAAACCATCCAAATTCCCTGTAAAAAGATAACATCTGTTCCCATCTCAGCACTGCAGTGCATTGTGTATTGAAGTGTGCAGTGTGTCTTGGGAGGCCCATAGGTGTCAATGGCAATGCACATAACGCATTTTGATGCATCAGAAATGGGTAGTAACATGTCATGGTCAATGTGCGTCAATAGAAATGCACAGTTCGTTTCGTTCTGAACCGAAATTTGAACTAATTCGGGAACTCTGATGTATCCGAATTTCCGAATTACAATAGTAAACAGATTAAAACAAATCCGAAATAATGAAGCAAAAGTTTTGGCCGAAATCCAGATAGTTTTCGAATCGAATTTGAAATTCAGAAGAGAATAAAATAGAATAGAAAAGAATGCAAAAGAATATAAAATAATAGAACAGAACATAAAAGTATAGATTAAAATAGAACAGAATACAAAATAAAAGAATGGAAAAAAAGAGGATGGAAAATAAAGGGATAGAATAGAAAATGAAAGAAGAGACTAGAATAAAATATAATAGAAAAGAACAGAGTAAAAAAGCGCTAAATAGAATAGAAAATTAAATAACATAATAAGATAGAATAGGAAATAAAAGAATAGAATAAAAAGAATAAAATAGAATATAACCATCTTCTGAAATTCGATTTTCAAATAGAATAACCTTGAGTTAAAGTGGAAGTAAACTCATCCATAAAACAGTTTAATTTACAACACTTGCCGGAAATGTAATGCTCCAATTGGTTGTGCTCTCAACCAAATTGTCAAACCATCCAATGGCTGTTATCGTAACTGATCACATGTGCAGCATCATGGCAGTTGTAGAATAAACAGAGGCAAAGAGGGCTGCTTCTTTGTCTGAAAATGATAGGGGGGCTTACTTACACTTCAAAATGGGAAAAAAAAGAATAGAATAGAAAAGAAAGGAATTCAATCGAAAAAAACAATAGAATAAAATAGAACAAATAATCTTTTTCTGAAATTCAAATAGAATAGAACATAATAGATTAGAATAGAAAAGAAATGAATAGAAAAAAACAATAGAATAGAATAAAATAGAATATAACCTTCTTACAAAACTCGAATAGAAAAGAATATATTTGAATAGAATAGAAAAGAAGTGAATAGAAAAAACAATAGACTAGAATAAAATAGAATAAAACCTTCTTCCAAAATATGAATAGAAAAGAATAGAATAAAATAAAATATAAACTTTTTCCAAAACTCGACTAGAAAATAATAGATTTGAATAGAAGATCATAGATTAGAAAAAACAATAGAATAGAATAAAATAGAATATAGCCTTTTTCCAAAATTTGAATAGAAAAGAATAGATTAGAATAGAATAAAAAAATTATAGACACATTGAAATATTTGGGGATTATAATAACAAGAGATCCCAACCAATATTTAAATAAAAATCTTGTCCCCCTACTTGCTAGATGGAAAATTGATATTTGGAAGCAGTTGCCATTATCAACAGCAGGCAGATGTAGCTTGATAAAAATGGTGTGGCTGCCCCAACTTCTGTACCTATTACATAATGCCCCAGTGTGGATGCCTAAAAAATGGTTTAATAAAATAGAAAGTTTATTTAGGGAATTCATCTGGAAAGGGGGGCAAGCTAGAATTAGGCTGCGTACTTTACAACTCCCAATAGGAGAAGGGGGGGTTTCATTGCCCAATCCTGAGCATTATTATTATGCTTCACAATTGCAACATCTGATGGGTTGTGAGGATTCGAATGGAGGGACCCTTAACGGGAAAGCTTACTAACGGGAGCACTGCACGACACAATAGTCGAAACATTAGAGGCTTAGCCCTTGTACACACGGTCGGACATTCTGACAACCAAATCCGTTGAATTTTGTCCGACGGATTTTGTCCGAAACTGTTGCATACACACGGTCGGACAAAGTTGTCGGAACATCCGATTGTACATAACGTGATGAAGTTATTTCGTTACGACGGGACTACGTTCAGGCTAGTAGCCAATAGCTTTGGTCTAGGAATTTGATCTGAGCATGCGTGGCACTTTGTCCGTTGGAGTAGGCTACACATGATCGGAGCATTTTGTCGGAAAATTTTACGGACAAGTTGGAAAACTTGGTCCGTCGGATATTCCAACGGAAACAGTCCGATGGAGACCACACACAGTCAGATTATCCGACAAAACGGTCCGATAGGACACATTCCATCGGAATCTCCGACCATCTGTACAAGGGCTAACTCTTTCATTTATAAGAATCCAACAACTAGAATGATTATTAAAATATGGAAAACAATTAAAAAGGTGATGAAATACAGTGGTTTTAATATATTTACCCCTATTTGGAATAATAGCAATCTGCAGGAACTATTACCAATAGGACAAAATAAGGTTTGGGAAAAAGAGGGATTAAAAAGACTGCAGCAACTATATATGGGAAATACACTGAAAAAATTTGATGTATTGAAAAGGGAATTTAATATACCGCAAAATACATACTTTACTTATCTTCAGGTGAGTCAGGCTTTGAAAGTTCAATTTAGAAACCAACCCCTGTATTGGAAAGAAGTCCCTCTCTTGCAACGTATAGCTCGGGCTAGTGTCCTTAAAGGATTCATTTCAGAAATATATGGACAAATAAGTAAACAGGTTAATGGCGAGGGGAAATTAGATTCAGTAAAATTAAAATGGGAACACGATATAGGAATAATAACACAAGAACAGTGGAGGAGGATACTGAAGGCATCTTCCTTGGTATCCGTTGCTCCGTCACAAAAAATATCACAGCTAATGCTGCTAAACAGGGCATATTATACACCTAAATGGCTATTTAAGTTTGGTAAGAGAGAGGATGACTGCTGCCCGAGATGTAGGGGTTCGGGGGACCTACTACATATGATGTGGAAATGCCCCAAACTATTTATCTATTGGGATGGAGTGATTAACATTCTGCAGGAAACGTTTGATATTAGGTTAAAAAAAAAAGCAATGGTCTGTCTATTGGGATACAGGCAGGAGTTAGGGGGAAATAGGAGTAAAACGGTAGCCATCTGGAGAAGTTTATTCCAAGCTAGGAAATTGATAGCAATAAGATGGCAATCGAAGGTGGCCCCTACTGTAAAAAATTGGATTGCTGTTATGAATGAAACCCTCCCCAAAGAGAGAGCGGCTTATGTAAGGAGATGTAACCTCAAAGAGTTTATTAGAATGTGGGAGCCTTGGTCAAGGGGAAAGCATGGTGGTATATTGTGTAATTAAAATATTTAGGGGGAGGGGGGGGGATTTAACCACTTCCCATCCAGGCCAATTCTGACATTTTTCTCCTACATGTAAAATTCATAATTTTTTTGCTAGAAAATTACATAGAACCCCCAA
This sequence comes from Lithobates pipiens, assembly GCF_037356315.1. Lineage (NCBI taxonomy): Eukaryota > Metazoa > Chordata > Amphibia > Anura > Ranidae > Lithobates > Lithobates pipiens. Next base: position 65,133,289 of record NW_027507764.1, read on the forward strand.
ACATTATATATGTTTTTTTTTAGCAAAGACCATAGAGAATACAACGGCGGTTCTTGCAACTTTTTATCTCGCACTGTATTTGTGCAGCAATTTTTCGAACGCGTTTTTTTCAGAAAAAAAACAGTTTCATGCTTAAAAAGAAAAAAAATTTTTTTGCATAATGTGATAGGTGAAGATACGCCGAGTAAATAGATACCCAACATGTCACGCTTCAAAATTGCACGCGCTCGTGGAATGGCGCCAAACTTTGGTATTTAAAAATCCCCATAGGTGACACTTTAAAAATTTTTACTGGTTACATATTTTGCGTCACAGAGGATTTGCACACCGTTTTCATATGTGGGCGGGACATACGTATGCGTTCACTTCTGCGTACAAGCTCACGGGGACAGGGACGCTTTAATTTTTTTTTTTTTACTGTTAATTTTACTTTTATTTTTTTAGTTTGACACTTAAAAAAAAAAAAAAAAAGATTACTTTTATTCCTATTACAAGGAATGTAAACATCCCTTGTAATAGAAATATAGCACAATCGGACCTATTTACAGTGAGATATGGGGTCAATAAGACCCCACATCTCACCTCTAGGCTGGGAAGCCTAAAATAAAAAAATAAAGAAACCGATCCTGGCTTCCCAGCCAAATCGGCGCCGTTATTTTGAATGCAGAGGCCGATCGTGACGTCATAACATCGCACCCGGCCTTCGAACGATCATAGAGACTCCGGGGACGATCTGGTCCGCCGGAAATCTCTATGTTATTATCCGGGGGCCGGCGGATCCTGTGACCGACTCACTGATGGAAGCGGTGAGTCAGTAGAAGCACCGGAGGGCGGCAGGAGGGGGGGTGGAACATCCCCTCCCGCCTCCCTTAAGAACGATCAAGCAGCGGAACAGCCGCTATGATCGTTCTTATGGTGCAGGGAATCGCCGGCTGAAAACGCCGATATCTGAATGATGTCTGTGGCCTCAGGCATCATTCAGATATAACCACCGAAAGCCGAGGCCATCCCTGGACGTCCTACCGGCGCGAAGTGGTTAAGAAGTATGTTGGGCTAATAAACCTATTGCCGGAAGTCAAAAGAGGGTGGAGGGGGTGACCCTCCTTCTTGCTCTCCTTTTGTTCAGTCAAAGACGGGGTGGGTTATAACGCCCTGGGAAGACTATCAGCGGCTAGTATGAAGGCTCCGTTAAGCCGCTCTCTCGTTGGTTTTAAAAGGGAAGGGTAGAGAGGGAAAGTAGACGCTGGTTCCCGTCTCGTTCTTTTCCTCTCTCCCCGGGTGTGCTATATAGGATACTTTGTATTTTGTAATAAGATTTTGTTATCTAATAGGTTTGTATGTTACTATGGCAAATTTATAAAAAATAAAAAATAAAAAAAAATAATAAAAAAGAATAGAATAAAAAATAAAAGAGTAGAATCGAAAAAAAAACAATAGAATAGAATAAAATAGAATATAACCATCTTCCAAAATTCAAATTTCGGATGGAATAAATTAGATTTTGCATTGATTTGAATTTTCCAAATTCAGTCGAATTGAGTTTGAAAAAAGAAAATGAATTCTGAAAATGAATTAGATAAATTTAACAAATTTAACTAAACAAATCCATGTAAATAACCAATCAACTCTCGAACCAGAATAAACAAAACAAATTCCGAAACCAAATTAAATAAAACAAAACAAACTTAAAGAGGAAGTAAACCCTGATGAGTTTACTTCCTCTTTTTTTCCCTGCAAAGGTAAAGCATAATGGACTACTATGCATCACATAGTAGCTCATTATGTGTCACTTACCTGACACAGGAGCCAGCGAAGTCGCGCTGTCCCCTGTAGTCCGCCGCATCCATCTTGCTGGTGGCGTCTCGCAGCTCCGCCGCTGTCATTCGGCGAAGCCGCGATGACGTCACTCCCACGCATGCGCACGGGAGTCGACAAATGCGGCAGCTCCATTCTCCAATCTTGAACTTCCCTCTGGCACTCATTCAGACCATTAAAAAGATCAGACTGTAGGGAGGACCTCAGGGACAGCAGCATGTCCTTTAGCACTGTGTCAGACACTGGTCTGTCTGCTGTGGGGAAGTCTGCAATGGGGTCCCCTCCCTGTGGTTGCTGGCCGGGTATAACAGTGTTGGCCCGCTTACCGCCATGGCAGATGCGACCTGAGGCCTGGGCGGTGAGTCTCTCCGCGGCCTTGATTTCACCGGGCTTCTGGTAGTAGGGCTAGGCGAACGAGAGGAGGATGCGCTGTGTAGTGAGGTCGGACGGGCAGTGTCTGATGGGAGACCGCGTCTGGAGGGCATGTAGTCCTGCCTCACAGCGCCGGCGTCTCCACCATTTTGCGCAGGCCCGCGCCCCTGACAAACGAGGAAGCTGTCCATTTTCTGTGGCTGCCCGGGCTTCTTTTGGTGTCTCGTCATACCCGATCGCTACCATCGGTTATAGCCGATCGGATGGTGTTACGAGGAGACGTGGATGGCACCGGTGGATGCTGATGCGGTCGGATTATCTTCGGAGGACGAGCGGAACTCCTGGGCTAGGCATCCATCTTGGAGTCTGGTCGCCACGCCCCCAAGTTTTGGGACTTTGAATGAGGCCACACTTGGACGTGTGCCTCCATCCCTGTTCGTTTGCACATGGGAGAAGATTTGGGACTTTGAGTGAGGTGTATAGTCCGTTGGCTGGTGCAGCAAACACAATCTTGGTATGAATACATAAACAAGATAATGCACATGAAAAATTATCTTTATTTGATAGTCTGTCAGTATTTATAACCATGTTCCGACATGATGTGACAGCTACTCAATAAAATTCCACAGCAAAAATTCACAATAAAATCAAGACATACAAAAGTACATGATAAAACACTAGAGAGATTGCCGCACAATAAGCTTGACGTGTTTCATCAAAACCTTACTTCCTCAGGAGCAGGCATAATCCAACTATCTATAGGGAACACATATGTGTAATCAGTGTCACTTTATATCAATAGTAATTAGGGTTGTCAGCCCAAAGATGAGCAATCTCAGAAATGAATTGTGTATTTACTCACAGAAACAGCTCCCATTATATGTGCCAGGGGCCGACAGCCAAGGCGAACCCCATAGGGTGTCCACCACGGGAACTAAGGGGGCCATCTCAGCACATGATTAATTGCAGTAGTAGGGACCACAGAAAGATTGAAAATCGCCATATTGCATCATTATAGGTAGATTGGTCATCCAGTAGGAATTCTATTCAAATAATGATGAATATATAAATCGTATGTATGAATATACCACACAATCAGGGCCGGTGCTACCACTAGGCAAACTATGCTCTGCAGGCTGCAGCATGTAACTAACTCAGTCCAACCGGTAGCGTAATAAGAGATGCAGCAGAGCACTGGAGCCAGTGCTAGAGGAAGCAGAGCCGATGCTTCCTGTATAGCAGCGCCATCTGTTAGATGGGCAGGGCAAAGGGGGTGGAGTCAAAGGGGCGGCAAAATTAGGATTCGCCTAGGGTATCAAAAAGCCTTGCACCAGCCCTGCACATAATTTGTGGGTTATCAGTTGGTGTATTACTATTCACTTTACTATATTTATAGCTTATACCAGTGATGGCAAACCTTGGCACCCCAGATGTTTTGGAACTACATTTCCCATGATGCTCAACTCCACTGCAGAGTGCATGAGCATCATGGGAAATGGAGTTCCAAAACATCTGGGGTGCCAAGGTTCGTCATCACTGGCTTATACTAATATTGAGCGCTGTACTTTGTGGATTTATCCACTTGCTGACCTCCCTATAGCAGATATACTGTTACAGGGCGGCCATAATATATATATATATACATATATATATATATATATATATATATATATACACACACACGATTCTGCACTTCCGGGTAAAGGGTGTGGTACTGGTGTGTAGCTTCTTTTGTGAGTAGAGAGGCAGGACAGAGCAGTGGTGGCCGGTCCATAAGGGGCCGCCCCCTTAGTTTGCATGTGGGGCACCGGACTAATGTCTTTCTATGAGGTCTGTCTTTTTTTTTTCAGGCACATGATTCGAGCCTGAGGCTCTAATTGGCTTGAAAAAGCTTGTGCTTGGGACGCAGAACACTGTGCCCCAAACCCTTCCATTTGTGATACTAGGAAATCAATATTCGCAATCAGTTTACGTCTTCCTCTTTAAGCCAATCAGGACAGGAGGCTGAAATAAAGAAAATCGGGTTAGTCGTGAGGAGAAGCCGGGGAAGCCGTGGCACCATGACCGCTGGAGGGGTGAGTTCAGACCTGGGGGGTTTGTTTGTGCCCCCCCCCCCTCCCAAAAAAAAAATATTTAGCACCAGCCGCCACTGGAGCTCTGCATATGTAAACAATGAAGAACTCCATCCTGACAGCAGGGATGTGATGGATTTTCTTTCCCTGCAGAGCATCCCTTAGTGAAAGCAGCACATAGTACACCAAAACACTGGCTAGGCACACATGTAACTCTTTGATTGCCCCTGATGTTTAACCCCCTTCCCAGCCAGTTTCATTAGTACAGTGACCGTACATATTTTTTAGCACTGATCACTATATTCGTGTCACTGGTTCCCACAAAGTGTCAAAAGTGTCAGATTGTGTGCCGCAATATCGCAGTCCTGCTATAAGTCGCTGATCAATGCCATTACTAGTATAAAAAAATGAAATAAATAAAAATTCCATATCCCATTTGTGGGGGAAAAAATACACAAATTTAATTTGGGTACAGTGTTGCACGACCGTGAAATTGTCAGTTAAAGTAGCGCAGTGCTGTATCGCAAAAAATGGCCTGGTCATAAAGGGGGGGTGTAAATCTTCTGAAGGTCAAGTGGTTATATTTGTATAAAAAAAAACAAAAAAAAAAACTTTGTGCTAGTTGCTTGTTCATAGGGTAATATGTTTTTTCTTTTTTTGCTCTATACATGATGCCAGGGAATGTGTTGAAAACGCCCAGAAAACGCATGTACTCCATCACACCTATATGATTTGAATCTATCCTAAGGGAGCGTGTTCCTACATGCCAAAATTATCAGTTTTAGCTGGAGGCCTTTCTGTCATGGGGGTGGGGGAACAAGGTTACAAGTGAAGGCACTTTCTGCTTTTTTTTTTTTTTTTAACTTTATTGAAATATAAAAGTGACATTCCATTCATGTCTACCTGACCAGTGCTGACATCAGGTGATGCAGCCTGTATCCCATTCTCCAGATGCTGTGTGGATGGGATATACAGAAAACAACTGTCCTATGTGTGTCCTTGCTGCGATTGGTGTTGATCGGGTGCAGAAAAAAAACGCCAGTCCCTGCAAATAGTGTGAATGGGCCCCTAAGAGAAAAAAAGCGGGTGCAGACACACTCATCCTGGGTGTCAGGTTTAATGAATCAGTCCACGTTGTCTCCCCTCCCCCGCACCGCCTGGCTTTAGAAATGGAGACAAATGTGTTAATAGCTTGTAATTAGAAATCTATACAGCTCCGCCATCTGAAACCAGAGGTAAGCTTTTTCTTTCTTTTTTTACTACAGTTCATTTAGATAGAAAGTCACATTAAAACCCCCGCAAGTCATAATAGAGTCTAATAATCCTTTTTCCGAGGAATATTTGTGATCTTTACGAGGAAAATGTAAGAAAATCCATGAACAGCTGCAGCTGCTAAAGACTGCAATATTCACTGAGAGCAGTACCTGCGAAGACGCATGGAGGAGTGCGTAATTGTGGCAGTGCAGCTGTTCCCCATCAAGACTGTTCTGTGGAGGGGGCTACTATAGCCAAATATAGTCTTCTTCTACTGGTCTTCCTTCTTCCTGCATTGTAACAAGGGCAGCGCCGGATTACCAAATAGGCAGTGTAGGCAACGGCCTATGGGCCCCACGCTGTTTACGCACAGTGGGGGGGGGGGGGGCAGCCGTTGTGTTCGCCCCGGGTGCAACATTTAGGGTTGGTGCAGAAACTAGTCTGTCGCTGACCCCTTGTATAGTTGCTCCCCTGACACACAGCAACAAATTCTTACAGCACAATCGTCTCCTCTACTTCTGACACCTTGGAACTACCCAGGCTGGTTTAAGGGGGCGGATCTGCTGTCAGGAGGAAGACCAATCAGGTGGCAGTTACAGGCTCTTTACTGTCTGGTTGGGATTCCTGTCTGTGACAGCAGGTGGCGCTCTCTCATTCGGCCCCCGGCGGTATTGGGGTTGTTGGTATGGCATTAGGGAGGCGTGGCCGGAGGGTTCTGCAGAGGGGTGGGGGTGAGCTCAGCGGCACAGAGAGGTGCAGGTCATACATTTAAGATAATATTGATTTGACCTTTGAAAGAAAATTTATGTTAATTACGTTTTCCTAAATTGTTTCCAAAAAAGATATAAAAAAATCAAATCAACTCAAAGAAACGAAAACTTTACATTAAAGACTCCATAGAGAAAACGTTGTATTAATGTAATGTACCCAATAACAATGTAAAGTATATAAACCATAGACATCAGGCTCACATAGCTTGTCTCCTAAAAGCTCATCTGTTTTGTCGTGTATTTGTAAGCATTTTTCTGCTCAAAAGCAATAAATAAATACAAATAAATAATAAGGAATAATAAATAAAATACATAAATATTAATAAAATAATAAATAAAATAAGCTTAACCCTTAATATTAACCCCTAATTCTAATCCTAACCCCCAACCCTAATATTAACTGCTAACCCCTAAACCTAATTAACTCCAAACACTAACCTAGCAAATTAAATAATAATAAATAAAATAAAATAAATACATTTTAAATAAAACCTCTAACCCTAACCCCTTACAAAAAAAGTAAAATAAATCATTATAAATAAATACATTAAAATATATCAATAATAGTGATAATATATACATTTTATTTATTTATTTTTGCACTAGCACTTTATGATTTTTTTGCCTCATACTTAATTGTTTTAGACATATGTTTGTGCTCTGTATTTCACATTTATCAGGAGACTACTGAGCAATTGCCACTTTATGATTGCTTTATTTGCACATTAATGTGTTTTTGCATTTATTATGCTATATTGATTATTGCATTTTTATTAATATTTATGCCACTTTATTTTACCTTATTTTCTTTTAGATTTTGATTAGAACGCTGCTGTTTTGAATTCTAAATAAATAATAAATAAAAGCGGATGAAAAAGCTGAAAAGCATAGCAACGAATGATGAAACATGATGATTTACAGATAAAAAAGCCAAGCACTTTTAACTGCTTGCGGACCAGCCGCCGCAGTTTTACTGTGGCAGGTTGGCTCCGCTGAGCAAAATCCCATTAATGTATGTGATGTCTCAAGGCTTGGATAGCTGGTGCATGCGCGCCGCCACGAGCTCCGGAAGTCCGACCACGGGTCGCGATAACTCGATGTCCGGGGGATACCCGCGATCGTCTCTGCATTTCCCCGTTCTGCTCTAATGACAGGACAATAATCACCGCTCCCTGTGATCAGGAGCGGTGACCAGTTTCATGTCACACACAGCCCCCACAGTTAGAATCACTCCCTAGGACACACTTAACCCCTGCAGTGCCCCCTCCTGGTTAACCCCTTCACTGCCAGTCATTTTTACACAGTAATCAATGTATTTTTAATTGCACTGATCGCTGTATAAATGTGAATGGTCCAGAAATAGCACCAAAAGTGTCCGATGTATCCATCATAATGTTGCAGTCACAATAAAAATCGCTGATCGCCGCCATTACTAGTAAAAAAAAAAATATTAATAAAAATGCCATAAAACTATTCCTTATTTTGTAGACACTATAACTTTTGCACAAACCAATCAATAAATGCTTAATGCGATTCTTTTTATTATTTTTTTTTACCAAAAATATGTAGAAGAATATGTATTGGCCCACATTGAGGAAAAAAGTGTATATTTTTGGGGGGAATATTTATTATAGCAAAAGTAAAAAATAATGTTTTTTTCAAATTTGTCGCTCTTTTTTTGTTTATATCGCAAAAAATAAAAACCGCAAAAGTGATCAAATACCACCAAAAGAAAGCTCTATTTGTGGGGGGAAAAAAAGGACATCAATTTTGTTTGGGAGCCACACTGACCGCACAATTGTCAGTTAAAGCGACGCAGTGCCGAATAGCAAAAAGTGCTCTGTTCTTTGGCCAGCCAAATGCTCCGGGGCTGAAGTAGTTAAAAACACTGTACAAGAATACTCAAAAAAGCCCCCATACAAACTCCTGAAAAAAAATGCGACACTCATGTGGGAATGCCACGTGGTGCCAGGCGTTGCACAGCTGCCACTTTTGCTGCATTTTGTAGGGCAGCCATTGAAATTAATAGCCTGCCCTATGCATGTAGCATGTCAACATGCAATAAAACTCACACCTGTGCATTATGGTGTGAATGGCGACTGGGGCTGCTGAAATCAACCGACCTCTACAACTTCTCTTGGAATTTTCCTGTCCTCTGGTGCCTGCAGCGTCTCACATGCTCCTGACCTTGTGGGGTTGTCAAACACTCCGGTCTCCGGAGTTTACAGAGAAGGGTGCCAAAATTTGAAATGTGCATATTTTTTTTTTTTTCAAATAAGAGCTCATAGAAGAATGGTTGGCTTGACATACACAGTATGATGTAGTTGCCCACTACCATTGACACAGAAGTCTTTGCATACCTCCCAACATTTTGAGATGGGAATGAGGGACACCTATTAGCAAACGTATGCAGGCATAGGACACACCCCCTGCCACACCCCCTTAAAAGGAGAATTAACCCCCAAAAAAGGTTAATTAAATCCACAAGGGCTTTTTTTACCACTAATAATATATATATATATATATATATATATATATATATATATATATATATATATATATATATATATATATATATTTATTTATTTATTTATTTATTTATTATATATATTTTTTTATTTTTTTATTTACAAATGCAGCAATTTATAATTTGGATGAAAGGTTTAGCACTGGGAAACACTTTTTGAATCCTCTGGAACCACCTCTAGAACCATAAACGTAACCACTTCACGGCTGGAATCTATGATGTAAGCCTATGTGACATCCCACAGTGGTAAATTTGCCGCTGGACAAATAATACAAATGGTCTCCCATTCTTTTTCTGATCTCTCTAATGGTCTTGGCTACGTAAAAGGCATTGCAGGCGCAGACCATGAGATAGATGACTCCCCTAGTGCCACAGTTGACATGTTTAGGGGACAAAAAAAAGTTCTCCATTGGGGAGCACAAAAATTGTGCCCTCTAAAATACAGGGGCAGCGTGGGCAATGGCCACAACGAAAGGTACCCGGGGGGGGGGGGGGGGGCGCGATGACGCCAGGGGTTCCACCCGATAGTGGCTACTAGTAAGTCTGACTCGGAGTGATGTTGCCCTGCGGAACACTAGTTCTGAGTTGGGCCTGACATACTTCCCCAGAACATGATGGACAGTTAAAAGATGCCAATGGTCCAAAAGGAGGCTTGGTAGTACACCGTGGTGGGCAGAAAACCTACACGGTTTAGGAGATATTTGCCGGAAGACAGGCACCGCTGTCTACGGCGCATGCGCCGTAGACAGCGGCACGCAGGCGCACTGAGCGCGCCGCGGTCAATGGCAATATGCCGCGAGTGGCGGCTCCCTGCGCATGCATGGGAATGACGTCATCGCAGCTTCGCGATGACAGCGGCGGAGCAGCGACATCCACCGAGAAGATGGATGCGCCGAACTACAGGGGACAGCGGTGACTTCGCTGGCTCCTGTGTCAGGTAAGTGACACATGTTTTTTTTTTTAAGCACATGATTAAAGCCTGAGGCACTTGGATTGGCTGGGAGGAAACGCCGGGGAAGCAGCAACCTGGACTGGGTAAGTGCGGACCTGGCATGCGGGGGGTGTTTGTTTGAGCCCCCCCTCACCCCCCAAAAAATGGAGCACCAGCCGGCACTGCCTGTGGCATGTGGAACTTCACGTGTGCTCCGATGGCTATTCATCTCTGTCACATTCATCTTCACTTGTATAACCTGGAAAAGACCATCAATCCTCCTGAAAATGTAACTTTACAGAACATCTGTACAGTTTATACAGAATACAGAAGGACATGAAGGAAACGGATGTGGGAACTCGTTATTGGTGTATAGTGCACCTGGATTTTCTCTTGGAGGGAATCTCAGCTGTAAAACAAATCTGGTTATTTCAGCAGATGTGGTCTGTATCAGGACCAGGCAGAGATGGAAGAAACAGTCTATGATGGGGGAAGTTCAATGGTGGAGTACTGGAAATCAGCCATGTAAAGGTTTCTTTTGTTACTCCATTTACTCCCTTCTTTTGTTATAAACTGTTTTCATCCTGTAGAAAGTCTGCAGACAGGAAACCAAACGTCACATATAAATTTTGAAAATCAACTGTTGGGGAGTTAATCCACAGGAAAGGGAAATTATTAAATATACAGATCTCCTGCAGGTAGTTTCCAGGTTGGGTACAGCATTCTGAGACTTTCTCTGAAATGCCAAGCCCAATTTACATCTAAGATGGACACAAAGCAAAACTCTAAAGAGGTTCCAAGATAAGGAGAAAAATATATACACTGTTGGGACACCCACCTTTACATGCACATGAACTTTAATGGCATCCCAGTTTAAAGCCCCATACACACTATCAGATTTTCTGCTAATTTTTGTCTTCAGATTTACCAAAACCATGTAGTGCAAGGGCCTGCCTGATTGCATACAAAATGAAACTCCTAAGGTTTGACCTCATATTATATGGTTTTGGTAAATCTGAAGGAAAAAATCAGCAGAAAATCTGATAGTGTAATGGAGCTTTAGTCCGTAGGGTTCAATATTGAGTTGGCCCACCCTTTTTCAGTTATAACAGCTTCTGGGAAGGCTGTCCACAAGGTTTAGGAGTGTGTCTATGGGAATGTTTGACCATTCTTCCAGAAGCGCATTTTTGAGGTCAGGCACGGCTCTTGGACAAGAAGACCTGGCTCGCCATCTCCGCTCTAATTCATCCCAAAGGTGTACTATCAGGTTGAGGTCAGGACTCTGTACAGGCCGGTCAAGTTCCTCCGACCCTAAACTCACTCATCCATGTCTTTATGGACCTAGCTTTGTGCACTGGTCCAAATCATTTGGTGGACAGGGGATTGTGGTGTGGGGTTGTTTTTCAGGGGTTGCGCTTGACCCCTTAGTTCCAGTGAAGGGAACTCTTAAGGTGTCAGCATACATTTTGGACAATTTCATGCTTCCAACTTTGTGGAAACAGTTTGGGGATGGCCCCTTCCATTTTCAACATGACTGCACAACAAGTGCACAAAGCAAGGTCCATATAATATACTAATATTGCTCAGGGATCCCTTCTCCAAGGCTCCTCTCTCTCCTTTTAGGCTGTACTTATGTAACAAACCAAAAATATACTCCAAATAGTGTATTAATGCTTTATTATTAGAGGTTAAATCCATTAACAGCATTTACACATAAAATGTGATTGATGTGTCCGGGAGGCTCCTGTGTTCCTTGGACCAGAATTGAGCAAACCGGAAGCGACATAGGTGACATAAGGAAGCTCTGACCAATGCATTTCGTCATCAGGAGCTTCTATATAAAAGCAGAACTTTTTGTTATTGGGTGCTCAAATTTTAACTGTCAGCCACATGAGATAAAAAAAAATAAAAACCATTCAGGCCACAAAGAATGTCAGTTAACTTTAAAGAACAGTCAGAAGTAAATATGTCTTCTGTAAAAGCTCGGTTGGAAGCACCTACCTCAATGGCCTCTATTAGGTCCTTAGCAAGTCTTCAGTTAATGTCCAGGAGCAGGCCAGCTTTTTAATGGTTTGTGAAGATGGGGAACTGCAGCTTGTTTTCACCTACATTTCACTTGCATTTTAGATGCTTCTGAGATCATCCAGAGATCATTGGCAGATGCATTTGATCTACAGCTGACCTCTTTCTGACTTAAGCTACACCAACCTGCTTTGAGGTGCTTTTGAATTGCCATTGACTAGTATGGGGAGACCAGCAGTTCTGATGTAAACAAAAGTCCATTGACTTTAGCCTGTAAAGAGGAAATTCGCCCAGCTATGGGAAAACTAAAGCTGGCCATACACAGTGTAAAAAAACGAACAGATTCCTCCATTCACACTAATGGGGTGGATGTTGGAATCCACCCGCCGGGACATTGAATTCTGAAAGTGGTGTCCACCACTGCCAGTCAAAAAAAAATTTGCAATGTATCTCTTTTCGACAGAAGTCAATAAAATTATCAACTTCTGCCGAGCGTCCTTGTAGAGTTCAATCAGGGTATGGCCAACTTAAGAGGCAGCAGATAAGCAGATACAAATACTGTAGCTGCTTACTTTATAAAAGACACATACTTAGCAGCCTATCCATCTGAGCACCCAAAGTCTTCACCACTCTTTTTGTTTCTGCACCACTATCTTGGATTCAGAGCTGGTTGTCAGTTCCTAATGACTCCCAACTGCCCCCCCCCCCCCCCCCGCTGCACATGTGCAAGATCCACTGACTGGGGGAGACTGTGCTGAAGCCTCTACGAGTGGTTGGATGGGTGATATGTATTCTAGGAGGAGGCAATCTGAGGGCTATGTCATCCTTGCCTGCACGAAGAATGGGGACCTGGGAAGAAGCTCCTACTGAAAAAGATACCTGCATACTCATACAGCTGTAACATGCTGCAGTGCAATTAATTGTGAATGGCACCCCAACACACCTTGCCAGTAGTGTATGTGCTGTGTTTCAGTTCACTTCCAAAAATGGTGAATGCCCCACTTTTGGTAATTTTTGGAGCATTAGCAGCCTATTCATTTTGAATGGGATGCCTTAACGCAATGCATGTTGGTGCAGAGCATATTGTACATCACCAGGTATCTGTTAACACACCACAATAGTACCAACTGGTTCTTACTGCTTGTTAAGAATATTTAAAAGCTTTAGGACCCATGTATTTCCAACTTGCAGACAAATTTTGTTCCCGTTCACATAGAAAAATCTAAATTCAAAATCGGCAGCTAACGTTTTTAGATGCTCTATTCTGGACCCTCCAGCAAGGAAAAAATCTAGGCAGATCTCTTTGTTGTGAGGAGGCAGGGCAGCTGTGTTTGTAACTTTGCCACATTGAGGGGCCAATGAACGGGGACATGTATTGTAAAATCTTGAACCTTCTTCCCTCCAGAACACTGAAGATGGGTCGTGGATGGGTCTTCCAGCATGACAATGACCCAAAACATACACCAAGGCAACAAAGAAGAAGTACATTAAGGTCATGAAGTGGCCTAGTCAATCTCCAGACCTTAATCTTATAGAAAATGTATGGAGGGAGCTGAAACTTCGCTTTGTCAAGAGACAGCCAAGAAACCTTAAGGATTTAGAGAAGATCTGTAAAGAAGAGTGGACCAAAATCCCTCCTGAGATGTGTGCAAATCTGGTAACCAACTAGAAGAAACACCTTACCTCTGTGCTTGCCAACAAGGGTTTCTCCACCAAGTGCTAAGCCATGTTTTGCTTGGGGATAAAATACGTATTTTACTAACTGAACTACAACTTAATTGATAGCATTTGTTTTATTTCTGGATTTTTGGTTGATATTCTGTTTTAATCTAAAATTACAAAATCTGCAGGGGATCAAATAATTAGTTTCCCCACTGTATACCATTGCTTTATTCCACATAGAAGTACAACATAATGATGTCTTGCAATTACTACCGTGTGTGTCATACTAAAACAACCCAACATGTTTCAAACTTATGTGTTCTTCAGGGGTGCTCATGGTGTTTGCTCTGAAATATAATGTAAATATGTTTTAGCACCTCATTAAATGTTACATAGTTACATAGTAGGTGAGGTTGAAAAAAGACTCAAGTCCATCAAGTCCAACCTATGTGTGTGATTAAAAACTCCCTTTTCTGAAAAAGTTTTATCCCTTTTGTGGGGTCACCAGTATGGTATTTGTATATTGAAATCATATTCCCTCTCAAGCGTCTCTTCTCCAGAGAGAATAAGTTCAGTGCTCGCAACCTTTCCTCATAACTAATATCCTCCAGACCCTTTATTAGCTTTGTTGCCCTTCTTTGTACTCGCTCCATTTCCAGTACATCCTTCCTGAGGACTGGTGCCCAGAACTGGACAGCATATTCCCGGTGCGGCCGGACCAGAGTCTTGTAGAGCGGGAGAATATTCGTTTTATCTCTGGAGTTGATCCCCTTTTTAATGCATGCCAATATTCTGTTTGCTTTGTTAGCAGCAGCTTGGCATTGCATGCCATTACTGAGCCTATCATCTACTAGGACCCCCAAGTCCTTTTCCATCCTAGATTCCCCCAAAGGTTCTCCCCCCAGTGTATAGATTGCATTGATATTTTTGCCACCCAAATGCATTATTTTACATTTTTCTACATTGAACCTCATTTGCCATGTAGTTGCCCACCCCATTAATTTGTTCAGATCTTTTTGCAAGTTTTCCATATCCCGCAGAGACGTTATTGCCCTGATTAGCTTAATACCATCTGCAAATACAGAGATTGAACTGTTTACCCCATCCTCTAGGTCATTTATGAACAAATTAAATAGGATTGGTCCCAGCACAGAACCCTGGGGGACCCCACTACCCACCCCTGACCATTCAGAGTACTCCCTATTTATCACCACCCTCTGAACTCGCCCTTGTAGCCAGTTTTCAATCCATGTACTCACCCTATGGTCCATGCCAATGGACCTTATTTTGTACAGTAAATATTCATGGAGAACTGTGTCAAATGCTTTTGCAAAATCCAGATACACCATGTCTACGGGCCTTCCTTTATCTAGCTGGTAGCTCACCTCCTCGAAGCAGGTTAGAAGATTGGTTTGGCAAGAACGATTCTTCAGGAATCCATGCTGATTACTGCTAATGATACCGTTCTCATTACTAAAATCTTGTATATAGTCCCTTATCATCCCCTCCAAGAGTTTACATACTATTGATGTTAGGCTAACTTGTCTGTAATTCCCAGGGATGTATTTTGGGCCCTTTTTAAATATTGGTGCTACATTGGCTTTTCTCCAATCAGCTGGTACCATTCCAGTCAGTAGAGTATTAGGAACAATGGTCTGGCAATTACTTGACCGAGTTCCCTAAGTACCCTCGGGTGCAAGCCATCTGGTCCCGGTGATTTATTAATGTTAAGTTTCCCAAGTCTATTTCTAATTCTGTCCTCTGTTAACCATGGAGGTGCTTCCTGTGATGTGTCATGAGGATAAACACTGTAGTTTTGGTTACTGAAGCCCCCCGATTCCCTCGTAAGGACTGAGGAGAAGAATAAATTCAATACCTTCACGATCTCCCCATCCTTTGTAACCTGATGTCCTTCCTCATTCTTTATGGGGCCAATATGGTCTGTCCTCTCTTTTTTACTGTTTACATATAAAGTATTTCTTGGGATTTTTTTTTCTCTCCTCCGCTATGTGTCTTTCATGTTCTATCTTAGCCGTCCTTATTGCACCCTTACATTTCTTGTTGCATTCTTTATAAAGTCTGAATGCTGATGATGATCCCTCGACCTTGTATTTTTTTGAAGGGTTTCTTCTTTGCTTTTAAATACATTTTTACACTGGAGTTAAGGACTTATTCAATATGCTCTTAAAGCAAACCCATCTCTCCTCCACATTCTTTGTTCCTAAGATTTTATCTCAATTATCTCAATGCCTTCTAGTAAGGTTCGTAGTTTAGGGAAGTTGGCTCTTTTGAAATTCAGTGTCTTTGTATCCTCCTTATGTTTCCTATTTGTGTGATTTACACGGAAGCCAGTTTAACTGTGGTCGCTGTTTCCTAAATTGCCCTGTATTTCCACATCCGTGATCAGGTCTGTATTGTTTTTAATCTGTAGATCCAGTAACGCTTTATTTCTAGTTGGTGCCTCTACCATCTGACCCAAAAAATTGTCCTGTAAGACATTGAACTGGCGAGCCTTACATGAATGTGCAGTTCCCTCCGACTAGTCTATGTCTGGATAATTAAAATCCCCCATTATGATAACATTTCCCATCCTAATCCAAACTGTGATAGGAGATCTGTCTCCCCTTCCTCTCTCAGGTTAGGGGGTCTATAGCATACTCACAGTATTATTTTCCCCTTAGCTTCATCCCTTTTGGAGCTCTACCCATAAGGATTCCACCTCCTCCCTAGCTCCCTTAGTGATGTCATCTCTCACATTCACTTGTACATTATTCTTGATATATAGGCATACCCATCCCCCTTTTTTACCCTCTCTATCCTTGCGATAAAGGGTATACCCTTGAATGTTTGCCAGCCAATCATGAGAGCTGTTGAACCAGGTCTCTGAAATGCCCACAAAATCCAAATCCTCCTCGTACAATAGTATCTCCTAGTTCACCCAATAGTATCTCTAGTTCACCCATCTTGTCCACCAGGCTCCTGGCATTGGTGAACATGCCACGTAGTTTAGACCGGTCACATATTATCCTCTTATTGGGTGTTCCGAGATTGCAACTAGGACTTGCTACTATACTTACCTTGGGTTTATGTGCTTTGGCCAACCTGCCACTTATGCCCCCAATACTACCCTCTGGAATATGTTTGCGCTGACTATCTCTACCTCTGAACCCTCCCCCCATCACCTAGAAATTCATTGCACTGATACAATCTCAAGTCTTTAAATGTCATATTTTATACATACATCATCTAAATACGTAGCGTTATAAAAGCTATAAAAAATAAAATTTGTAGCTCACTGCCTCCATTTTGGTACACGGGGAACGCTACCAGACTAACTGGCTAAGGGTTTTATCTCTGTCCACGTGCTGAAGATATGGGATGCACTGAATACACGGGAGCAGCTGTCGCAACTGGTATCTCCACTCGCACCTCTAGGAGACTTCCCCATGGTTTACTCCAGGGTAACATCTCCCCTATTTCAGCATGTGGGCAAGGGACGGGGAGATGCGATGTGGGAGGTTCATACATGAATAAGGCCTAGTCTCTTTGGACTGGCTACGTTCCCAATTTGGCCGCTTCCCGATGGACGAGTGGCACTATAGACAATCACAACACTTTAGCAGCAGCCTGCCTCACCATGTCAGACCACCTTCCTCTATGACCCCGTTTGAAAAGCTGTGTAAATCCGCTGATCCCATCCCTCACTCTATTTCAGTACTAGAGATGTTGCAGTGTGCGGAATCCCGAGGTAAGCCAATATACATACGAGAGTGGGAGAGCGACCTGCAGCATACGTTTACAGAGACCCAACTGGACCATCTGTATCAGTTGACTCACAAGAGCTCAGTGGATTGTAAAAGAGCTAGAAGAAGGCGCGGTGGCTCGGCAAGAAGAACGGAAGAGGGGGACAAGACCCCCGAAGTCGAAAGAAGAGGGCGGCGGCGAAGAAGAAAGCCGGGCTCCTCCGCTAGTAAAAGAGCTAGCAGAAGATAGAGGAGGACTCCGGCGAGAAGACCCCCGAAGATGAACAGAAGACCCCCGGAGCTGTGCAATAAACTATTTTAACCCTTGTGTGTTGTGTTTTATTTTTACTTTTTTCACAGGTGAATGGGTAGGGGTACATTGTACCCCATACTCATTCACATAGGGTGGGGGGCCGGTATCCGGGGGCCCCCTTATTAAAGGGGGCTCCCGGATTCCGATATGCCCCCCGCCCGCAGACCCCGACAACCAATGGCCAGGGTTGTCGGGAAGAGGCCCTTGTTCTCATCAACATGGGGACAAGGTGCTATGGCACCTCCCCATGTTGAGGGCATGCGGCCTGGTACGGCTCAGGAGGGGGGGGGGGGGCGCTCGCTCGTCCCCACCCCCTTTCCTGGCCGGTCGGGTAGCGTGCTCGGATAAGGGTCTGATGTGGACCTAGGGGGGGACCCCCACACCAATTTTTCAGCGTAGGGATTTCCCTTTAACTCCATACCAGGTGACGGGTCCAGCGACGCCTCCTTCGCTGGCCCCGGCTACCTGGGGACGCGTTCAAAATGAGCGGACCTTCCTCCGCGTGTGTGGGCGAGTCCGTTCATTTAAAAAGTACAGCGGATAGTCCGGCGGACTTAGTACGCCGTATTAGTCCGCTGAAAAAGTGCCGTGTGTGGGCAAGTAGCTCGTTCGGAAAGTCCGGCAGGAAGTCTGCCAGACTAAGTCCGCCGGATAGTCGGCTACGTGTGTACGCGGCATTAGTAACTATGTTGCACTCTGGTGGTTGATGGTGTTCCTTAGTAACTGTGTTGCACTCTGTTTTTCTGCTGAAAAAATAAAATAAAGATTATATAAAAAAACTGGCTAAGGGTTTTAACACAACCCATTTATTTGAATGCGCCAAACAGACCCAAATAAGGTCTGCCCCATTTTTTTTTCTGACACACCACAACACACACACTAGGAAGTTCCCATGTATGGTGCACTGTAATACAGATAGGTTGGAACTGCTTTGGTTTAGTGTGTTTAATTTCAAAAGAATGGTACCACACTACAGTATGTGCGTTGCAGCAATGTGTGTTAAAATGTGCGTTTCTAGGTCTGACTGTCCATAGTCTGGCCACAGGGGCACTTTAAGGTAAACTCTACAAACATAACTGAAACTGTGATCTAGCTGAAAATACATGGCGCCGTCCTTTAAATGGTTCCTTCTCATTTTTGACTGCAGTATACGTTTAACGCTGCGGGTTGCTGTCCCTTGTATAGACTATGACGTGAATACAGGTAACTGAATTCTACAATGGTAAGCAACGGGGAATAGCATCTAATTGCCTGCAGCACATTATGCAGAAGATAATGTCACCTTTGTGCAAGTTAGATAGATATTTGCATGTGTTGAGCCTGGAGCTGTGAAGACTGCAGACAAGTAAACCCCTGACACCACCTATTGATTTAATGCAGATTGCAGCAGTGTTTGTTTTTTTTGTTCATCATTAAACTATGAATACAGATATTTGATTCTGAGTTACACCCCACAAAATAAAGCAATTCTGTCACTGTGTGGCAGAATAGTGTTAAAAAATATATACATATATTTTTTTAATTACCTTTTATTTTTCACCTTCATGCTGTGCGTGCAATTGATTCATTGTTGGTTAAAGGTGAAGGATCAGCAGTTTGGGCTTCTTCCTTTTGATAGGTAAGACCAGAAAACACCTAGAATCAATCAGTAAGCTATTAACGTCATTAAATAAGCCTGCATAGGAGTTGCAGTCAGAAATATCCAATATATCCAGCCAACATATCCTTAGGAGGTATTTTTATAGCGGTGAATGTGATTTTCATAAAGAATTCACTGGTGGTAAATGAATGACACATGCACAGGGGAGGGCTGGCAGCCTTAGGCCTGGGGGGCAAGTCCAGTCAAGTGGCCCATTGAACCACTGAATCAGCTCACCACCCATCTACACCACATTCCCCATACAGAGAGAGAGGGAGACTACTCCGCATTACCCCAAAGAGAGAGAGACTGCTTGACACTGCATGCACACAGAGAGAGACTGCTTCACACTGCCTGCACAGAGAGAGACCCCGCTTCACACTGCCTCCACAGAGAGAGACCCCGCTTCACACTGCCTGCACAGAGAGAGACCCCGCTTCACACTGCCTGCACAGAGAGAGACCCCGCTTCACACTGCCTGCACAGACCCCGCTGTACACTGCCTGCACAAAGAGAGCAGTCACTTTCTGTGCAGGCACTGTGAAGCAGTCAGTCTCTGTACAGGCAGTGTGAAGTGGAGCAGTCTCTCAGAGAATGGAGCAGTCTCTCAGAAAGAGACTGCATGATTGCCCCCAGAGAGACTGAGAAAAAGAGCTTGCCCCTTCCCCACACCCAGTACACAGACCAATGAGACTGCAGCAAGATGAAGACTAATGACTGTGCTGTCACTGCCACCACACTAAGCACTACCTGTGGAGTCCGGAGCTTCTCTGGTGAGTGATCACCACACCACTGGCAAAAGCCAAGCAAGCAGAGTAGCTGAGAGTCACAGTGAGCGCAGCAGGCTAAACACGCAAGTCCTGCTGTCTCCCCGGCATGAACACCAGATTCCCCAGGGTGCAGGTTCCTCCTGTCTCAATTGCGGATAGTAAGAAATGCACATGCAGGCGCATGCCAGAGCACCAGCCAGATTAAGGGCATTGTGGGCCTGGTGCTGCAGCGGAGCAGGTTTAGGAGTGGCAGGGATATGAGGTAAGTAATGTCATATCCCAGCTCTTGCCCAGACTTGGTCACAGCCCCACAGGGCTGTAATGTTAGGGAAGCCCAGAACTTGAATTACCAAGCTTCCATAAGAGCCGTGTGTCGGTGTGTGCTCTGAGGTGAAAGTTTCCAAGCCATCAGAATACAGTGATCACTGCTGGCAGCTATAGCAGCCAGCACTGATCGCTAAAAAACATAAAGACACGCTGGTTGTACTGTCAGTTGATGGAGTCAAATTCTGTACAACCAGTCTGCACAGAGATAGATTGAAATGTCTGCTGAACTGGCAGAATTTCAATCTGTCTATTGTGGCCTAAGTCCACCAGTCTCTGGGTTTAATAATATCCTCAAATCTTCTGAAAGGGGGGCTCCACTTAGGTGTAGAAATTCACTTTGAACGCCACCTTATTTCCAGAACTCTCTTTAGGGTCCTTTAACACTGAAGGCACTGTACAGGCGTTTTAGTGCTAAAAAATAGTACCTGTAAAGCACTTCTTATGCCACCCCAGGTTTCCCACTGGAGCGGTGCGCTTGAAGGACATTCTGAAAAGTCCAGCAAGCAGCATTATTGAGGCGGTTTGGGAGAGGTGCCCAGCCCATTGAAATGAATGCAACACGGCCGTTTTTAACACTTTCTTTGGCCACTAGTGGGGGTTAAAAGTGCCCCGCTAGCGCCACTAAAACAATGATAAAGCGCCACTAAAATGAGCAGCGCTGTACCACTACCGCCCACATTGCCCCAGGGTGAAAGTACCCTTTGGTATTACATGTGCAAACAAAAAGGTGAGACCACATCTAATACCTACAGAGAGTAATGGAAATAAGGTGGAGTTCAAAGTGAACAGTGTCATTACCTGCAGGGATTGGCATTTAGGGGGGTTAAAGCAGGTAGGGATGAAATGTGATATCAACTATTCACTGCCTGTCAAATGCCTCTGAAAAGTGACCTGAGCATGGATCACTTTTCAGAGGAGTGGCAGTGGCTTCTGCAAGTGAATACAAGCATTTAGGCTCACACTGGTGTGCTGCGGTTTGGCTGCAGTGCGGGTGTACTGGCGGGTGTCACACCCCCTCAGACTTCTTTTAGGTTACTCATTGTTGCTGCATGTTCTGAAAGTGCACCAAACATGCAGCATGCAGGATGTTTTGTGCACTTTCAGAACATGCAGTAAAAATGTGCATCCTCTATGTCCCAGGGGCAACATACAGGATGACTGCCAGTACACCAGCACTGCAGCCAAACTGCAGCATGTCAGTGAGAGCCCACATCATACCACCTAGCTCTAGGAGGGCAAGGTACTGGCACAGGCTGCTAGAAAAAAAACTCTTTGGCTGCAGAGAGGAGGAAAGAGGAGGAGCTCACTTACTTGGATGGTCCCAGCCTCCCAGGAGCCTCACTGGATTCCATCCAACTGCTCAGATTGAGCAGAGAGCAGGTCCAGCCTCTGCCAGCCAATGGTGTGGAGTAAGGAGGGGCTGGGCGGGGCTGTGCTGTGTAACACAGACTGTCAGCCCTGACATGAAGACATCGCTGGCTCACAGTACTGGACTCGGCCAGCTCAAGAACTGTCCATATTGCGGTTTTGAGCTGATGACACAGCAGCCTTTGCCACCGCATATCAGAGCAGCCCAGGGGGCAATTGCATCCCTGCCCCCTGGCCCAGCCCTCCCCTGCACATGCACCTAGAAGATTCACATGTTTGGTCAGGATTCACTGCTCTATTTAATCCCTTAAATCTCAATCTTGCAGCCCTTTGGCACTTTTCATGTGGCCCTTTGGGGCCCCTGCAGACACTGTGTTTCCCTAATGCCCTGTTATAGCAGTGATCTCTAGCAGTCTCGTGTAATGCATCTCCAGTCTAATGCCCTGTACACACGATAGGATTTTCCGACAACACCATAGATTTTTTTTCTGAAGGATATTGGATCAAACTTGTCTTGCATACACACAGTCACACAAATGTTGTCGGAAATTCCGAACGTGAGAATGCGATGACGTACAACACGTACGACGAGCTGAGAAAAATGAAGTTCAATAGCCAGTGCAGCTCTTCTGCTTGATTCCGAGCATGCGCGGGCTTTTGGCCGTTGGAATTGTGTATACACGTTTTGTTGTCGGAAAATTTGAGAACCCGCTCTCAAACATTTGTTGGCGGAAATTCCAACACCAAATGTTCTATGGAGCATACACACGGGCAGACTTTCCGACAATAAGCTCACATCCAACATTTGTTGTCGTAAAATCCTATTGTGTGTACAGGGCATACGACTCTCTTGAAACATGTTCCCAGTCTCCATCAACTCCTATATCAAATTCAAAGTCTTTGACAGTCTCCTGCTGCATGTCCACAGTCTCTGACCATCTGCTGTATGATGCCCACAGTCTCTGACCATCTCTTGCATTATGTCCACAGTCTCTGACCATCTGCTGTATGATGCCCACAGTCTCTGACCATCTCTTGCATCATGCCCACAGTCTCTGACCATATCTTGCATCATGCCCACAGTCTCTGACCATATCTTGCATCATGCCTACAGTCTCTGACCATCTCTTATATCATATCCACAGTCACTGATCATCTCTTGTTTTATGCCCACAGTCTCTGATCATCTCTTGCATCATGCCCACAGTCTCTGACCATCTGCTGTATGATGCCCACAGTATCTGACCATCTCTTGCATCATGTCCACAGTCTCTGACCATCTGCTGTATGATGCCCACAGTCTCTGACCATCTCTTGTATCATGCCCGCAGTCTCTGACCATCTCATGCATCATGCCCACAGTCTCGGACCATCTTTTGTATCATATCCACAGTCTCTGATCATCTCTTGTATCATGCCCACAGTCTCTGACCATCTGCGATGGGATCCATAGTGAAAACACAAAAAATAAGACAGCTATCTACAAGCACACTGCTAAAGTCGCATAGACTCGGTATGTAAAAGTCCTAATACCGCTATTTCCTTTGGCAGAACGTCTCACAGTAGCAAAGAGTAGCAAACAGCAGCCAATTAAACACACACATTGGCCTTTCACTGCCCCTTTGTCCTACATACGTGCAGTCTGTTCCTTCCTGGCTGCTTCTACAGACTGGATGGAGGAGGATTAAAAATAGGTTGTGGTTCCTTTGATTGGATGAAGGCCTCTGTGATGCCACAAACTTGATTTGGGGAGGTAAAAGATACCCCACAAAGCTCTGGCCCTCCCTCTCAAACCTGCCACTCCTTGGTGATCCATGGAACTCTCCTCTATTGGCTCTGCCCTGAGTTCTCTGCCATAGTAGCTCCTTACAGTCAGTCTCCTTCTCTGCTTTGGAATTTTGGCACACACAGCAGCCCTGCCCACAGCACAGTAGCAGCTTCAAAGCATCTCCTTTCCCTGTGGCACTGACATTTAGCTCTGTGGCCTCTCCTGTTACAGCTTGGTCTGCCCAGGCCCTGTCTTGTGGCAAACTCCTAGGCTTACAGTCTGGGCTGTCTCCCCTGACAGCTTTCAGCACTGTCCACACACTCTATGTTCTCCTCTCTGTTGGGTCCGGTGAACAGAGAATCCTTGATTGTCCTAGGGTCTGTGCACAGGGCATTGGATTAGGCAGTACAGCCAGCTCTCCTGCCCCGGGCCCGGGGCCCATCAGCTCAAGAGGGGGGCCCAGGCACCTGCCAAGCAGGAGTGACTGCTGTCCTGCCTTATTGCCAACTGTTGTGGCTCCCCCGGCAGCCCTGCCAGCTTCTCCTCCTTTTTCCTCCTTCAGCTGCACTGCAGGAAGATTGGTATCTGCATCCCCACCCCCCTGCTCTCCGGGTCCCCCTCCTGTGTGTCCCCCTCCCCTGCAGCATTGTCAGCTTCCCTCTTCTACTCTGCCTCCAGCAGCACAAGGCACACAGGGGGATGTTTTAGGAGGATAGGGAGGGGGTGTGTGCAGTAAATATGTCGTATTTACCAGCCTCTTCCTTTTCTGAATTGACACAGTGAGCGATTGGCACCAATTTCTAACAGCACCCTACCCGTACATAACACAGTACATGTTATAGGACATGCATTGCATATGTGTGTTTGGGAGCATGGAACTATGTTTTGCATTTATCATCAAATGCACCCCAGTGTGCATCTACCGTGCAACGCAGTTGGACTATAATGCACCACAATATACAAAGGCTAATGCTCTGTGCATTGTGGTGCGCTATCTCTTCAAAAATTGTGCAGGAATTGTGCAGGGAACATTCATGGACAACAGCAGTGTGTAGCGGGGTAAGTCTCAGCCGAGCTGACATCGTCTGCCTTGAGGGGCGGAATGAGGCCTGACCAGTCAGAGCCCAAGTGGAGAAGTTTCCATTAAGAGTAGTGGGTCCCTACGCTTTCCCTACTCAACTGGAACTTTTCCCTACCACTAGTACTGTCCCTGACAGATGGCTGAGCTGTCCCTACATTACCCACTAGCTAAATGCATGTCAAACCCAGGAGCCAGGGTCCTAAATAGACTCTGCCTGACCCAAGATGGCAGCCAAAGTCACATGGGATGTCAGCATCTAACCGGATCGCTGCCCTAGTGACCTAGGTAACCATGTTCCTCCTTACTTCCTCTCCCTCTGCAATGCCGCTGTGGTTTAGTGCCATCTGCAGTGGAGAATATAGACTGCACCTGCCTACAAGTGCTCCCACCCAACGGTTCTAAGAATGTGTCTAGTCATCCTTTACATCTTTGCTGCATCCCTGAAAAAAAAGTTACACTTTAAATAGTTTCTCTCTTTAGCCACATCAAGCCATTAAAAAGAAAAAAAAACACACACAGACAATAGCCTGGCGCCATTCTCCTTATTTATTTTACTATCTTTATATCATGTTGGCGGCTGCTGGGATTTCACATCCAGTCCTTGACACATTTGACAGAAGCCGGGTGCTGAAAATGAGAAATGCTTTCATATTAAGTCACCACTGTCGCCATCCCGTCCCTCTGCCAACTGACAAGGAAAACGCCATCATTTTTACACGCAGCTAGTTCCCCCGCCATCTCGATGTGCGCCATTATTCTCCTGGGGTGGCCATGGTCCACTGTTGGAGATCCATATTACACATTGCCTTCAACCGAATACTTTTCATGCCCTTGTACACATTCTAAATCCATCTTCTTATATCATCCTTCAGCTGCAGAAATATTTTAATAAAGTAGAACTCCAGGCAAGTCACAAAATTCAGCAATAAATATGGGAAGTGATAAACTATGCTATCACCTGGCTGTAACGGCTTCCTATAACCCTGAGATAGTGGCCGGCCGCAGAGGGACACCAACCTGAATATATGACAAAGGAAGAGAATGAACAGTATTTATATGCCCATCTATGGCCCATCAAACTAACTGGTTACCACAATTTTTATACAGAAAACATTATTGATATTCTTTATTATTGTTCGGAAAATTTACAAACATTAATTAAAGACATAATATACACTTTCTAAAATATCGCCTCCTCCCTGCCTCCCTTAACCTACTGCAATCGTGTGCATTGCAACCAGTTGTGGGGCCCTTGCAGAGTGGAGAAGGCCCCATTACACAAGGTGCACATGGAAGGGGCTTAGCACATTACAAAAATTACTGTAAAATATTGCCTAACAGCAATACTGGGCATCCGATGTATCTTTAAGCTGGCTGCCGAATTCTTAACAACCAATGATGATGATGATGTGCTTCATACCAGACCCTTACCTGAGCATACAGCCCAGCAGACCAGAAAAGAGGCGGGACGAGCGAGTGCCCCCTCTCCTGAACCATACCAGGACACATGCCCTCAACATGGGGGGGTGCTGCTTTGGGGCAGGGAGGGCTCTGCCCCCCCAAAAAAAACACCTTGTCCCCATGTTGATGGGTACAAGGGCCTCTTCACCACACCCCTGGGCAGAGGTTGTGGGGGTCTGCCGGCAGGGGGCTTATCGGAATATGGCTCACCAGATCTCACCCCCCCATGTAAATACAATACCTCCTACTTATTCACCAAAAAAGTGTAAAAGGTAAATAAAAACATAACACAAGTTTTTGAAAGTCCTTTATTAAAAAATCAAAAATCAAAAAATGACCCTCGGTGTAGATCCATAGTAAATCACGATGTCCACCACCAAATCCAAAAAAAAGAAGAAAAAATAAACCTTCGGGCCCGACAAAGGCTCCTGCCATCTGACAGTTGTTAAATAGGTAAGGGACGGTGCCACCCGATGACGTCATCAGGTGATCCCACCATGTTGTGACTTCCTTGATCAGAGCCCCCCCCCACCCCTTTTTTTTTTTTTGCATTTTTCATTGCCGTGTTCTGCCGAAAATGCCAACTCGCCAAAATCTTCAACCACGCCACTTCCGGTGACTCTACAGCAGCAATAATTGGAGATTTCCATGAGTTTTCTGTTTTCACAGAACACCGACACCGTATACACTATGGTACACAACGACTGTTTTAACAGAACACCAGGTAAGGAGGAAAAAAGTTGTTGCCGTCTTGGAGGCAGCCATGTTTTTGGTTAGTAGTGGGCGGACTAACAATGTCCACTCATTATAATGTGTACCGTAGTGCAGTGTATCTCAACCCCTGGGGGTATACGCACCAAGGGCAGGGGGTATGCCCAGTGTCTCCCGAGTCCTGCCTCACGCAGCCACCTCCCAGGCACACATACAGTACCCGGAGGCTTGCTGTAGCGCGGCACTGTGGTGTACCGGGGGGGGGGGGTGCGCCCTGTGTGCCACACATTGGGGGCGATGTGTCAGGCCCGCGGCAGCTGCTTGGGCTCCTGTAATCATTGGAGCCCATCGCGCTGCTACAAGACTTTTTCCCGGCCAGGGCTGACTAATTAGGGTCAGTAGGTGGCCCCACGTCCTCCTGGCGTGAACTCGCCCGTTCGGATGATGACTGTTGTGGCTCCCTGATCTCCTCTCCACTGTGCAATCCTGCACACAGGAAAAAAATGTAATGTGAGTCCTGCATGTCACTTCCCTGTGTCTGCTCAAGAACTATACACCCCAGCATGCCCAGCTATCAGTGCCTCCTATTAGTGCCCATCAGTGCCTCCTATCAGTGCCTCCTATCAGTGCAATTATGTCATCGGTTGATAAGGACAAGGCAGCTGGCTGCCCGGCCCGCTGCTTAACAACCAGCTATTCTTCACACAGAATTAGAATCAGTCGAAAATTTTCTGACCGATCCGAATTTGAATCATTCTGAAAATTTGGAATCGTTAGAAAATTTATAACTGCAATCAAACAATTTTTTCCATTTCCATGCCTGCTAAGATATGTTTTTGTGTTCATATACAGTATCTCACAGAAGTGAGGACACCCCTCACATTTTTGTAAATATTTTATTCTATCTTTTCATGTGACAACACTGATGAAATGACACTTTGCTACAATGTAAAGTAGTGAGTGTACAGCTTGTATAACAGTGTAAATTTGCTGTCCCCTCAAAATAACGCAAAACACAGCCATTAATGTCTAAACTGCTGTCAGCAAAAGTGAATACACCCCTAAGTGAAAATGTCCAAATTGGGCCCAATTAGCCATTTTCCCTCCCTGATGTCATGTGACTCATTAATGTTACAAGGTCTCAGGTGTGAATGGAGAGCAGATGTGTTAAATTTGGTGTTATCACTCTCACTCTCTCATAATGGTCACTGGAAGTTCAATATGGCACCACATGGCAAAGAACTCTCTGAGGATCTGAAAAAAAGAATTGTTGTTCTACATAAAGATGGTCTAGGCTATAAGAAGATTGCCAAGACCATGAAACTGAGCTGCAGCATGGTGGCCAAGACCATACAGTGGTTTAACAGGACAGGTTCCACTCAGAACAGAACTCGCCATGGTCGACCAAAGTAGTTGACTGCACATGCTCAGCATAACATCCAGAGGTTGTCTTTGGTAAAGAGACGTTTGAGTGCTGCCAGCATTGCTGCAGAGGTTGAAGGGGTGGGGGGTCAGCCTGTCAGTGCTCAGACCATACGCTGCACACTGCATCAAATTAGTCTGCATGGCTTCCATCCCAGAAAGAAGGCTCTTCTAAAGATGATGCACAAGAAAACCCACAGACAGTTTGCTGAAGACAAGCAGACTAAGAACATCGATTACTGGAACCATGTTCTGTGGTCTGATGAGATCAAGATAAACTTATTTGGTTCAGATGGTTTCAAGCATGTGTGACGGCAACCAGGTGAGGAGTACAAAGACAAGTGTGTCTTGCCTACAGTCAAGCATGGTGGTGGGAGTGTCATGGTCTGGGGCTGCATGAGTGCTGCCGGCACTGGGAAGCTACAGTTCATTGAGGGATCCAAGAATACCAATATGTACTTTGACATACTGAAGCAGAGCATGATCCCCTCTCTTCAGAGACTGGGCCGCAGGGCAGTATTCCAACATGATAACGACCCCAAACAAATCTCTAAGATGAGCATTGCCTTGCTAAAGAAGCTGAGGGTAAAGGTGATGGACTGGTCAAGCATGTCTCCAGACCTAAACCCTATTGAGCATCTGTGGGGCATCCTCAAATAGAAGGTGGAGGAGCACAAGGTCTCTAACATCCACCAGCTCTGCGATGTCGTTATGGAGGAGGGGAAGAGGACTCCAGTGGCAACCTGTAAAGCTCTGGTAAACTCTATGTCCAAGAGGGTTAAGGCAGTGCTCAAAAATAATGGTGGCCACAAAAAATATTGACACTTTGGGCAAAATTTGGACATTTTCACTTAGGGGTGTACTCACTTCTGTTGCCTGCGGTTTAGACATTAATGGCTGTGTGTTGAGTTATTTTGAGGGGACAGCAAATTTACACTGTTCTACAAGCTGTACATTCACTACTTTACATTGTAGCAAAGTGTCATTTCTTCAGTGTTGTCACATGAAAAGATATAATAAAATATTTACAAAAATGTGAGGGGTGTACTTGACCATATGTTACTACTACTGGTATGTTGGACCCTGGTCATCCACACTGGACAAATTGTATTGTTTCTATGTTAATATCACAAGCAACGCATCTAAAATACTCTTTGTTAAAAACACCACCAAGGCCCTTCTATGGTGGGAAAAATGTCTGTGGGCAACAAGAAGTCCACCAAAGTGTGCCATGGTGCCACAATAATGATGGGCATTATGAAAGGTGGGTGTTTCTTTGCAGCTCTTGGCATTCGGTCACATTATATCTCAGAGTCCACAATGGAACTTGGTGCTGGAAAACATTGGGTTGCAGAACTGAACAGAAAGCAGATAGTTATATAAAGTCCACCATGTTCTGTTCTCGCTACACGTTTCCCTGTTTGTAACTCAACATGCAGCTAAACCCTCCTATTCTACAATAAGGCAGACTGTAATCTTGAAACTTTAATAACAAAACAGGGTGGGTGAAACTATTAGGAAAAACCAGTACAATCAGTATATGAATTTTTTTTTTAACAGCGATGTTGCCATTAGCGGATATAAATAGATGCAAATTCCAATCCAACATGTGCCCTGATAGCTGGTTCCTTATCTCTAATCTCTAAGATGGTGTCTGAGCTCCCAGGAGGCACCTGATTTCTTTTTTTAGACTGAAGGATAATGGGAACTTTTATTAAAGCTGAACAGTTTCTACAAACTGTAAATTTACTACTGGCTCCATCTTGTGGTCACATCTGATATTGCAGGCAGAACAACTTAAAGCTGAGATCCACCCAAAAATGGAACTTACGCTTTAAGTGCTAGTTACCGCTTGACATACCACATTTGGCATGTAATTTTTTTTTTGGGGGGGGGGTGCAGGTACCCAGCTCCCACTTCCTTCCCTGTCACCGTGGCGCCGGAAGGAAGTTCACCTCTCCTTCTTCCCTCCCTGCAATCTTCTGGAACATGTCACAGGTCCCAGAAGATTGCCCGGCCATTCACAGCGTGCAGTAAATGACACTTTGTAGCTGCTAACTTTTAAATGGGTGGAACTCCCCTTAATGGATATCCTGCTGGAGGCTTAACACACTGCATATCACTGACTTCAGGTTCAGTTTTGACTGATGTCTGAAAGGTTAATTATCTCCACTCAGGGTCACCAGCCCAAAATATTAATACTGGCCCCAGGGGGTAAATACCTCCAAGCCTAGTCTTCCTCTGAACACTTCTGCATAACTGCACTATTTTCTCGATCACAACCATTTGTTATGCAATTTTGTAAAGTTCATAAATCTGAGTTGAAAGCTAAGGGGGCTTTAAAGGCACTTACTGCAGCTGGTATCAGGGCACCCCTAGGCCTGAGCCTGAAAGCAACAAACCTACTTGTTCCTGCTTCACCTAGATCTTTGTTGTGCCTCCTGCTTGATGTTGCACCACCTTTACTTGAATATCCTTCTTCCTTCTCTCACATGTGTACTGCAATCTGCATTATAGTGTATCTAGCCTCAAGAACAAAAAGATAATACATTTTAGTTTACCAGCCAGTAGAAGTGTTGGCTGCATTATTTTACTTTTTTACAGCTTTTATTTTTTATACCCGATGATGCTGTCAGTTACACAGTTCCTGTCTTGGGGTGACATCACACAGTCATGACTAAGGTATTGAAAGTAAAGAGAAGATGATCACACTCTGGAATGCAAAGAATGAAAATATTTATTCCATAAAAAACATCAAATATCAAAATCTATTCACAATAACATCACGATACAGACAGACAATATCTTATGACTAAGCAACGCAATTAGTGAAACGCGTCAACAATGCCATTCTCTGTCTGTATTGTGATGTTATCATGAATGTTTTTTTTAAATTTGATGGTTTTATGGAATAAATATTTTCATTCTTTGCATTCTGGAGTGCGATCATTTTCTCTTTACTTTGGATCACATGGTCAGAACAGACTGGACCAGCACCCAGTCATCAAAGAGTGGATTACTTCCACCTGGAGCAGTGTGCCCTTTCTTTTCCCATGACTAAGGTATTGCCTTGTATTGCAGGTGTCATGACCTGTTACCTTATCCCCATTAGTCCCCTTTACCCAAAACAAACAACTGGACACAGATTTTATTTGGGTTTAAAAGGCCATAGCAGCCATTTATTAAGCAACCAATCCAAAAATGACAAACTTTAAAATTTTAATTTTATTTTCAAATTTATAACAGCAATTCTCATAAAGACTGACCTATTTTCTCATCTAGGATCTTTGAAGGCACATTTATTTTACCAACTGTCTTAGATCCTCCTTTTATGGGGTCCCCCAGCAGCGTTTCTGGCTCCTCCTACTCATCAAGTGCCCCCACGGTGAGACGTTTTCAATGGGGGGCGCTCCTGAGTCCTGCTGCTGCATTCATCGACACAGACAGCAGGACTCGGCTCCACACTTCGGCTCCCCTGTCACTGGATTTGATTGAGGACCCGAAACAGTGGCTGGAGCTGCTGTGCTAATCCCAGTCCCGAACGGGCTTGGGCAAAAAAAAAAAAGGGGGGGCTCTGGGGGGGGGCAGCTGCAGCACAGAAGGTTTTTCACCTTAATGCACAGAATGCATTAAGGTGAAAAACCATGAGGGTTTACAATAGAAGATCTCTATGAAAAGATCAATTAAAGGGGAACAGCGAGCTCCAGTTCATCGCCTGAGTACAATTCCATCTGGTATTCAGTACAAATCGGCAACACAACTTATATCAGTCCAGCTCTTATAAATCCTCGGGGTACACCTCAATAAGTTACACAAAAAGATTGGATCTGGCTCAGACCGTCAGCCAGCATCAGTGGGTAGATGAAAGCAGCCACAATTTCGTCATCCAAAAGGCCCCA
The DNA here is from genome assembly GCF_037356315.1 of Lithobates pipiens. Lineage (NCBI taxonomy): Eukaryota > Metazoa > Chordata > Amphibia > Anura > Ranidae > Lithobates > Lithobates pipiens. The sequence goes on from NW_027507764.1 coordinate 65,165,216, forward strand.
ACAGTGTGAGTCCACCACTACCAGATGAAAATAAAGGAAAATGAGCCCGAAAAAAATTAAAAATAAATGCAGCCACAACAATTAACAATTGGTAATATATGACATTTTTGTTATTGGGTTTAATGCCACTTTAAAGTGGAACTCCAGCCAGTCCCAACAAGTTATCAGAATGTCTGCAATGCTGACCCAGCAATAACGTATCTAAAAGAAGTTCTGTAGAAATCCAAACCCTCCTCTCCTCTACTTAAAAAGTAATGAAATAGATTTTTTTTAAAAGGGATGGTGTAAAAAAAAAAAAAAAAAAAAAAAGGGAAAAAAATAATTGAAAGCGCCCCCCTTCTCCGTGCTTGCGCGCAGAAGGAAAAGCATATGTAGGTCGCACCCGCATATGTAAACGGTGTTCAAACCACACATGTGAGGTATTGCTGTGATCGTTAGAGCGAGAGCAATAATTCTAGTACAAGACCTTCTCTCTAACTCTAAACAGGTAACCTGGAAACATTTTTTTAAAGCTTCACCTATGGAATTATTTTAAGTACCATTGTTTGTCGCTAATCCACGAACGTGCACGATTTTAAAGCATGATATGTTAGGTATCTTTTTACTCAGCGTAACGTCATCTTTCACATTATACAAAATATTGGGGTAACTTGTGTTTTGTTTTGTAATAGATTACCCACCAGCCTCGTTTTGAGATTTTGGCGTTTACAAGTTTGTTGTTTTTTGCTAGAAAATTAGTTAGAACCCCCAAACACAATATATATTTTTTTAGAACACCCTAGAGAATAAAATGGCGGTTGTGGCAATACTTTTTTCACAATGTATTTGTACAGCAGTCTTACAAGTGCACTTTTTTTGGAAAAAAAATCACTTTTTTCGGATAAAAAAATAAGACAGCAGTAAAATTAGCCCAATTTGTTTCATTTTGTGAAAGATAATGTTACGCCGAGTAAATTGATACCCAACATGTCATGCTTCAAAATTGCGCCGCTCATGGAATGGCGACAAACGTTTACCCTTAAAAATCTCCATAGGTGATGTTTAAAAAATTCTACAGGTTGCATGTTTTGCGTTACAGAGGAGGTCTAGAGCTAGAATTATTGCTCTCACTGTACCGATCGCGGTGATACCTCACATGTGTGGTTTGAACACCGTTTCCATATGAGGGCTCTAGTCAGGTATGCGTTCACTTCTGCGCGCGAGTTTGGCGGGACGGGGCGCGCTTAAAAGATTTTTTTTATTATTATTTATTTTACCTTTTATTTTTACATTATTTAAAAAAAAAAAAAAAAGTCACTTTTATTCCTATTACTATTACTCCATTATCCCTTGTAATAGAAAAAAATATGGCAGGTCTTCTTAAATATGAGATCTGAGGTCAGAAAGTCTTCAGATCTCATATTTAGACTAATAAAATAAAATAAATCATTTAAAAAAATTGTCCCTTTAAGAGCTATGGGCGGAAGTGACGTTTTGACTGGAGACGGGTGATCGTCCCCTCACTTGTCTCCATACTGAGCCAGACAGGACGCGATCGCCTCCGCCGCTGCCGACAGCTCCGCTAAGCGGCGGAAGGCACCGGATCACGGAGGGAGGGGGGCCCCTCTCCTGCCACCGATAAAAATGATCTTGCAGCAAATCAGCCGCAGTGACCACTTTTATCTTGTAGCGGACCATCCGCTGAAGAAGGAGATACTGGGGTTATGGCAGCTAGCTGCTGCCATAACAACAATATTCTTCTTCAAACAGCTGCTGTAAAACTGCGGCGGGTGGTCCGCAAGTGGTTACAGTGTATTTTTTCTCAAAAAATTGCGTTTGAAAGACTGGTGCCCAAATGCAGTGTGACATAAAATATTGGAACTATATAAATTATATATATAATGTTCGAGGGTTTCAAGTAATTTTCTAGCAAAAAAAACCACAGATTTTTACATGTAAGAGAGGAATGTCAGAACTGGTCCCGTTGACAAGTGGTTAAAGTGGCACTCCAGCCAGTCCCAACAAATGTTCATGAAGTTAACAGAATGACTGCAATGCTGACCCAGCAATAACATATATAATGCCCTGTACACACGGAAAAGGTCAGATCAGATTATGTTGTTGGAAAATCCGATCATGTGTGGGTTCTATCGGATGGAAAAAGTTTGAGAGCTGGATCTAAAATTTTCCGACAACAAAATCCGATCGTACTTTTTCAGATCGCTTGTAGAGAATTCCGACGGACAAAGTGCCACGCATGCTCAGATCAAATTACGAGACCAAAGCTGTTAGGCTACTAGCCTCTACATAGTCCCGTCGTACGCAACGAACGTCATCTCGTCCTGAACGATCGGATTTTCCGTCAACTTTGTCCGACCGTGTGTATGCAAGACAAATTTCGACCAAAATCCGTGTACAGGGCATAACAGAACTTCTGTAGAAGTCCTAACCCCCCCCCCCCCCTCTCTTCTATACAATCACTTTAATTGCAGACAGACCAGCAAGTGGCATCAGATAAATGGATGCTCCCAAAGCAGAATTATCAAAACAAAGTAACAAACAGTATATATTATTTACACAAATTACCATCGCATTGCTTTGCTTTACCATGTAAATGTTTTTTTTTTACAAAGGTGGAGTTACACTTTAATACCTCCAAAGTAATTACCTTAAAGAAAGTTCAGTAGCCATGGGCAGTTCTTCTTTAATTGCTTTAGGAACCCAACAAATGCCGAGCCTCCCTGAAAGCTTTATTTTTATATAGGCATTATTTAACATAAAAAGTAATACATTCTTTCTGTATGGATTAACCTGAAGGAATTTTAGCCCAGCAGCAGATCATTATTAAACCCACCCACGGCAACACGCTGCTTGACCTTGATAAATTATTTGGTGCAAAAACACATTAAATGGCTTTTCAATTTAACACCTACACATAACGTTTGTGTCTGGTATGGTAATAGTTCTGCCATGCAAGGAACAGAATTTTAAAAGATTAATAAAGAAGTTTTGTTATATGGGGACTCAAATTGTGTTTAAAAGGACAAAAGAAAATGCCATTGTTGTTTAAAAAACCTGTTATATTTGTGATATAATATTTGTGACTCTGGAAGCCAAGAGCTGCGGCTTGATGGAGATTCCAAAAAACAGTACAAGGAGGAAAGTGCTGCATTCCAAAGGATCAATTCACTGGAAAAAGACCTGTAAAAGTTGAATTCTGATTGGTTGCCTATTGACTGATTATTGACCAATTAGGTTGCTATGAGATTATTGAACGAAGCATGGATGTTTATGCAGCAGAGCTGGCCAGACTGGGTCTTTTGCTTCTGATTTGATCTGATCTTATGTTTATGCTTCATCATTTTTTAATAGGTAATATCAGCTTTTGTTAAAAGATAACCCTTGTTGTTGGAGGTGTTGTAAAGCCAGAAGGTTTTTTTTTTGGCTTAATGCATTCTATGCATTAAGATAAAAAGCCTTCTGTGTGCCGAAGCCACCCCAGCACCCCCTAATACTTACCTGAGCCCCATCTCTATCCAGCAATGTCCAGGAGTGCCTCTCCCTCCTGATTGGCTGAGACACAGCAGTGGTGCCATTGGCTCCCGCTGCTGTCAAAGTCAGGCTCAGCTCAAGTGCCCCCCATAGCAAGCCGCTGATAGGCCAGTACAGACAGCTTTGTTGTACAGGGCCCGGCGTCCTCAGCTCAGCAGAGGGGTGGGGGCAGGCAACCTCACAGATGATTGGTGCAGTGGTGGGGGGAGTGACAAGCACCAATCTCCCTGTATGGCTTTCAATGAAGAAGCTTCATTGAAAGCCACACAGGGAGACCGATGCTTGTAACAGCCCCCACTGCCACACCGATCATCCTCCACTGCCTATCAAATGTCCCTTAATCTCTGGGCCCCCTGTGTCCTCCTATGGCTCCCCATGTCCTCTTATGGCTCCCCGTGCCCTCTGTGTACCCCTCCGGCCCCCCCTTCACCCGGATCTGTCAGGATGGACAGCGGAGGAAGTAGCCGGTAAATAAACCTCTCCTTGCTTTTCTGAATGAGCAGGGTTAGCGATCGCTAACTCTGTCCATTCATAACTGAGCATCGTAAACTGTGTTTCTGATGCTTCAGTTTATGAATGGAGAGGAGCCTCAGTCTCCTGTCCATTCATCTTCAGAGCAGCTGAGGCTGCAGAGAAAGGGACTGGGGAATCTGTGTCCTCAGTCTCTTTTCCAGTCTCAAAGGGGAGATATTAGACCCCTGATAGCTCACCAAGTCCCCCCCCCCCCCCTCAACAGTGCTGAAAGAAAGAATTGTAATAAATATTTAAAAAATGAAATTTTAAAATTAATAAAAAAATAAAATTAAAAAAACGTCCAAATTGTAAAGAAAACGTGTCTACCAACACTATCCACTACCCTACTGATACAATCCACTGCCAACCCCTCCCCCCACCCACAACAAAATAATGATATAAATATTTTTACTGACATGGTCCACTGCTCTACTGACACCATCCAGCCATGGCGTTGAGGGTGGGGCTGAAGGGGGCCCTGTCAGGTACGCTGCACCCATAATTTCTATCAGTAGCCCTGGCTGTGGGGGCACTCACCAGGAGGGAGGGGACAAGAAACCTCAAAGAGGCACTGAGAAGAGGAGGATCTGGGCTGCCCTGTGCAAAACCATTACACAGAGCAGGTAAGTATTAGTAAGCATATAATTTAAACAGAATATCCATATTGTTTATGAATATCATAACAAACCTCCCTAATAGTATGGCATGATGGATAAGTATTTGCCTGTATGTGAAATACACATCATGCTTACTTCTCTTCAACATCGGAAGATGTCCAGCAGTGCCACCAGAACAGAACTTGCAGAAACCAGTGGCGTCTAGGTACGCCCATCTACTGTCTTGAGAAGTATGGCTAGAAGTGGTCTTCACAGAAGAATTGCAGCCAAAAAGCCATACCTCCAATGTGGAAACAAGGCTAAGCGACTCAACTATGCACAAAACATAGGGACTGGGCTGCAGAAAAATGTCAGCAGGTACTAGAAGAATTTATGTTGGTTTGAAGCCAAAGGGTGGTCGCACCAAATATTAACCGATTGATGTCCGCGCTATAGCGAATGCCGGGAGGACATGTACGACCTTCTGTTCTCGCAGTGCGCTCTGTGATCACCGAGTTCTTGGGACTCAGTGATTACAGAGCAGGGTAAAGGGCCAATGACAGCGGGCAATTTACCTTGTGATCAGCTGTCAGCCAATGATAGCTGACCACAGAAGTAAATAGAAGCCGGTTAGTGTTTATTTTATTTGTTTGTTTGTTTTTTCACGCTGGCAGTGTAAAGAAAAGAATAAAGCTGGTAACCGGCTTCTGTTAGAGGTATATCAAACCCTTAAGTGCCCACCAGTGCTGCTAATCAGTACCCACCAGTACTGCTGATTAGTGCCCACCAGTGCTGCTAATAAGTGCCCCCTGATCAGTGCCCACCAGTGCCATCTCATCAATGAAGAAGAAAAAGTACCTGTCAGCAAATTTTTATAACAAAATATGAAAAACTTTTTTTTTTTGCAAAAAAAAAAAAAGTGATTATATACTACCAAAAGAAAGCTCTATTTGTATGAAAAAAATGATACAAATTGAATTTGGGTACAGTGTTGCATGACCGCGCAATTGTCATTCAAAATGTGAGCGATGAAAGCTGGAAATTGGCCTGGTCGTGAAGGGGGTATAAGTGCCCAATAAGCAAGTGGCTAATTTGATTTGGCGTGCTTTTCTTTTTGTTTACTTTCCATTTTGTTAATTAAAAAAAATAAGAAGCTATTAACACTTCCACAGTGCCCCCCAACTTGCTGCAGACCCTCCAGTTCCCACGTAACTGGCCGAGATTCAAACTATGTATGGCCTGCTTTAGACTAGGGAACATCTATATCTGCAGGCCTTCCATGATGTTGGATGGTGGAGTTTGCATGTGGGAAGTATTGATTGGTTGGAATGGATTTTCCCGGCCAATAAGATCTGTAGGGCTCCCCCTTCACTAACTGTTGGAACAAGATGTGCATGTTTGCCCCATGTAAGCTACAAAGTTTTACAATAATGTTCATTAAACCAAAACAAACATTCGGATGAAAATAATAAGGTAATAAAGATATATAGCATATCTTCTATAACTTTCTTCTACATGAATATTAACGCATATTGTATATGCATTTAGTCAGGAAAAAAAAATATTCTGAGCGATTATGATGTACTTCCCAAAACTGGATGTCAACTAGCTCCACCTACGCGTTTTCGTCACAAAGGACTTCCTTAGAAATGTTCCTGTGGTTTTAACTTGTTGTAACATAATATATCTCCCTCCATCTAATGTACCGTTCCTAAGAAAGTTACATAGTCAGGTTGAAAAAAGACACAAGTCCATTTAGTTCAAAAAAGAAAAAAAAAAGGATATCTCATACACAATCCTAAAGCCACAGTTGATCCAGAGAAAGGCGATAAACCCCAGCAAAGCATGATCCAATTTGCTCCAGCAGGGGAAAAAAATCTTCCCCGATTCCCCAAGAGGCAATATGATTTTCCCTGGATCACCTTTACCTATCAATGTTAGTACCCAGTTATACTACAGTGCCTTTAAAAAGTATTCATACCCCTTGACATTTTCCACGTTTTGTCATGTTACAACCAAAAATGTAAATGTATTTTATTAGGATCTTATGTTATAGACCAACACAAAGTGGCACATAATTGTGAAGCGGAAGGAAAATGATAAATGGTTTTCAATTTTTTTTACAAATAAATATGTGAAAAGTGTGGCATGCATTTGTATTCAGCCCCCGAGTCAATACTCTATAGAACTACCTTTCGCTGCAAATACTGCTGCAAGTCTTTTTGGAGATGTCTCTACCAGCTTTGTAAATCTAAAGAGTGACATTTTGCCCGTTCTTTGTAAAATAGCTCAGTCAGATTGGATGGGGAGCATTTGTGAACAGCAATTTTCAAGTCTTGCCACAGATTCTCAGCTGGCTTTGGGTCTTGGCCATTCTAACACATGAATATGCTTTGATCTAAACCATTCCATTGTAGCTCTGGCTGTATGTTTAGGGTCATTGTCCTGCTGGCAGGTGAACCTCCACCCCAGTCTCAAGTCTTTTGCAGACTCTAACAGGTTTTCTTCAAAAATTTGCCCTGTATTTGGCTCCATCCATTTTCCCATTAACTCTGACCCGCTTCTCTGTCCCTGCTTAAGAAAAGCATCCCCACAACATGATGCCGCCACCACGGTTCACAGTGATGGTGTGTTCAGGGTGATGTGCAGTGTTAGTTTTCTGCCACACATAGCATTTTTCTTTTAGGCCATAAAGTAGAATTTTGGTCTCATCTGACCAGAGCACCTTTTTCCACATTTGGCGTGTCCCCCACATTGCTTCTTGCAAACTGTAAACAAGACTTTCTAATGTCTTGCTTTCAACAATGGATTCATTTTGGCACTCTTCTGTAAAGGCAAGATTTGTGGAGTGTATGACTAATACTTGTCCTGTGGACAGATTCTCCCACCTGAGCTGTGGATCTCTGCAGCTCCTCCAGAATCACCATGCGCCTCTTGGCTGCTTCTCCAATTAATGCTCTCATTGCTCAGCCTGTCATTTTAGGTGGGCGATCATGTCTTGGTAGGTTTGCAGTTGTGCCATACTCTTTCCATTTTTGGATGCTGGATTTGACAATGCTTCCTGAGATGTTCAAAGCTTGGGATATATTTTAACTTAACCCTGCTTTAAACTCCTCCACAACTTTATCCCTGACCCATCTGGTGTGTTTCCTGGCCTTCATGATGCAGTTTGTTCACCAAGGTTCTCCAACAAACCTCTGGGGGCTTCACAAAATAGCTGTATTTGTACTAAGATTACATTTCATATAGGTGGACTCCATTTACTAATTGGGTGACTTCTAAAAAGGCAATTGGTTCCGCTCGTTTTTAGTTAGGGGTATCCGAGTATTTATTTGTAGAAAATGTTGAAAACCATTTAACGTTTTCCTTCCACTTCACAATTATGTGCCATTTTGTGTTGATCTAGCACATAAAATCCCCAAAAAATGTATTTACCTGTTTGGTTGTAACATGACAAAATGTGGAAAATTTCAAGGGGTATGAATACTTTCAAGGCACTGTATGTACACATAGGAAGGAATCCAGACCTTTCTTAAAGCAATCTACTGAGCTTGTAAGAACAACCTCTGTAGGGAGTCTTTTCCACATTTTCACAGCTATTACTGTGAAGAAACATTTGTCAGTTGTTTAGAGTTAAGAAAGCAAGGGGCGGGACTTTATATGAGGCACACGGAAGCGGAAGCATAAATTTAGGTAAAAAACAGGTTTTAATGAATTTAAATAGTCTTATATTTACATATTATTGCACATAGCTATATAGTAATATTTATCAATTTCATCAAGATATATACAGTGCCTTGCGAAAGTATTCGGCCCCCTTGAACTTTTCAACCTTTTTGCCACATTTCAGGCTTCAAACATAAAGATATAAAATTTGAATTTTTTGTGAAGAATCACCAACAAGTGGGACACAATTGTGAAGTGGAACGAAATCTATTGGATAATTTAAACTTTTTTAGCAAGTAAAAAACTGAAAAGTGGTGCGTGCAAAATTATTCGGCCCCTTTACTTTCAGTGCAGCAAACTCACTCCAGAAGTTCAGCGAGGATCTCTGAATGATCCAATGTTGTCCTAAATGACTGATGGTGATAAATAGAATCCACCTGTGTGTAATCAAGTCTCTGTATAAATGCACCTGCTCTGTGATAGTCTCAGGGTTCTGTTGAAAGCGCAGAGAGCATCATGAAGACCAAGGAACACACCAGGCAGGTCCGTAATACTGTTGTGGAGAAGTTTAAAGCCGGATTTGGATACAAAAAGATTTCCCAAGCTTTAAACATACCAAGGAGCACTGTGCAAGCGATCATTTTGAAATGGAAGGAGTATCAGACCACTGCAAATCTACCAAGACCTGGCCGTCCCTCTAAACTTTCAGCTCAGACAAGGAGAAGACTGATCAGAGATGCAGCCAAGAGGCCCATGATCACTCTGGATGAACTGCAGAGAACTACAGCTGAGGTGGGAGAGTCTGTCCATAGGACAACAATCAGTCGTACACTGCACAAATCTGGCCTTTGTGGAAGAGTGGCAAGAAGAAAGCCATTTCTCAAAGATATCCATAAAAAGTCTCGTCTAAAGTTTGCCACAAGCCACCTGGGAGACACACCAAACATGTGGAAGAAGGTGCTCTGGTCAGATGAAACCAAAATCAAACTTTTTGCCCACAATGCAAAACGATATGTTTGGCGTAAAAGCAACACAGCTTATCACCCTCAACACACCATCCCCACTGTCAAACATGGTGGCGGCAGCATCATGGTTTGGGCCTGCTTTTCTTCAGCAGGGACAGGGAAGATGGTTAAAATTGAGGGGAAGATGGATGCAGCCCAAATACAGGACCATTCTGGATGAAAACCTGTTGGAGTCTGCAAAAGACCTGAAACTGGGACGGAGATTTATCTTCCAACAAGACAATGATCCCAAACATACAGCAAAATCTACAAAGGTATGGTTCACAAATAAAACTTATCCAGGTGTTAGAATGGCCAAGTCAAAGTCCAGACCTGAATCCAATCGAGAATCTGTGGAAAGAGCTGAAAACTGCTGTTCACAAACGCTCTCCATCCAACCTCACTGAGCTCGAGCTGTTTTGCAAGGAAGAATGGGCAAGAATTTCAGTCTCTCGATGTGCAAAACTGATAGAGACATACCCCAAGCGACTTGCAGCTGTAATCGCAGCAAAAGGTGGCTCTATAAAGTATTAACGCAAGGGGGCCGAATAATTTTGCACTCCCCACTTTTCATTTTTTTTATTAGTTAAAAAAGTTTCATAAATCCAATAGATTTCGTTCCACTTCACAATTGTGTCCCACTTGTTGGTGATTCTTCACAAAAAATAAAAATGTTATATCTTTATGTTTGAAACCTGAAATGTGGCAAAAGGTTGAAAAGTTCAAGGCACTGTACATTCCAACAAGGACTCAATGGTAAATACATGAAGAACTTGACATTTAGTAAACACCAATTATAAGTAGATAACTTTCAACACCCTATTTGTGTCACATCCCACACTCTGACCTGCTTGGGGTATCATTTGTGCTCTCTGGGTGTCGCCTGGGCGTGCCCCTTCAACCCCGGTTTATGGCATTTTTGGCCAGCCTGACTATCAATAGCTGCACCACCTCTGGTGGTATACATGCAAGTCTGTGGGTCAAATGTACATATGTGGGATTTTTCCCCATACTGAACATTTGTCCACCTTTTTCCAGACCATTCAAAATACGGTAGTTTTTTCTATCCATAGGTTACCATTACGGTTTTGCTCCTGACAAGTGACAAAAAGGTCACGAAACATGTAGAGCTTTCAACTACTGTTTTGTGTATACAATTTTCAACAAAGGATGGACGTTCCTTTCTGACCTACCGTATTTATCAGCTTATAACACGCACTTTTTCCCCTCTAAAATCAGGGGGAAAGCGGGGGTGCGTGTTATACGCCGATCCCCCGCTGTTTGTAAGCCTTTTTTGCCGTCCTCGGCAGCTTCCGGGTATTTTCGGCCACACTTGGCCTTTCTCTGCTATTTTCGGCCGCACAAGTGTGGCCGAAAATAGCCAAAAACCGCCGAGTACTACCGAGAGCCGCCAAGATACACAGGACATCCGCTCTGTAGCTCGATGGCGCCATTTTTTAAATGGCAAACACAGACAAAGCTGCAAACGACTGACAAGGCTAAATGGATGGCTGCAAATGACACTGACAAGGCTGCAAAGCAAGGCTGCAAATGACACTGACAAGGCTTCATTGATGGGCATTTAAATGTAAGCTTTTTTCCTTAAACTTCCCTCCTAAGAGTTTTTTTCTTTTAAATTCCCTCCTAAACTTGGGGTGCGTGTTATACTCCGATAAATACAGTATCTTTTTGTTTTTGTACTCTTCCCAAGTGACACTTTAATGTGTCACAGATCTACATATAATTGGTGTTTACTAAATGTCAAGTTCTTCATGTATTTACCATTGGGTTATTGTTGGAATGTATATCTTGATTAAACTGATAAATATTAATATATAGCTATGTGCAATAATATGTAAATATAAAAGACTATTTGAATTTATTAAAACCATTTTTTTACCTAAATTTATGCTTCTGCTTACGTGTGCCTCATATAAAGTCCTGCCCCTTGCTTTCTTTTCTCTAAATATTGAACTGGCATTGAGGAGGGGGATCTGAACGGCCCCTATTACCTAATTTTAAGTCCCAAATACCTTCGCTCCTCTTTTTTAATCCTTTGTTAGTTGTGTGTAAAGAAAAATCATAGGGATGACTTACTTACAACACATTTTGAAAAATAAAGTGCTCGCTCCTGAAAGATCAAGAAAGCAAGCGAGTTGAAAATGTATGTTGTGGTGCACCTTATAAATATATGTATGGTTTTAAAATTAATAATTCTACACTATGCAGATTCTTCCTCCTAATGTGCTAAGCCTAAAGAAGCCTGACGTAATGGAACACGTAGGGCGGAGTAAGTGGTATCACATTTTGGGAAGTATAGCACAGTACATGCTCTTGGAAGAACTGGAGAGCAATAGGCTGAAAATTGATGTTATGGTGTCAACTGCTGCACCTTTTAAATGTAAGCGTGGTTTTAACATAACGCAGATTACCCCTCTTTACTAATGCACAATGTTGATGAGTTTTGTGAAAGCTAAATTGGTGGAGAAATAGAGGCAAAAATGTGAATTTTCTGTAAAAGTAATGCTATTTCAGTGGAAAAGTACAAAGTCGATTATGTCAAGTGAGTGAACACCATAAAGGGGAGCATGGAGGTGGCCAGTAGAAGTTATGATGACTGTTTCTGGTGCACTGTGCTTTGGAGATTGCACAAAGGGAAATAACTATGGTTAGAAGAAGGCTTCTGCGCAATGGGATAGTTTGAATTGATTTGTTGGACTATTTTGTCATTATATTCTACTATATTTTCATTTGGATTTCTTTTTAGTACACTGAAACAGAAGGCGGCACACTAAACTGTATTTATTCGGTAGGATCATTTTTTGCAAGTAAGCGCTAGCCACCAATTTATGTTTCAATATCACTTTTCAATCTAAAAGCACAGCAGCTATAGTGGGAGGGAGTTAATTGCAGAGTTTCGTATATTGTATAGATTTTGTTTTCCATATTTTTTAATGTCACCAGTAGTTTTCATTTTTGGAATACCTTTGAGTTTGATTTTCTACCCATAAGTGATATCTCTTTTTTGGGTAGGCACCAGGGTTGCCAAATGTCAGTAAATTTACACTTTTTAAAAATAGGCCGATTTACAAACCATTCATAAATGTCCGTTAAGAAGCTGCTCTCAGCTGCCCGTAAAAAAAAAAAAAAAAATATGGCTGTGGGCTAGGGCAGGTGCAGACCGAGGGCGGGTGCGCAGTGACGTCATTGTGCCGCCTGGTGCCTTTTATGAATTACAGCAGGACTGGAGGGAGCCGGGACTTGGGAACAGGAGTGCTGGCAGCCCGGGACGGTCACTGGAGGACTGGATGGGGTCTGGACTCTGGAGAAGAGAGGACAGAGTTTGACTGCTCTGCTGTACCCGAACGAGCAAAGTTCCAGTCAGGCAACAGTCGGGGGGGGGGGGGGGAATCAATGATGTAAGGGGGTGGGTGAATACACTAAGGCTCCCCATATACAAGTAATCACCCCCCCCCCACTTGCCTTAGTGTATTAACTTTGCAGAAGGTGGCTTGGAATCACCATAGAGTCCACCTCCCCCACCCCCCGAGTTTCCAGCATTCCACCTTTATTCAGTGTCCTCAGTTTCTCTTTACATCACAGTCTACAGGATTTCAACTCAATGTGCAAGAGGAAACTGTGGACTATTAAGGAAGGGGGGGCTTAGGTGTCACTTATGTGCAACCCAATAAATGTATTAATTTTCATTTTAAATGATGAAAAATGCATTGTGAGTACAGGGGGGGACCATCATTTGTGATGGTCACAGTTGGATGGAATGGAAATTATGATCCAAGATTGGCTAGGGCTGGGTTCTCTGTTACACAAGTGCTTAAACCACAGCAATCTCACAAAATATCAGTTTTGGATGGATTTACACTTTTTTTTTCAGAAGAGTTTTATTGGTTTGAAGGCTTATAGTACAAACACTGACAACCAGTTAAACAAGAGATTTCTATGAATCATAACATTGACATACATATGTGCACAGGATATAATACAATAGTTTGCATGGTTGACTTGGCAGAGATAGAGAGGGTGAGGCAGGGTGATGAGCAGGGAGCAGTGGCCCGAGTGGGAGAGACCAGTATAACTACTGGAGTATCACATGAAGTAGAAGGGTTGGGAGAGTTTTCTGGGACTATCAAAAGGAGCATGGGGAGTGTAGGCTTTTGGGGGGGGGGGGGGGAAGGGACAGGGAGGTAGGATTTGGGGGGGGGGGGGGGGTGTTGGGAGAAGAATGGGCTTTGAGGGAGGAGAGATGGGAAAAAAAAAATAATAATAAAAAGTAGTGGGGGAGGGTGGTGTCCATGAGGACCCCGGAGGTTACCTAGCATTTAAAAATAGTAATAGGGTTTGGCAAATGGTAGGTGGCGAGAAGTTTATCAAGGGTTGCAAAGCTTTCAAGAATTGCTCCTATGTGCGTCATTAATTTCACTTTCAACCAAGCATGCCAAGATTGCTTTAACACTGCCTGGGGTAGTCCGTCACCCTGTAAAAATAGCAGACTCCACTGTATTCAGATAACAACAACATTATAACATAACAGCCGTACAACAAAAGATAACAAGGGAAGGATTTACAAACTAAAACAATGAAAAATGTGCAAAGTTAAAAAATCTTTCCCTAATAAAATAACAGTTCGCTAAATTAAAACATCGGGAAAAAACAATGACCAGACATGCATCCTATTTACAGGGGATAAAAAAAAAAAGTTTGTTGCCTATAGAAATAGTCTTTCCTTTCATATGTTAATTTGCAGTACAGTTACGATTTTACAGCATGATGTACTTTATTCTTCAAATGGCCCTTTTAATAAATTTATTAGAAAAAAAATAGGCATCATGTGTTAACCCAAAAGAGGGGACATGTTTATCTGCAGAGAGTTAAAGTCTACACTGGATGAATTGCACATCACAATACATGGCTGGACGGCTTTAAAAATGAAAAACTACAAAACTTCAGACATAAGGATCCTTTTGGCTTTGATAGTAAAACTGAACGCCAAGCAAACAAACAGTTTAAATACATATTGATTAAAGTGGTTCTAAAGGCTGAAGGTTTTATAACAACTTCATGCATTCTATGCATGAAGGTAAAAAACCTTCTGTATGCCCGAGCCCCTCCGACCCAGCGATGTTCATGATGGACTCAGTTGTATGGGGACTCTTCCTCCCTCACTGTCTGAGCCCGCAGCGGGAGCCCATTGGCTACCACCGCTGTCAATCACAGCCAGTGAGCCAATGAGGAGAGGGCGGAGGGGGGGGGGGCCCAGGAGCGCCAGCAGGGGATCCTAAAAAGGGGGATCAGGGTTGCTCTTTGCAAAACCACTGCACAGAGCAGTTAAGCATAACCTGCTTGTTATTTAAAAAAACAAAAAAACTGAGCTTTAATATCACTTTAACCACTTGCACACTTTCACCCTCTTCCTACCCAGGGCAATTTTCAGCTTTCAGTGCTGTTGCACTTTGAATGACAATTGGGCAGTCATGTAATATACCTAAGTGAAACGTATCCATTATTTTGGAGACAAATATAGCTTTCTTTTGGGGGCATTTATCACCACTGTTTTTTTTTTCTTTGTATCGGTTATAACATTTTGCAAATGGCCAATTTGTTTTATTCACAGATGTGTACTTATAATCAGTGCCCTGATTATCAGTGTAAATGTCTGCTGTCAGAGTAAAGCTGGTTATTAGCTTTCCATTCCTCACACAGTGACAGCGCTGGCTAAAAAATGCCGATAACTGGCATTTGTTTACAAGGGATCGGCTGTGATTGGACACAGCTGATCACATGGTAAAGGGCCACTGCGATTGGCCCTTAACCTCAATCTGTGATCAGCTGCAGCTGAGGGACACAATCGATCAGAGCGCACTCCAGGGATCTGGGAGGATGTCAATAGGTGCCCTCCCAGAACTGGACAACCTGGAGGGGGGGCGTTGGGGACACAAAAGACTTTTTACCTTAATGCATTTATGGTAAAAACCTTGGTTTGGGAGTAACGTGGTATAAGAGCAGTTTGCAAGTCTAGAGAATATATATATATATATATATATATATATATATATATATATATATATATGTGTGTGTTAAATTTCTCTTAACTTGATATAGGAGCAGTAGAAGGATCAGTTTTAATGTAAAAAAGTGGAATAACACTCACAATGTTAAACAATATCCTGCGTTAAGGAGTCTGTTGCTCATCCATGTAAAGCCGCTGATGTATACAGTATGTGGCCAGAGGTCCAGGGGTGCTGAACGCTTTCAGTGGTTCCTGAAGAACTCCAGAGAAACTCCTAGCCGGGTGGGGGTGGGGCGGGTGTAATGCGAGTACAGAGCACCCGGAAGTGACGTCAACTGTTCCCCAGTGTCCGAGTGACTTCAAGTTCTCCAGGAAGTGCTAAGAGCCACCAGTGCCCCCGAACCTCTGGCCACATACTGTATACACCAGCGACCTTCCAGATGAGCACCAGACTCCTAAAACCGATCCTTCAACACTAAAATGGTGCTGTTTTTTGTTCGTGTTTTTTGTGCCTCTAAGGTTAGCAATGTGATTACACTTCGTAGTGTATTTTGTATTGCCCTAAGCAATTTTTATATGTATAAATGGTTGTGGAATGATCATCTCAGTTTATTATTTCTTATGGTGAAACTTGCTTTGATATACAAGTGCTTTGGATAAGCATGTTTCTGGAATGAATTATGCTCACAATCCAAAAAAATAATTAAAAAAAGCAAACAAAAAACATTTTCATCCTTTACAACCACTTTACAACTCATCAAGGCAGAACCAAGTAGCAGCGGAATGATCTACTTGGCCGTGCAGTGTAATCAAAGTTTAAGAGGCACAAGACTGGCTGAACCGTAAATACATAGGTGTGTAAAGTGTGTTTGCCTTGGCTGTTCTTTAATAATTCTTGTACAAATGATCTTAAAAGAAGCACTGTACCTTCCAATCATATATAGGATTCCTAAATGACTTATTAGAAAAAAGGTGTTGATAACTTTTTTTAAATGTATAAAAGATTCTGTAAGAGAATCAGAACAGATTACACTTAAAACGATATTCAGGCCTCCTGCCCAGGAATGTGACAGACAATGATTTTGATGCCTCCTTTGTAAGTAATGCGATAGCTAATGGAACAATTACTTGTAAAACAAAATTCCATAATTATGGTTACATCAAATACTACAATTTCTGCACAAAGTGAAGGATATTAGGAGCTGGGTGGGCCCAGACATAGAAGTCTGCCACCGAACCCCAATAATGTTAAAGCAGGGAGGAAACAGATCAATCATTCTGGTTGTCTAGATAAGAATACATTCATTGCATATGAACAGACCTCATTTAAAAAAAATAAAACATTTAAGATGGCCAAAACCATGAATTCAAGTTTAGCTGCTGTTTCTCCCCCCCTCTCTAATCCTTAACATAGCGTCAATATTTCTGACTGTGGGGTGGCTCACCTTTCAGGGAGCAGCACTAATTGACTGCCTCTAATTGAGCCAACAATCAAATCCTGTGCCTGCACATGCCCTCTGCTGCCCCCTATGGCTCTATGCTGGGACAGGAGATGGACGAAGAACAAACATTATAATAACTAGGTACAACAGCAGTCTCTACAAGGCTTCAGAGTTATCATCAGAGGGAACAGCTATACATACATATACATTTATATTTAGATTATAAGTTTTAGGTAATGCTTTAATGTTTATGAATCTGCCATTAGAAATTAGAGTGTTTGTTCACACCAGAGTTCTGATTTTAAATTCATATCATGTGACTTTTCCTATTGAGTTACAGATCCTTTAGGCTCCATTCACACTTGTACGACTCCAAAGTAGCTCAACTTTGGAAGGCAACTATGAAGCAGCTTTGGATGAGTATGACTTAGATGTGACTTTGACCAAAGAGAATTGACAACTGTTGCACGTAAAACATTCAGGTATGACTTTCATGAAACTTTTGAGGGTTAACATTGAAGACTATGGCCCTCAAGTTGCGTGAAAGTTGGACCAAAAGTAGTGCATGAACTATGTTGAAGTTGCTGCAATGTTAAGTCGCACATATATGAATGGTTATCATTGGAAAACATGGGGTAGGACTCATCATCCGACTTTGATGTCCAAAGTCGAATTGAAAATCATACAAGTGTGAATGGACACTTAATTGAATCCAATCATCTATGAATTACAACAAAATTCAACCGCAAAAACACTTTCTTGGATATATGTTGACTAAACATAATTAACACTCTTTATATCCCTTGGAATCCCAAATGGCCATAAAAGCAACTGTGTTCCCAGCTCTGCCACCATCGCCCCCCATGCATCATTCCAACCACAAACTCCAAAGGAAATCCCCCCCCCCCTTTTTTTTTTTTAGCAAAAGAAAATTTATAATGGCCACACAAGTCTTTTACCCATGCATTTTAAGCTGTAGCTTCTGTGATCAAAAATTATATATAATTTTTGCAATATGTAATTTGGCAAGGTTTACAGAACTTCAAAATCTAATTTGCTGCTTGTGTGATAAAAAAAACGAAACCCACAAAACATGCAGTTTCTATAGTTGCTCGGAAAGGGATTTCCCCCCCCCCCCCCCTTTACAAGAAAGTTTCACTTTAAGTGGAAAGGGCTTCCAACCTGTGTATGCAACACATTCAATTTAGAAAGCTACCAAGCAATTTAGTCTAGCATTGTCAATATACCAGTTTTGGGTGGACCGTGCTTTTAAACCCAATCATGCTGGAAGCAAAGGCATCCATTTAGGGAAAGATTCTAAAAGATGCAAATCACAGGACGAGGTTTTGAAGATTTTACACCCCATCTAGATGTCTAGAAAAAAATAAATAAAAAATAAACAAAAAAACAAAACAAAAAACACACCACAAAAGAAAGGTGTACCAAAAAAAGTTCACTTTACAAAAGTATAACCATATCTACTGTAAAATGAGTAACAAATAAGAATCCAGGCAGGGGCACAAACCCACAGCCTTGTATTACTAAACAGAAGCCCCCCCCCCCCCAAACAAATAAAAACAAATAAAAAAAAATAAAAACCACCACACAAAAAATAGAACACAAAGTGACCACAGATTTACAAATCATGGTTGGAAAGTGGTTTTAAAGGTCAACATAAAATGTTAACAGAATACAATAAAGAAAACGTTTCACATTCACACAATATTATAAATCATATCCACAGTGAAATGAATGGCTAAAACAAGGTGATAAAAGTGTAAAAAAAAAAAAAAAAAAAATAAAAGTGTAAAACTTCAGAACAGCTTCAAGTTAGACTTTGCATGGCGCATGCATGCGATAGTTAATAGCCTAGAGAACGGGGACCCTAATCCGGGATGGCGCTCATGCATCAGGACGGAGTGAAGCAAGCTATCCTCATGAATTAGTCATCAAACTTGCTGTAGGGATGATCTGTGTCATGGAGGAGACCTGGAAGACAGCGAACAAAAACTCAGTTCAGAAAAGGAGGAAAAATGCAAAAAAGTCTAAAGATTCTGCAATGAAGCCACAAGGCTTAACTCTAGGCAGATATAACCAATATAAGACATAAAAAGTAACTGCATTTGGCTTGGTATCTTGTAATCCCCTGTCCATCAGCTCTTACTCTGGGGACTCAATTCATAAACAAATATTACATGAGATAATTTGATCACGTGACATTTTTACCAAATATCTCATGTGATATTCAAAATGTCAATTCACTGAGTTTATGCGGTATTTACTGCACTAATAAACACAGTAAATACCACATAAACTGACTCTAAAGTCAATTCATGAAACTATATAAATAAATGCATTTAAACAAGTCATGGTCAAGCCACACGTTCAAGTAATATGTTCAATTAGACTAGTTGTTAAGAAGAGCGGCTGCCGCGTTCTTTACCACCATGACTTATCTACCGTCGGCAAGGTTCCCTGCTGACAGCATAATGTAAAGAAAAGAAAAGAATTGCTGGCATTTAAAAAGGTTTTAATTTAAAAAACAAAAAAAGCAAATAAAAAAAAAAAAAAAAAAAAAAAAAAAACACAAAACAGCATTCCCCCCCCCCCCCATTCCCCTTAGGGTCTGATGTGGATTTTAAGGGGAACCCCCACAACAAATTTAAAAAAGAATTGTGTGAGGTCTCCTCAAAATCCATATCAGGGCACAGAATGGATGGGCAGGGTTGTTTACTGGTCGGTAAAAAACGCCAGCATTAAAATACTGTGCAGAGCAAGCTAGACTGCAGTCTGGTCACATAAATCAAGAGAAAAAAACCCCACATTAATTAAAAGGAACATCACATGTGTAATTCGTGCACTTTTTTTATGAATTGCAGGTATTTTTGACAGTTATCTTATGCAGCAATTGATCAAACATACCTTTTTCGGAATTTAACTCTGAATTGAGCCCTGGGTAAGAGAGACAGGCAGGACTGAGAGCCATGACCTATATGCAAATGCTGGGAAGGAACATAATAGGGAGGGGATTGTGGAGTGAGCAGAGATCAGAACCGCTATGTTTTTGCTTCTTCACCGTCCAACCAGCAGGAGGGCACCAGTGTATTTCTTAATTGTAACGGAGAAAGTGGTGTCACCCGTGTGGCAGGTTTGTGTAAATCCCATGATTGGAAGGTACCAGGGATCAATTATCCTAGATCAGTGTTTCTTAACTCCAGTCCTCAAGGCGCCCCAACAGATCAATATGTTTTCAGGCTTTCCATTATTCTGCATAGGCGATTAGATCAGTTTCACGGCCTTAGTAATTACCACAGACGTTTCATCCGAAGGAAAATCTGAAAACATGACCTGTTGGGGCACCCCAAGGACTAGAGTTAAGAAAACACTGTCCTAGATGGTGGCTTGGAGCTTAGTTTTAAAACATTAGAATTTAAATTCTTTTTTTGTACCCATGACAAATCGAGAGATAACCCAACCGTAAATTTGCGATTTTTTTGACCTTCTGCACATTTTGTTAAGGCTCAGACAGGCTCTGTTTTTCTTTGTTTGACACACACACACACACACACACACACGTGAATAGGCCCCTAGGCTTTAAAGAGAAACTATACTGCTTTTGGGTTATTTTCTTTTACGTCAACAAGTTTTAAAAAATTTTATGTACATACTATGTATTTAATATGTACAAAAAATCTTTATTAATAAATACAGGACACACTGATTATACAGGATGTGTTTTTGAATAACAGAAGAAGCTGCTTGCCTTTAGACCGTCACTCTGGGTTTGAAAGTCCGTAAGCCTGTTGTAACAGAGAAAGATGGAGGGAAGGAAGTTGTGACTGCTCTCAATCATATGGGCGTGTAAATTTCAGCCTACGCTAGTGAGCTCTATGAACCTCTTTTTTTTTTTTTTTTAACAGGACAGTTAAGAATAGTAATCATAAATAAATGCAAAATATTTGGATGCAATTTTTAAAGTACCCATATAAAATAAAAAAATGTTACATTATAAACTGATGAGCAAGGCCTCATGTACTGCTAGATCAATCCTGAATAATAATATTATTAAATAATGTAAACTGTGTTTTCATTTGAATACTATTTTTTTTTAAGTTTATTACATGCAAAAATATATACATAATTAAAAAAATGAAATCTCATTAAATATTATTAATATATATTTATCTCACACAAAAACTATGCATTCCCTTTAAGAGACAGTGGCTGGGACATAAGTTTGTGGCTTACTGCTTTTGTCTTTCCATCACTCAGCAACACGAGAGCAGCCCAGCGACATGATCCAGGACTGTTTACTTCGAAGCGCAAGCTGGGTTTGCATTTCATACATAATGAATCAGATTAGGAGGAAATTAGAGCGAACGGCTCTATGCATTTTCCATTCTATCAGCTGCTAGAAATGCCTCTTACTCTCCGTCAGGGAATAAGTGAAAGGCAGAAAGCTCCCCTGAACATGAGATGCTTAGGAAAAGGCGACAAGTCTATTATATAGCAACATACTCTGCATCTTACGAGTATATTACAGATTCTAAGACAACACTAGGATAGAGAAGAAAAACTAAAATCTACAATATATAAACAGCTTTTGCCAAATTGAGCACAAATTGTACCCATTGGCAACCTCTTCACTACTGAAGTCCTTTCCAGTGGGCCCCCTTCTTTAAGCGGCCAAGCTCTCCCTTCCCTAGCTCCCAGTAGCTAAAACATGTTAGAATTTCAGCACTTTGACTTTGCTTACTCAATTATTGATGGTCTATAAAAAGGTATCTTATTCTCCAAATATCATCCAAACTGCCCGCTCTGCTCCTAAGACCTCTTGCTCTCAAGCTCCCGTCTCCTCCTCTGATGCCCTTCTCCCATCCTCTAACTCTTTACCTCAGTCTGTCCGGCTATTTCCTACGTTGGCTACTTTTAGGCGATCCCCGAAAAAAAGAAAAAAAATTCTTCAGGGAAGCCCATCACGCCTCCAACAACTTTAACCACTTGACCAATGGGCACTTAAACCCCCTTCCTAACCAGCCCAATTTTCAGCTTTCGGTGCTCTCAGTTTGAATGACAATTAGTCATGCAACACTGTACCTATATGAAATTTTTGGCCTTTTTTTCACACAAATAGAGCTTTCTTTTGGTGGTATTTAATCACCGCTGGGTTTTTATTTTTTGCTCTATAAATGAAAAACAAGCAAAAATTTGGTAAAAAAAATTGTTTCCGTTATAAAATTTTGCAAATTAGTAATTTTTCATAATATATTTTGGCCAAAATTTTACACTGCTACACATCTTTGGTAAAAATAATCCAAATCGGTGTATATTATTTGGTCTGTGTGAAAGTTATAGAGTCTACAAGCTATGGTGCCAATCATTGAATTCTGATCACACCTGAAGTACTGACAGCCTATCATTTCTTGAGAACCTAATAAGCCAGGACAATACAAATACCCCCCAAATTACCCCTTTTTGTAAAGTAGACATTCCATTTATTTGGAATATCTTTCTATATTTAGAAAGAGGCATGGTGAGATTTTTGAAGTTGTAATTTTTTCCCAACAATTCTTTGCAAAATCAAGATTTTTTTTTATTTTTCCACAAAAGTGTCATTATCAGGTAATTTGTCACACACAGCATATGCATACCGCAAATTACACCCCAAAATACATTCTACTACTCCTGAGTATCCACATGGTGCAATATCACATGCGTGAGGCTATTACACAGCATGGACACATACAGAGGCCCAACATGCAGGGAGCACCGTCAGGCATTCCAGGGGCATAAATTACACATCTAATTTCTTGACTACTTCTTGCACTTTAAGGCCCTGGAGCACCAGGACAATAAAAACGCCCCAAAAAATGAACCCATCATGGAAAGAGAAAAACACCCCAATGTATAATCTATGAGTCTTTTTAATAATTTTTTCTACAAGTTTTTGGAAAATATGAAAGAAAATGAAACCGCTTTGTCCATTTATACAATATTTATAAACACATAGCATGTACATGGCAAAAATTACACCCCATCAGGTGTTCTAGGGGCATATATTTCAAATCTAATTTTACTACCTATTATACTGAGGCACTGTAGTGGCATGGATGAGCTGTGGATGGGGATGGCTGGGTATGGGATGAGTATTGCCGAGTATGGATAGATGGATGGCTGAGCATGGCTGGATAGATGAGGATGGATGAGTATTGCCGAGTACGGATGGATGAGTATTGCTGGGATGGATGGACGAGTGCTGGAATGGGCACGATCAATGCTGTAGGCACTACACATCCAACCCACAGCGCTGCTGCACCCGCTCTCTCCCCTTGCACTGTATAGATCGGTACAGAGAGGGGAGAGAGGAACCGGACATGACGCCAGTTTGTTTACAAGTGCGTGCTTTGTCAAATCTGTCAGCAGCCATTTACTGTGATCCATGAGGCGCAGCGTGCACCGAGTGCGTGCCCCAGGGGGCCGCGTGGGAGAAATATTCTGGGAAGGTGTCCATGGCACCCTCCCAAAATAAGCCGCCGCGCTGCAGCCATCTTTTGGCTATGGCCGGGACTGCAAGTGGTTAATCATGTCCGTTCGCTCATCTCCCCCAGTTATAACCTTTTGTAAGACTTGCCCCACCCTATTAGATTGTAAGCTCTGATAGGTAAGGCCCTCTTAAAGTTGTAAAGGCACCCCCCCTTCCCTCAGCCCCCCCTAATACTTACCCGAGGTTACTCTAGCTCCAGCAATATTGTAGGAACGTCTCGGCTGTGCGAGACTCCCCTCCTCATGTGGGCAATCTTGGCACTTGACAGCATCTAGTGGCAAAATGTTATCCATACAAGGGATAGCTCTGGATTGAAGCCAAAAATTGCAGAACAAGTTTAATTTTAAATTATGAGCTAATAAAAATAATAAAAAAATACAAAAAACAAAAACAAAAAAAATACCACACACAAAAAACTGGAGTTTTATCAAGACCTTTAAAATTCATTTTCTTTAAATGAAAGGAATGAATTGAAATTTGTACACATTAAAGAGCTCGATCCATTCATTCTTGTCTGTTACCTTTCTTCCAGTGATCACAGCGGGGAAAACAAATCACTTTGAAGATTTTCTGTTATTCCAAAGCTGGAGAGGAATCAGCTCAGCTGTTTGGTTTTCGAGCTCTCATTAAAAAACATCCCCTTTTGCATTTTAATAATAACTGTGTCAGCATAGCAGAAGGAAATTATGCAGCATTTGTACAGAATTAGAGACACAAATTTGTACAATAACCTACTTTGTAAAACAAGAAGTCTTCAAAATACAAATTAAATGGTGTTCTCCATTCATAACTGGACATTAAGCATACAGGGACCACCCACTGGAGAGCTACACCATAGCTGTTGGGCATCTGTCCACCATTCTATACTTTGTCAGCTTGGTGGATCTGGGAACCAGTTTGTAATACAGGAGAGGCAATTACCAAACACACCCACTGCTAGCTCCTTGCTGTCCCTTAAATTAAAAAGGGCAGCAAGTATTAAATGTGCCAACACTAAGAAATTGCTCCGGATGTCCAATCAAACTCAAAACCACTTGGAAATTTGACAAATGAAAAAAACAAAAACAAAGTGAGAAGTGTTTACACTGCTGATTTTGAAGAAAGCAGGCCCCACCCATCACACATGTGAGAAGTTCTGTAAAATCTGGATTCCCTGGATTACATAAACCCAGATCAAAAAGACTAACCGAAAACCGGATGCTGTGCCTCCCTCTCAAAAAGGCAGAAAAAAGGGCATAGGCCTAGTCACCAGTATCCCATGTGGTCTAGCTGCAGCTGAGGTTTCCTCATTACTGGCTTTCCATTTCTTGTGGTTCTGTGCGCTGTGTGGAAACAGCCACTTTCATATAGGCAGGGCTTTGCTTCCTCAAGTCAGAGCCTCCAGCAAGGAGAACAGTGAGCAAAATAGCAGCGATATCACCAAATTTCCAGAAACAAGCAGTCAGGGGCAACAGTACCTTAGATCTCACACTGTCAGGGCTGGGCTCAGCCCTTCCTTCTCTGAGCTGGCAGCTCAGCTGTCGGCTAATTGCCAGCTCCCATCTCGCCACAGTGACTCACCTGTTGATGATATCCTGCTAGTCAGTCCTGCCTACTTAAGCCGTCCAGCCCAGATCTTTGCCTTCGCCTTCTTCACATTGCTAGAGATGCTCTCCTGTGTTCCTGTTAAAAAGACTTGCTTGGCTGACATTCCTTCTGGCTCCAGATCCTGCTTGCTGTTCTACTATGCTCCTCTCTGGCTCCCTGACATTTTGGCTTGTCTGACTATCTGTTCTGGTTCCTGAACTCTGGCTATGTTTTGACTGTTTACTTTTTATTATTATCAACATGTGAGATTTAACTGTACTTCTGTCTCAGTGTGATTCCAAGGTTTCTGACACACTGCAGATATACTGCTACAAGTGCAAGAGTGCCATGGCACACTTGCATTCCACCAAGTACATTCACATCAGTATTTTTCAGGAGGAATTTCAGCCAAAAAGGTGGATTTTTGAAAATATTGCCAAGGTGCAACTAGAATTTCTAAATGTTCCCTATAAAGATAACAGATCTTCATTTTTTTGAGTTCAGCTCTAGTTTAAGATACACTGAATGGACTTAAACTGAACCTTTGCCCCGACAAACAAGTTTTTACATTAAAGCTGTAAATGTACTTTAAAAACACACCTTGACTGTCCTTTGAAGCTACATGTACCATGAAGTAGCATACATTGCCTTTTCTCATGATACAAACAAAAATGTAAATGTATTTTATTGGGATTTTATGTGATAGACCAACGCAAGGTGGCACATATAATTGTGAAGTGGAAAGAAAAATGATAAAAGGTTTCCCAAATTTTTTACAAATAAATGTGAAAAGTGTGGTGTACATTTGTATTCAGCCCCTGAGTCAATACTTTTTAGAACCACCTTTCCCTACAATTACAGCTGCAAGTCTTTTTGGAGATGTCTCTACCAGCTTTGTAGATCTAGAGAGTGAAATTTTTGCCCATTCTTCTTTGCAAAATAGCTCAAGCTCTGTCAGATTGGATGGAGAGAGTCTGAAGAGCAATTTTCAAGTCTTGCCATAGATTCTCAATTGGATTTAGGTCTGGACTTTGACTGGGCCATTCTAAGCACCTGTACACACGGTCGGAGATTTCGACAACCAAATCCGTCGGATTTTGTCCGTCGCATCTTGTCCGTCGCATCTTGTCCGAAACTGTTGCATACACACGGTCGGTCAAAGTTGTCTAAAAATCCGATCTTTCAGAACGTGATGACGTAATTTCGTTACGATGGGACTACATTCAGGCTAGTAGCCAATAGCTTTGATGTAGGAATTTGATCTGAGCATGCGTGGCACTTGGTCCGATCAAAATTCTCTACACATGATCGGAGTATGTCCGATCGGCCCAGTTGGTCGGGAAATATTTCCAACAAGTTGGAAAATTGGGTCCGACGAATATTCCGACAGAATCAGTCCGATGCATACCACACACAGTCGGATTATCCGACAACACGGTCCAATAGGACACATTCCGCTGGATTCTGTGACCGTGTGTACAAGGGCTAACACATGAATATGCTTTGATCTAAATCCAACCCATTGTAGCTCTGGCTGTATGTTTAAGGTCGTTGTCCTGCTGGAAGGTGAACCTCCACCCCAGTCTCGAGTCTTTTTGCAGACTCCAACAGGTTTTCTTTTAAGATTGCCCTGTATTTGGCTTCATCAATCTTACCGTCAACTCTGACCAGCTTCCCTGTCCCTGCTGAAGAAAAGCATCCCCACAACAGGATGCTGCCACCACCATGTTTCACAGTGGGGATGGTGTGTTATGGGTGATGTACAGTGTTAGTTAACCGCCACACATAGCATTTTTCTTTTAGGCTAAGAAGTTCAATGTTGGTCTCATCTGACCAGAGTACCTTCTTCCACGTTTGCTTTGTCCCCCCCACATGGCTTCTCGCAAATTGCAAATAGGACTTCTTATGGCTTTCTTTCAACAATGGCTTTCTTCTTATCACTCTTCCATAAAGGCCCGACTTGTGGAGTGCATGACTAATAGTTGTTTTGTGGACAGATTCTCCTACTTGAGCTGTGGATCTCTGCAGCTCCTTCAGTTACTGTGGGCATCTTGACTGCTTCTCTGATTAATGCTCTCCTTGCCCGGCCTTTTTTATTTTTAATAACCTAACCCTGCTTCAAACACTACAATTTTATCTCTGACCTGTCTGGTGTGTTCCCTGGCCTTCATGATGCTGTGTTTCACTAAGGTTCTCTAACAAAACTCTAAGGGCTTCACAGAACAGCTGTATTTATACTGAGAATAAACACACAGATGGACTCTATTTACCAATTAGGTGACTTCCGAAGGCAATTGGTTCCACTAGATTTTAGTTATGGGTATCAGAGGTGGCTGAATACAAACGCACGCTACTTTTTTTTTTTATATATAAATATATCAAAAATGAAAACCATTTATCATTTTCTTTCCACTTCACAATTATGTGCCACTTTGTGTTGGTCTATCCCTTAACATGACAAAATGTTGAAAACTTCAAGGGGTATAAATACTGTTTCAAGGCACTGTATGCTCAAAGATAAGACTCTGAAGTCAGGTTTGGTGAGTTTCTAACAACTTAGAGCACCTGGTGTTTGTTTACAAAAGAAAGCTGGAAGGCTGCCAGAGAAAAGTGGAAAGGAGCTGAGATTAAAATGCCTATGTTGTCAAACTTTGAAAATGCTTTTCTCCATAACACCTCTAGCTACAGATGTGAGGGCTTGTTTTACAGAATTTTCCTGCCTGTTCTAAAAAGAAATACTTTAATGTGTGTAGTAGTTTAGCACAGGTGTACTGTAAGCACAGATGCCCCCTTACTCGTTATGCTGTATTCACATCTTGCCTGTAACTTAAAGTGGTTGTAAACCCTTACAACCAACTTTGACGTACAGGTAAGCCTAGATTAAGGCTTACCTGTAGGTCCAAGAAATATCTCCTAAACTTACACGGTTTAGGAGATATTTGCCGAAAGACAGGCACCGCTGTCTACGGCGCATGCGCCGTAGACAGTGGCGCGCAGGCGCACTGAGAGTGCCGTGGTCAACAGCGATATGCCGCGAGTGGCGGCTCCCGTGCGCATACGCGGGAGTGACGTCTTCGTGGCTTCACCGAATGACAGCGGCTGAGCAGCGAGACCCACGAGAAGATGGATACGCCGGACTACAGGGGACAGCGGTGACATCGCTGGCTCCTGTGTCAGGTAAGTGACACATAATGGACTACTATGCGATGCATAGTAGTCCATTATGCTTTACCTTTGCAGGGAATGAAAGGAAGTAAACCCATCAGGCTTTACTTCCTCTTTAAAGTGGAAGTAAACCCTCCTATCATTTTCAGCCATAGAAGCTGCCATCTCAGCCTCTGTTTAATTTACAAATGCCATGATGATGCACTTTGATTAGTTAAAACATCAGCCATTGGATGGTTTGACAGTTTATTTGAGAGCAAAATCAATGCGACCGTTACATTCCTGGCACGTGTTGCAAACGTATCTGTTTTTTTAAACTGTTTAAATGGATGGGTTTACTTCCACTGATCGCCGAGTTCTCAGTCCTCAATGAGCATAGAGAGCCGACTGTGATCAAGTTCTTTGCTCTGACCCTTCAGCACTCACTAGAGTGGCTGGCTCAGGCTCTGAGCAGCATACCGAGAGGCTGAGCCAGCTTCCAGTCAGGCACCTGGATGAATCCCAACATTGTTGTCGAGATCCCTGCAGAGCCTGGCCCGGCTCTGTGACGTCAGCCAACAGAAGACTTAAACCTGCTGTCTGCTGAATCTAGGTTCACAGGAGTGCAGAAATAAGTGCACTCCTGTGACCCACAGGGCAAGTATGGCCACAAGAGCTTTGGCCATACATCTCCTCTATGACCCCTTTCAGACTGGGGCGCTTTACAGGCGCTACAGCGCTAAAAATAGCGCCTGCAAAGTGCCCCAAAAGAGCTGTTGCTGTGTCACCAGTGTGAAAGTCCTGAGGGCTTTCACACTGGAGCGCTGCACTGGCAGGACGATGAGTAAAAGTATTGCTAGCAGCATCATTGGAACAGTGTATACATCGCTCCTGTCCATTGAAATCAACAGGGCAACGCGGCCATACTGCCAGCAAAGCGATGCTGCAGCATCGCTTTGCGGTGGTTTTAACCCTTTCTCGGCCGCTAGCAGGGGGGGTAAAACCGCTAGTGGCCGAATACCGCAGCTAAAACAGTGCTAAAAAAAGCGCCATTTTACCGCCGTCGCCGCTCCAGTGTGAAAGGGGCCTAACCCCTCATAATACCTGCAGCAGGTGGGAGGGGCATGGAACACAGATGTAGATATTATACAAATGGAGTCTGACAGAAGGCAGCGGCTGGGTACTTTCATATGCAGACTGCCAATAAAAGCGGAAATATTCAATAAATTGGGGGGGGGGGGGGGCACCACAATACTTGATTTCACAGAAAGTTAATTCAAACAGAGGATGTCCATCATCCTTCGAAATCTCCTTAACATCTGTGGCCTTTTTTTCTTTTCACTGTTTGGCCCTCAGGATATAAAAAGAATTACATTTCTATGTCACTGTTGGCCAAGGATAAAGGCTGCAGAACTGGCTTTTCCATGTTATATAGTGTAATAATAAAATGGGGGCACTCAGAAACAGGTGCGATCAAGATCATTTCAATGTCTCTGTGTTTGCTCTGAACCCAGGATTTATGAGAAGGAGCTGGCAGACCTTTGCGGCTATTTGTACAGGCTGAGCCTCTTTGTTTAAAGATCGCTCTCTCATACAGCAGCCATGCGTGAACCCATACCTGACATTTTGAAATTGCTTTGCTCTCTCGTTCCCGGGAGCGGCCGCAGTCACTAACCATGTGGCAATCTTTATATTGAGTAATTGTTAATATTTCTTGCAGGTCAAGGTAAAAATGTGCTGATTGGCTTCACTACAAGAAATGAGAATGTTGATATATATTTGAAGCTGGGTAAATGGTCTTACTGCAGAACACAGGAGGACAGTTTTTTTTCCCCATTTTAGTTTTTGATTTCCTTTAATGATGTAGTGCCACCATATTCCACTGCGTATCAAATCATTTATACCAGCCCCGTCTCACGGAGCTCACAATGTGCTGTACCTACCATTGCCCGACTCACGCACAAGTCAATAAAGAAAGTAACTGACAGGCTGAAAACACAGCTTATATTATCTCACAATGGATGTCATGTTAAAACCACCATTAGTAGGGCATATAGGAGCCCAGACAGAAATAATTTGTAAATGTATGGCTGATAAATACAATAAAACAAAATTGGTGCCCAAAAACCTGTGATCATATGGCTCCTCTTAAAGCAGACCTTTCAGCAGGAACCAGAAAGACCTCTGGCTCCTGAAGAAGGTAATAAAGATGGCAGCACAGAATGCGACAAGCAATGGAAGAGGAGAAGGGCAGAAAGCACAATGCAGGAGTCACAAGTCTCATTATCCTGGATAAAATCAGCATTAACTGGACTTAATGCCCCGTACACACAGGCCGAATGTTGGGAGACATTGGCCAGTTCAATAAAAAACGTCCGACATTCGGCCCGTTTGTATGTCGACCTGTCCAAACCAGCAGCAGACCCGCTGCCGGTCCCAGCTCTCAGCCAATTGCAGAGCGCGCTGATGGGAGAGTTGTCCCCCTGTCATAACACAACAGCTTAGTAGGGGAGTTCTACAGTGGCTCAGTTTTTTTTCACTCAACCCACTGGGCTGAAAAAAAACAAAAAAACAAAACAAAAAACCTTGTAGTGTGTACCAGGCATTAGACGAACTGGGTGTTTAAAAAGGCTTCTAAAAAAGGCCAAAGTTTTTTTTTTTGATATCTTAAAGTGGAGGGCCACCCAAAAAAATAAAAAAAATAAATAAAAAATAAAAACTTACCAGAAATATCTGTTGCTAGGCAGATCGTCCTAATCTGCCACTTCCTACACTGTGGTGATCTTAAGTCTTCTCCTCCTCGTGTTGTCTTCTGGGGAAGGTGGCGCGGTGTGTTCTGGGAACTGTGTGTCCCAGAACACAGCTGGCCAATCACAAAGTGCTGCGTGACTCACGCATGCGCAGTAGGAAACGGGCAGTGAAGCCGCAAGGCTCCACTGCCTGTTTCCCTTAGTTGGAATGGCGGCGTCGGGACCCGAGAGCCAAGGGACAAGTCAGCCTCGGGCAGCTGACATTGCGGGCACCCAGGACAGGCAAGTGTGTTCATTAAAAGTCAGCAGCTACAGTATTTGTAGCTGCTGATTCAAAATAAATAAATAAAAAAAAAAAAAAAATTCTGCTGGCCCGCCACTTTAATGCATTCTATATGCATGAAGAGGGGGAAAAAAAACCCATTCAGTGTGAAACAGCCGCCCTCAGCCCCTCTAATACTTACCTGAGCCCCATCTCGATCCAGCGATGTTGTACGAGAGCCTCGGCTGTTCGCGAATCTCCCTCCCGATTGGCTGAGACACAGCAGCAGGCACCATTGGATCTCGCTGGTGTCAAAGTCAGTGAGCCAATGAAGAAAGAGGGGGTGGTTCCAAGCTGTGGCTCAGTGTCTGAATGGGCACACAGAGCAGCGGCTCAGCACGGGTGCACCCATAGCAAGCTGCTTGCTGTGGGGGCACAAGGCAGGAGGGCGGTGCCAGGAGCGTTGGCGAGGGACCCAATAAGAGGATTGGGGCCTGCTCTGCGCAAACACATTTCACAGAGCAGGTATGACAAGAAAAAAAAAAAATAATTCACTTCAAGGCCAGTGCATGAGATTCCAGCATTTAGATGTGGTGGCAGGTACATTTAGCCATTTCTACCTTTAGTTCCCATTTAAAACATCACCATCATGTCAGAATTATAAACAACTCCTTCCATTTTTTTTTCAAGTCTCACATTTCACATCCTTAAATCTTTCCTGAAAACAAAAAGGTTTAGGCCTCATGCACACAGGACATTTAAAAAATGCCAGCGCTGCTGCCAGGAAAAAGCAGCGTTAAACGTGCATTTTAGAACAGAACAGCGTTTATGGACATTTTGGGGGATTTTTATTCAGCAAAGATATTCTCTAATGTAAAAATGCCTAAAAAATGCGAAATGCAGCTAAACATTTGTTACAGCGTTCAGCTGTCGTTTTACAGCTCAACAGCCTCTGATATTGGATGCACAGGCTGCTGTTTTTTTGCTACTTCCCCTAAATGCTTATGCCTCCAAATGCCTCTGAAGGTGCATGGACACAGGCTAACTTGGAGGGGTGTTTAGAGACAGTATTAAAAAAAAAAAAAAAAAGTCTGGGCGTCCCTAACAGCAGCTGTAAAAGCATCCTGTGTGTCTGAGCCCTTAGGGCTGCAGCCTAGTGGTCAAGGCTATAAAGGACATGACATAACCAAAGCTGGCTATACACTACTCAATTTTCAAATGAAGATTTGTATGATTTGAAAGTACTTCAAAATTTGTTTGCTTTTAACATTCCATTTTGGAATAAATGTTACTTCCCAAGCAAAATCCATATTCACTGCTAAGCTAGCTATACACAATTCGATTGCTTGAGAAATGTTCGAAAGCAATTCAAAATTTTGTTTGCTCTTAACATTCAATTTTGGAATGGATACAGTCTGAACGAAAGCCACATATAAGGTTTTTCATCCTGCTCCTATGAATTTTCTCATCAGTGCGGACTGCGCTAATTGGAAAATGTAACAAATGTTCTTAAAGCCAACTTTTTTTGTATAAACTCTACTAGTGTATGTCCAGCTTAACCTCTTCTGGACCACCCCACACATATTTTTTTTAGCACTGATCCCCAAAAAGTGTCACACAGGGGCAACACGACTTTTGGAGGCAACTTGGACACAACTTCAACACGACTAAGTCGCCCCAGGCCAGGCGACTTTTGCCGTGGCCAATCAGAGAATCTCTCAAGAGGGAACTCCATGGCAAATTAAAAAAAAAAAAAAAAAAAAGGAGCATACCAGGCCCTTAGGTCGGGTAAGGATTTTAAGGGGAACTCCCTACGCCGAAAAAACGGTGTGGGAGTCCCCCCAGATCCATACCAGACCCTTATCTGAGCACGCTACCCAGCCGGCCAGGAAAGGTGGTGGGGATGAGGGAGCGCCCCCCCCCCCCCCCCCGAGCCGTACGAGGCCACGTGCCCTCAACATGGGGGGGTGCCTTGGGGAAGGGGGGGCCGCGTGGCCCCTCCACCCCTTAGCACCTTGTCCCCATGTTGATGAGGACAACGGCCTCTTCCCGACAACCCCGGCCGTTGGTTGTCGGGGTCTGCGGGCAGGGGGCTTATCGGAATCTGTGAGCCCCCTTTAATATGGGGGCCCCCGGATACCGGCCCCCCCACCCTATGTGAATGAGTATGGGGTACAATGTACCCCTACCCATTCACCTGTGAAGGAAAAAAAAAAAACAACACACAAGGGTTAAAATAGTTTATTGCACAGCTCAGGGGATCTTCTCGCCGGACTCCTCCGCTATCTTCTGCTAGCTCTTTTACTAGCGGAGGAGTCGGCTTTCTTCTTCGCCGCCCTCTTCTTCCGACTTCGGGGGTCTTGTTCCCCTCTTCGGTTCTTCTTGCTGGGCCACCGCGCCTTCTTCTAGCTCTTTTACAAGCGGTGGCCCAGTCTTCTGTCGCCACTGCCTTCTCTTCTCCACAAGGACAGCACACACGGCTTGCGGCGACTTATATAGGGACATCACCGGATGATGTCCCCGCATCCTCTGGGACTGCGACATCATAATGGGTGGGGACATCATCCAGTTATGTTCCTATAGAAGTCGCCGCACGCCGCGTGTCCTGTCATTGTGACCGGAGACAGCAACGAGGCAACATCTCTGGAAGAGAAGAACAGAAGACAGCGGCAGCGGCGACAGAAGACCGGGCCACCACTTGTAAAAGAGCTAGAAGAAGGCGCGGTGGCCGGGCAAGAAGAACCGAAGAGGGGGACAAGACCCCCTACCAGGGGGACAAGACCCCCGAAGTTGGAAGAGGGCGGCGGCGAAGAAGAAAGCCGGGCTCCTCCGCTAGTAAAAGAGCTAGCAGAAGATAGTGGAGGAGTCCGGCAAGAAGACGGAAGACAACCCCCGGAGCTGTGCAATAAACTATTTTAACCCTTGTGTGTTTTTTTTTTTACATTTTTTTTCACAGGTGAATGGGTAGGGGTACATTGTACCCCATACTCACATAGGGTGGTGGGTCGGTATCCGGGGGCCCCCTTATTAAAGGGGGCTTTTGGATTCCGATAAGCCCCCCACCTGCAGACCCCGACAACCAGCGGCCAGGGTTGTTGAGAAGAGACCCTTGTCCTCATCAACATGGGGACAAGGTGCTTTGGGGTGGGCCGCGCGGCCCCCTTCCCCAAGGCACCCCCCCATGTTGAGGGCACGTGGCCTGGTACGGCTCAGAAGGGGGGGCGCTCGCTTGTCCCCACCACCTTTCCTGGCCGGCCGGGTATTTTGCTTGGATAAGGGTCTGGTATGGATCTGGGGGGACCCCCGCGCCGTTTTTTCGGCATAGGGGGTTCCCCTTAAAATCCATACCAGACCTAAGGGCCTGGTATGCTCTCGGAGGGGGAACCCACGCCAATTTTTTTTTTTATAAATTTGGCGTGGAGTTCCCATTTGAGAGCTGATAATTCTGTGAGAGTCGCCTCCGTATAGACGGAGATCAGACTTGGAGGCGGCCTCCATTGATATCAAAGGGTACCAGTCGCCTACAAGTCGAATAGAAGTAGTACAGGAACCTTTTCTGAAGTCGGAGCGACTTCAGTAGTGTGCATTAAGATGGCTCTCATTCACTTACATTGATTTTTACATGTAGCGAGACTTAAGGCGACTAGGGGCGACCTGAAGTTGGATCTGAGTTGCCCCTGTGTGAACCGGCTCTTAGTGTCAGATTTGTCTGCCGCAGTCCCGCTAAAAATTGCCGATCACCATGACTAAAATAAATAAATAAAAATTCATAAAATATATTCTATAGTTTGTAGCCAATATACGTTTATTGCAATTTTAACCAAAAATATGTAGCAGAATACATATTGGCCTAAATTGATGAAGAAATCTGTCGGATTAAAAAAAAAAATAATAAAAAAAAAAAAAAAAAAAAAAAAGGATTGCATGGGTTTTATAGCAAAGTTATAATATAAATATACAAGTTTTATTTCAAAATGGTTGGTCTTTTTTTGTTTATAGCACAAAAAATAAAAACCATGGAGGTGATCAAATTCCACCAAAATAAAGCTCTATTTGTAGGAAAAAAAAAAAAGACATAAATTTTACTTGGGTACAGTGTCGCACGACTGTGCAAATGTGCGTTAAAATAACGCAGTGCCGTACTGCAAAAAGTGGCCTGGTCATGAAGGGAGTTAAACCTTCTGGGGCTGAAGTCGTTAAAATGGAACTTTATTCAGAAATTTAAGTCCTGATAGGTATAATATTGTAAATGTTATGTAAAACATTAAAAATAAGTGCCTATAATGTGGAAAATCTGGCAATGCACCAGTTCACCCTGTTCTGCACATGCGCAATTTTCCTGTATTTGGCCGTGTGCAATAATCAGTGAGTCATTAGAGGCCAATCTGCTGACAGCCTAAAGATTTACTGCTTGTGAGGGGGAAGGAAGCATCAGGAATGACAAACTGCCTAGTGAACATAAAATAGGGAGGGAAAAAAAAAAAAAAAAAAAGAAAAAGCAGGAGAGGCAAAAAGATAAAATCTCCTGTCAGGGAGACACAAAAGAGGTCAATTTACAAGAATAGGGTCTTCGCTTATCTCCTTGATATTCACTTATTTCTACCTCAGCAGTAGCAGCCTGTGGACTTTAGCACTGCAAAGCTTCTGTCAGCCTTCTCCTCTAGCTGAGCCAAGACATACAGCCAAGGCTGGAAATGCAATTTAGTTACAGAAATGTAATGGTTTTTGAGACCAAGGAGAGGGTGAGAGTGTCAATTTAGAAGGTATAGTTTGCAAAAAAAATTAAAAAATTATCAAACTGTTGTGGGTAAAGTTCTGCTTTCAGCATAGAGTAAATTTTGCTGCTGGCATTATAAAAAAATTAAGTCTACAGACACAAGACCTGAGATTGTGCAAACCAACAAGAAGCTTGAGGGATTCTGAGATTGTCCCTTTAATATGAAGATAAAACACCCTTCCCTCCATGGCAGCCAATCTCCCTCTATAATTAGCATCTAATTTACACAAAGAAAGCCGGGTCGAAGGAGTGGGGGAAAAAAAAAAAAAAAAAACATTTGCGTATTCCCAGTAGACGGGTCTGAGCTGGCATTTTGTGGTTTAATCTTCACAGCCTGAGCTAATAAATTTCTTCTCATTCTGTCAGTCATCTTTATTAAGACCGAATTAAGTTGGACATGTCTGAAAAAAAGCCCCAGCAGAGCAATGTTGTATCTTTACGCTTCCCTGTCCTCAGAAAGCAAATTATTCATTTTACAAAGCCGTTATTTGGCTGCGCCGTTTGTCATCTTGAAACAGGAAGGAGGCGGAAAGACAAAAAAAAAAAAAAAAACTGAACGGCGACAAACTTCAAAGGTTGTGTGGACGAGGCAAAGGGCTAATTCCTAAGGCTGTAACAGACCGTTCCAATCGCGCCATTTAGATTACCCCGGCGGTGTTGAGAAGACACAACGCTCGTCGGCTGACAGTTTAATAAATGCTGTAAGGATTAGACTTGCACACGGATCGCTTAAAGGATTTTAAGTATTTGGATTACATCTTAAAGAGGAGGTGTATACAAAGACAGGGAGTTGGTTTTAAAGCATCTGCAAGTGGGGTGGTTGGTTATGCTGCATTCTGGCTGGCAGAATTTTTGCACACCAACTTGTATATTATATTAACCACTTCAATACCAGGCCGTTTTACCCCCTTTCTGCCCAGGCCAATTTTTTCAGCGCCATTACACTTTGAACGACAATTGCAACACTGTATCAATATAACATTTGTATCCTTTTTTCACACAGAACTTTTTTTTGGAGTATTTTATCATCACTGGGTTTGTTTTTTTTTTTCAAAACAAAAGCACAAAAAAAAGGGCCAAAAATTTTGGAAAACAAAAAACACGCGTTTGGTTTACATTATAAAATTTTGCAAATTAATCTTTCTTCACAAATTTAGGCCAAAATGTATTTTGCTAGAGTGGGGAAAATTATTTATTTATTTGATACCCTGCAGAGCTCCCTCCATAAAATTTTCTTTAGGATTAAGGTCTGGAGACAGGCTAGGCCACTCCATGACCTTAATGTGCTTTTTGAGCCACTTATTTGTTGCCTTAGCGGTATGTTTTGGGTCATTGTCATGCTGGAAGACCCATCCACGGCCCATCTTCAGTGTTCTGGCTGAGGGAAGAAGGTTCTCAGCCAAGCTTTTACAAATCATGGCCCCATCCACTGGCCCCCTCAATGTAGCAATGTCGGGCTGTACCTTTAGCAGACAAACCGCACCAAAGCATCATGTTTCCACCTCCGTGCTTGACTGTAGGGATGGTGTCCTTAGAGTCACAGTGAGCATTTTTTTCCCTCCAAAGAAGGCAAGTTAAGTTAATGCTAAAGAGCTACATTTTGATCTCATCTGGCCACAGCACTTTCCCCCAATCCTTCTGTAAATCATTTAGAAGTTCATTGGCAAACTTCAGGCCTGTACACGTGCCTACTTAAGGAGGACCTTGCAGGTACTGCAGGATTTCAATCCATGGCGGCGTATTGTGTTACCAAAGGTTTCTTTGGTGACAACTGCCTTGAGATCTTTCACAAGCTCCTCCCCTGTAGTTTTGTGCTGATCCCTCAATTTTCTAATGATCTTCCTTATCCCATGAGGCAAAAACTTGCATGGACATCCAGACCGAGGGCGATTGATTTTTTTTTTGTATTTCTTCCATTTGCGCAAAATCGCTCCAACAGTTGTCTCCTTCTCACCAAGCAATGTGCAGGTCTACAGTCTTGTCCCCAATGTCCTTTGACAGCTCTTTAGTCTTGCCCATGATGGTGAGGTTTGAATGGAAGAAAAATTCTGTGGACAGGTGTCCTTTATACACATAACGAGTTGTTGTTAGGAGTAACTTATTAGATTGACAGGACTAATCTGTGCACAACATGAGCACATACTGCAGCCAGTCTCTGGGAGCCAGTATTATTGTTGGTTGGTAGGGGATCGAATACTTCTTTTACTCACTCAACTGCAACGCAATTTATAACTTTTGTATCATGTGTTTTTTTTTTTCTGGATTTTTGGTTGATATTCTGTCTCTACCATTTAAAAACACACCCAAGATAAAAATGATAGACCCTTCATTTTTTTTTGTAAGTGGGCAAACTTACAAAATCTGCAGGGGATCAAAGAATTATTTTTCCGACTGAATATATTTGAAACGCAATCAATAATGATGTACCGACAGCCTAATTTCTTGAGACTGTCACTGGTGCAAAAAGACCCAAAAATAATAATTTTACATGTAGCACTAACCCCCGAAGGAGCTGCTGGTTATTTTTGGGCTTACCATTACCTTCTGTTCTCCTTGTGGCACGTCTAGGGGATGTCCCGTGGTAAATAGCCCAGTAACTTGAGACTGACAATAGATCCACTTGAATGGATTTTATTTGCAAAACTCAGTCAATTGAACAGTCTTTCAACTTGGGATCAAAGGTTTGCAAAGGAAGTTCAGGTACTCTTAGTGTCAAAGTCAAAAACGTGAAAGAACTTGCTTACTTTGACTGCATCCAGAGAATAGCCATTCGCAGCTGGATGGTCACTCAGGTTTGAGAGTCCCTCTCTCACAAGGCCTAGCAGCCAACAAGGTGCTTACTCAGGAACAAAGTCTTTGTCACAGACATTGCAGAAACTAAGCTTTAGAACACTTGAAGGATACCTGGATCTTTCAGCCTGCTTGGCGATATCCACAAGACCGGATTCTCAGTTACTTCAGCCCTTCCAGGCTCTTGTTAAGAAAACCAAAACGTACGTGGTGTTCTTCTAAAGAGCCCTCCCCTGGAATGCTCAAAGTACTCTGGGTCTCTCCCGAACCGGAGACGGCACCCAACCACCTCAGATTCCTCCTTTCATTTCCTTGCCTAGGCTAGCCAGCCCCGAGACATTAAAGGTCGGGTGGATCGGCACCCCAGGCCATAGCCTTCCTGGGGGCTGGTCAGGAGGACCAGGACCATGTAATCAGCACAGCATACTGGACCAGATCCCCCGAACCATGTGACGTTCGCATGTTAAATACCCTCTCCCAGAGGGCACAGCGAGAGGGCCACTCCCACTGACCTGGCTCCGAAAGAGTAACCTAAGCACCTAACCAGACCATAATTGCACACCTGCCACAAGAGACAGTGGCCCCTGTGACCAGGCTGAACACCTCACAGTCCAGTCAGACTGATGCTGAGGTCCAATTTAGACAAATAAACCCAAAGCAAACTGCAGTTTAGGTAAAGTTTAACTTTGAAAAACGCATAGCGCGTGCTCTTCAGGAGCCGTTGCTACATACATAAAAAAAAAAAAAAAAAGTATAAAAGTATAAAAGTATAAATGTGTAATAAATATTATATATATATATATATTTTTTTTACACATACGATTGCTTAGCGCAATTAATTTTACAGTTATAAGCAAATATACGAGAATAAATGTTTTCTAGTGTCCATGTATCGAACAAGACCAAGGCCATACCTATGTGGATTTAAAGTGAACATGTCATATACAGTGGGTGTCAGTTTACATAACAAAAAGCTTCCTGGTTCACTAGGGAATAGTGATATTACTGCCTGATTCTACAATTCAGAGAAGGAAACTGTAACCGAGTGACAGATGCCAATCAGATTCTACCTTTCATTTTGATATCCTCACTTAAAAACTTCTGTCTACACAGCAAATTAATAGCCTTTGCCCTTTGAGTGCATTTAATCCCAAATTTAACTGACTTGGACCTTTAAACCCCTCACACCCATAATCTTTATATGAATATTACTCAGCATGAAGCCCTGAGCCATATAAAGGCTTCTAAATGCATGAAGGTAAAAACCTTTAGAACCACTTTACTCTAGCCATTTTGGCCTCTACATGCATGATGGTCGTGAAAAAAAACAAAAACAAACATTTTTGTCATGGTTATGCAGTAATCTTCCTCTGTCTGCTTACCTCTGCTCATGTGTTCAGACTAAGAGGCCAGCCACTTCCACTTGGTGTTTAAAACCTCTCCTCTATGCATGGCTCCTCCCCAGGCCCTATCGGGGAACCCTATGTTAACCTGTGCACTGCAAGCCAGCGGTGCTAATCAACCATTGTGTATTCATTGTGTGTTTGGCTTCCTGTTTCCTGCTTGCCGTGGGCTCTACGTTTGTCTCTGTTACCGACCTTGGCATGTCCCCGACTATCCCAGTCTGCCTGTGACCCTGAACCTTTGGCGTGTACTCTTGTTGCTGTCTGCTAGTTGCCCTGACCTCTGCCTTATCCCTTTACTATTCCTTGTTGTTCAAGCCTGCTGTTTCCTTCTCCTGTAGTCCATTGTGAGCGTGAGCTCCTATGGGCCATGACCTGGAGCCAGACTGCAGTCCATCCTCACTACTAGAGGCACTGGTGAACACCTGCTGGCTCTTAGACACCGCGCCCTGGGGAATCTATGCTCTAGCTCCAACTGGGATCTGTGTTATTGATCCAGTCAGTAGACCTGCTTCCTGAACCTACCTGGGTACAATCCGCAGCAGTCAGTCCTAGGGTCCACCATCTTAGCAGTGCACTTCCGATTCCTACGGAGTGCATCGGTCACCTGGTCTCAGGTGACCTAACAGCTTTGTTTTGTTTGCCCCTAAGCAGCCCTCTATATTGGCCTTTGTGGCCATGCACATACATGCATTTAGGAGGTTAAAAAATAAAAATAATAATAATCACTTGCACATTCAGGAGAGGAACACCTGAGCAGAAAAAATGCTTAACGTACCTAAACGACTGCAAACGAGTCTAAATGCTAGGTACATTTAGTGCTTGAGGATTAATTTCAGATGCGTTTGCAGATGAATGAATGAATGAATGAAATACTTGTATAGCGCACAATGCGAACTGAATCGCCTCTAGGCGCTGTGGCGAGCTTTGATCATCTGCTAAAAGAGGAAGGTCTTGAGTTTTTTCCTAAAAGCCAGGTGATTTTCTTCCAGGCGGATGTTGATTGGTAGAGCATTCCATAGCCGAGGCCCTTGGACAGCGAATCTCCGATCACCCTTGGATTTATACCGGGCTTTGGGCACGAGGAGGAGGTTTTTGTTGGCTGATCAAAGACTGCGGTTTGGTGTGTAATGATTTATTTTCTCCATTAGGTATTGCGGAGCTTCTCTATGCACGCATTTGTGGGTGAGGCAAAGGGTCTTGAACGTGATCTGATTTTTTACGGTTAGCCAATGTAAGCTCCTCAGTGAAGGAGAAATGGATTCCCAGGGTTTTTTTCCTGTTATCAGCCTTGCCGCCGTGTTTTGGATCAGTTGTAATCGCGCAAGTTGATATTGTGGTAATCCTATGTAAAGCGAGTTTGCGTAGTCCAGTCGTGAATTAATGATTGTTCTAACTACCACTGCTTTGTCATTCTTTGGGATAAAAGGGATGAGTCTGCGAAGCATGCGCAGCAGATGGTGAGATCGACTGACTACAGATCCTATTTGCGCATCCATTGACATTTGTGCGTCTAAAATAACCCCGAGACTCTTCGCTTTGGTCTTCGGGGAGATAGTCTGCCCAAAGACGGTTGGTGGAGACCAGGAGGTTTTGGTTGCGGGCTTATGATTTGGGTGTAAGATAAGAAGCTCTGTCTTTGATTGGTTCAGCTGGAGGGAGTTGGTGGTCATCCAGTCCTCTATTGATTTGAGGCAGTTTTCAAGTTGTTGTTGGTGATCTTTTTTTCCATTGATCTGGAAATAAAGTTGCGTGTCGTCAGCGTAAGAGTGGAAGCAGAGATCTGAGCATCTGATGATTTGAAGGAGTGGGCGAATGTAAATGTTGAAGAGAACGGGTGACAACGGAGAGCCTTGAGGGACTCCGCAGGTGACTGCCCGAGTTTCGGAGAGGAAGTTTCCTAGTTTCACTGTCTGTGACCGATTTCCTAGGAAGGACGCGAACCATTGGAGATCTATGTCTTGGACTCCGGCTACTTCTGTGAGGCGGACGAGTAGAGTATTGTGATCTACTGTATCAAACGCTGCACTTAGGTCTAGCAGTACGAGGAGACACGGCTCTCCGTCATCTGATGCTTCGAGGGCGTCATCCCAAATCTTGAGGAGAGCTGTTTCTGTTCCATGACCCGGGCGGAAGCCTGATTGCAGCGGGCCCAGGAGTTTGTGAGTATCCAGGTGAAGTTGTAGCTGATGTACTACAGCTTTCTCTATGATCTTAGAAATGGTGTTGAGGCTTGTAATCGGCCTACGGTTGTTTGGATCCTGAGGGTCCAGGTTTGGTTTCTTGAGTAGAGTTTTGACGATGCCTTGTTTGAGGATGCTGGGAACAATCCCTTCGTGGAATGATCGGTTTATGAGGTGGGTTATGGTTGGAGCCACGATGTCGGAGCATTCTTTCAGTAGTTTTGTGGGGATGATGTCAATAGGTGAGGTACTGTCACGCAGTTTATTAATGATGTTTTTTGCGGTGTCTACGGTGATTGGGGATAGTGAAAATTTTGGCGGTTGCGGTATGTTGGTGCAGACATCCTCTTTATGTATTTGCTGGCTGAGGTTGGATGTTTTCTTCTGACAAATTGTTTCCCTGATGGTTTTGACTATCGATGAAAAAATCCGACAGTTTGTCACAGTAATCCTGGGATTCGCTTTCTGGGGGTTCTAGGCACACCGGATTCATTGATTGATTAACCAGTTTAAACAGTTCCCGTGGTTGGTTTGTGGCCGTTGAGATTGTATATGAGAAGTGGTCCTTTTTGGCTTTGAAGATTGCTTTCCGATAATTCTCTGTCAGACCTTTGTAGTTAAATAGGTTTTCCTCGGTGGGATTTCTTCTCCATGTTCTTTCCGCTCTTCTGCGTTCTTGCTTTAGTACGGAGAGGGAGCTATTAAACCATCCAGCATTTTTCTTCCTGATGAGTGCCCTGCGTTTTGGTGCTACCGAGTCTGCCGATTGCAGTAATGCCTTGTTCAGGGAGTTGAGTGTTTCCTCCGTAGAGTGGTTTAAGGTTATTGTAGATATCTTTTTGGACAGAGTGGTTTTGAAGGCTTCGGAGTACAGTTTTTTATGCGATCTGGTCCAGTGCGTTGTTACAGGTTTCCGTTTTGCGTTGGTGATGTTGGTAGTGATTTTGAATTTGATGGCGTGGTGATCCGTCCATGGCAGAGTTATGGTGTCGAGTATGTTGACGTCGATGTTCTGTTTGAAAATGAGGTCCAGGGTGTGTCCTGACCCATGCGTGGGATTCTTTATCAGTTGCTGTAGACCCAGTTCTTCTAGTTGATTGATGCAGGCAGTCGCGATGGGGTCTTTAGGCTCGTTTGCCCAAAGGTTGAAATCTCCGAGTGCCAGGAAATTTTTGAATTTTAGGGTGTGCATTGCAAAGGATTCCGTGAGGGGTGAAAGAAGATTGGACTTTGGTCCCGGTGGTCTGTAGCACAGTAGAATATGAGTGGTGTCATGAGGTGTTGGTTGAAGATGTAGCATCAGGGTTTCCATAAAAGGAACTGGGTTCTGAGATGATGGTTTAGTGAGATCCAGGTGACCTTTAAAGATCACTGCTAGGCCTCCTCCTTTTTTCCCTATCCGGTATTCGGTTAGGATCCTGTAGTTTTCCGGCACCAATTCGGTGAGGATGGTGTTGCAGTCAGAGGTTAACCAGCTTTCGGTGATGAAGAGGCAGTCTACATTGTTCTCGATGATGAAGTCGTGTACTTCCAGTCTATGTTTGACTGCAGACCTTGCGTTAATCAAGGCGCAATCTAATTGTAGTGGTCGAGTAGATGTCTTCCTGTGGTTGGGAGCTGGTTGTCGTCCGGTTTTTAATAGTTGTTCTCTTTGAAGTATTTTTTGTATGGAAGATGGCAATGTGGTGTTGATGTTCCTTAGTCTGTGCAGAACTTCAGCTGAGTATTTGAAGTAGCACATAGTTTGTGGATGCTGTTGATGGTACTATGGGCCTAAGATGATGATCCTGATCAGGGTATTGATCCTGAGGTGGGGCTAGGTATCAGACTTGCCGCCGTGCTTGAGGCTATTAGCGCGCAAGTTGATCAGGGGATGCCTATATGGATGCGGAAGGAGTTGTTGTATTCGGTTGCTGGCTGTTCCCGCTACCTTTACTTAAGGTGGAGGTCTCCGCTCAGAAAAGAAGTCTGGCTGTGATCTGGAATAGTCGTCCTAGGATAGCGTAAAAAATGGAAAGGAGGCCGGAGGTAGGGGTATGCTAACCTATGGTTGTTCCAGAGGAAGGCGAAAAACCCCCTGACAGTAGCAGCCAAACGCACCAGTGGGGCAAAAATTCCTTCCTGACCCCCGTAGGCAGTCGGACGGAGTCCCTGGAACAATCACTGGGGGGGGGGGGGGGGAGTGGAGGTGCAAGCTTACCTGGCTGCGGTTGTCCCCTTTAAACACTCTGGTTCTGGTGAATCTGGCTTGCTGTCAGCCTGACGTTTCTGGAAAGCTGTCTGG
The DNA here is from genome assembly GCF_037356315.1 of Lithobates pipiens. Taxonomy (NCBI): domain Eukaryota; kingdom Metazoa; phylum Chordata; class Amphibia; order Anura; family Ranidae; genus Lithobates; species Lithobates pipiens. The sequence continues at coordinate 65,209,696 of NW_027507764.1, forward strand.
TTGCCCCTTGCAGTGGGATCTTTAAAATGGAGGGGAGGATGGAGGTAGGATAGAGGTTAGAGACTCCTGTCTTAACTCCTGTTTTCAACTCCTGGTTATTAACTCTCCACTTTAGTTCAAAAAATCCACTTGTGTCCACAAAATCCACATGCAAGCCACAATCAGGGAGCAAGCTCAAGGGGGAGTTTGTATAACTACCTTTATACACCTGTGAACAATTAACCCCTCCCCTAATTTGGCAGGAAGAAAGAGGGGGAAAAAAATGCTGTTTAAAAAGTGTCAGAAAAAAGGTCTTTTAAAAACTGCTAGCAAATGTATCAAATAAAGGAGGGGAGAAAATAAAACACCCCCAAAAACAACACTTGCAAGCAGAAGCAGTCAAGCAGAAGCAGTCAAAGCACAACTCCTGGTTATTAACTCTCCACTTTAGTTCAAAAAATCCACTTGTGTCCACAAAATCCACATGCAAGCCACAATCAGGGACATCATGATGTTTAAGGACATCAAGTGTTTTTTCTGCTCAAAAGCTCCTCTCCTAAAGAGTTTATTTTATTATTTTGTTTACCTCTAAAAAAGTTTTTTATTTTTTTATATAAAGCCCAGTGTGCGTGATGAGGCCTAAATGCTAGTCCTTTATGAAAGTAAAAATAGATAAAGAATTTGGGTGTTCCTTGTGCTCGGTTAATCCTTCTGAGGACCTTGCACATGGACGAAACATGTAGGGTGGGAATCCCGGTTACATCACTTCTGCTTTGCTGGAACGCACCCCGGGGAACCAGTGTAACTCTGAAAGTGCAAGTTTATAAATTTTTGTGATATAATGAAACAATTGTACACTATCAGAGACTTTTCTTTTTCTAAAAGGCCCTGCTATGTGTGTCTGGTGGCTCTGGGAGGACTTAAAGCAGCAAAGTAATAACGGTTGGAGTGGTAGTGAAAAACTGCATTCCTTGGAAATTCCTCTGATTGCTAGCACAGCGTTTCTGGTCTTTACCTCTGATCCTGTTGTGTATATTACATCAACAAGCACTATTTGACTTCCTTATTTATACAAGAGGTCAGTTCAGACTGGTGAGTGTAGGGTGTTTTTTTGGACATGGTGGAGTGGAGCACATATGTGCACTGAACATCAAGCCTAATTTTAGGAATTACTTGGACATTTGTTATATGTGTTTACACCGATCAGCCATAACATTATGACCACTAGACAGGTAAAGAGAATATCTCATTACAATGGCATCTGAAAATGTGTTGGTTTATATTAGGCAGCAAGTGAACATGTTGTCCATGAAGTTTATGTGGTGAAAGCAGAAAAAAATAAATAAAAAAAAACGGGCATCGCAGTTTGTGGTGTATGGGGCTGTGAAGCCCATAGTGACCCATGCCCACAGCCAAAAGCTTTTTACAATGGTCACATTAACATCAGAACTGAACTACGGAGCAGTGGAACAATGTGGCCTGGTGACTAAAATTTTCTTTTGCATCATGTGGCTGGCTGAGTGTGCGGCTTGCCTGGAGAAGAGATGGCACCAGGATGCGGTATAAGACGGCAACTCCACAGAGGCAGTGTAATGCTTTGGGCAATATTCTGCTGGGAAACCTTGGTTCCTGCCATCCATTTGGATGTTACTTTGGTGATCATGCCTCAATAGCTCAGGGCGGTTTTAGCAAAAGGGGGCCATACTCAATATTAGGTGGGTGGTCGTAATGTTCTGGCTGACCGGTGTATATTTGTTTAGATTTTTTAATTTATTTGGTTAATCCAGAGTCAACAGCTTACTGTTCTGAAAAGTCATCACTTCTATAGTCCAGCTACCAGGCACTGCACTCAACAAAACAATTTGAACAGCTGAAAAGAATAAATCATTAGAATAGGTGGAAGATAGGAAAAGTACCTACTATTGACTATATAAAAGGAAGGCACCCAACTGAGTGCTTTCTGCTTCTGTATACCTGTAGGGTAGTGGTCTTCAAACTGCAGCCCTTTGCTTGCCTTTATCTGGCCCTTTGAGGCATTATTCCTGCCACAGGCACCAACAATAGGGCTCTATTCCTTTCACTGACACCATCAGTGGGGCTCTATGCCTTCCACTGACACCATCAATGGGGCTCTATGCCTTCCACTGACACCATCAATGGGGCTCTATGCCTTCCACTGACACCATCAATGGGGCTCTATGCCTTCCACTGACACAAAACTTTACCTCCCCCTAATATCAAAGATTAGGTATGGTTTACTCCCACTGGACACAATTGGAGTAACATTAGGGTTTCTAATTGAGTTCTCAAGGTTATATTTGCCGACGTGTTAGAATTTCCTCAATGTAATAAAGTAGAGAAGACATTTTAAGAGTGCTCTTATATTTTACAAAGTATAGCTCCTGAAACCAATAGAGGAGATGTACGACTACGGTTCATACATAGTCAGGCCATTCTGCAGTTAAATGCTAGAAAGAAGAAACCAAGATCTGCTGAGGTCACACTTTCTAACCTGATAAATATGGCTAGTTCTGATTGCTTAGCAGACGTTTTACATTTTTCTTTCATGTACCAGAGTGCTGGCAGAGCAGGTCATCAGTCTGAGGAGATAATCTCATAAGCAAATAACCTCAGCACAGAACGCACAGGGTACACCATACAGGATCGGAGTGCCCTTCATCCAGCACATTTCTAATTACCCATCCATTTTTCTTTTCTTCCACTAATGAGGCTACGTGTTCGCTGAACAGTTTTTTTTTTTTTTTTATTTCTTTAGACTGGCATGATTTGGTTTAATTTATAGTAGAGAAAGATAAAAGGGCTCCTTTAAAGGCTAGATGGGGTTTCACAAAAATTCCCATAAACCTGCACTCCTCATCAATTTTCTCCATATATGTGCAGACCACAGACACAGACCAATCCATCTTCCTGGCCTGTCCAGGGTTGGAGCGGTGGCACTACACAGGGGTTGTCCTAATGAATTTGAAAAAAACTTTGCGCTCCATGGTTAGACACCCCGGGTCTGAACCTCCTTGAACTAGTAGCACGTATAATCCTACAAGACCAACGTGGGCCCAAGTTTACTATGCAATATCAAAGTACAACTACAGACAAAACCTTTGTTTTCAGTTTGGATAGAAGAGATAATTATAGCCCCGGTTTTCGCCAGTTGGGGAGGTTTCCCTTCACTTCCTGTCCCATAGCCAAAACAGGAAGTGAGAGGAAATCCCTGCAAATTAAGGGAATTCCTTTGGAACCCCCCCCCCCAGGTGTCCTCATTGGAAGATTTCCTATTACTTTTCTGGGGACAATGCAACATTTGGGAAATTGGTTTCATAGCAATTACAATTTTTCCTGTGTTGACTACACAGATTTGGAGGTTTCAGACGTCTATCACTTTATTATGCGATCCTTACTGTATACTCTTCTGTGGAAGTGTATGGGAACTTTCAGAATTCATTCGCACATATTTGACTGTACTGCTCTGGAAATGTTTACTGTGACTTTAATAAAGCACTTTTTGATGAAAAAAAAAAAAAATGTATATTATAATATATATATATATATATATATATATATATATATATATATATATAAATATAATAAATTACACAGCGCTACTGGCATTGTCAAAATTATTAAGCACATGCTGACATGGCCCTGGAGGGTCAACTTATCCAATTTGGCACATGCCATCTGGATATCATTTTTATGTCTAGGGTAGACTTTTTTTTTTTACGGTCTTTGGGAACAGGCTATACGTAATGCTTCAGCCTCGGGTACGCAAACAGGTAAGCATCAAATCCGGGTGAATCTCAACACCCATGTCCATTCACTGTGGCTTGGTTCCACTCCGGGCAGTGGAAATTCTTCTTTAGTGTATTAAACTTATGCAGAACACAGTTCTTGTGTGGTAAACGCTTCGAATTATTATTATTTTTTTTTTTTAAGTGTGATCACCAAAGCGGCATCATGGACCCTTCCCAGCAACCAGTAGGAAGGTAGAAATGATGGTGGCGGTGATGGTGATGAAGATTGGGGGGAGGGGGGGGGTGATGGCATGGAGGGGTGAAGCTGTTTTTGAAGCAGACAGTTCATTTTTTGGCATAATAAAATGGAGTATGCAGGAACTTTCACTGTTTGTGGTTGGCACTGATGGTTCATTTGCATCCAATATTTTTGTGAGCAACATGGAAAATCTAGAAACCTAATAACCCAAAATATATTTTGGGGCATTGGAGGGTACCTAAATTACAAATAGGCAAATGCCAAGCAACCTGACACAGCCTGCCATACGTTGAGAGTTCTGGTTCAGGTACATATTTGGCATTTTCTTTAAACTCTGCACTCAAAGGTTAGGTATACAACATTTTGTAGATAAACTCAAAAGGACAAAAAAAAAAAAAAAAACCCCCACACACAAATTTACCATATTTCTTCCGAATCTCATTGTGTTTTATGGTCCTCTCATTCTTCCTGCAAGAGAAATTTAACACAATTAAACAAAGATATCAAGTGACATCTGTATGCATATATAGAATAAGCTCTTCCCAGAAAAACACCTGGTTTACAGGAGCATGAGTCATTGTACTTGGACACTGCAATACTAGATTTCACCAGCAGGAGGCACTGAAAATATCTATTAGTATTCTATTACTACACAGAGTGATCACAAGCAGCTGAGTGTCTTTTTTTTAACCTACAGATTTATACATTCCCTCCTGCAGCTTCTAAAGACATAAGTGCCTAGTCCTGCGTATTTCATGTCATTGCCCACCACAAATATATTTCCCCCTTTTTTGTACAGTGGTGTGGGTAATAAAGATCTTTATTTTTAGCCTTGCAAATAAAAGTTCAACTCTTATTATTATTATTATTATTATTAATATACAATTCCTTTCATTGGGCCATGTTGCTACATACACAACTCTATAACTGAAGCGTACTTCGAAAAAAGTTGCAAATATGCTTCAAAATGACTACAAATCGTCCAACACATTTCCATACACAACAAAAAATGCATAATGTGTACAAAAATGACGAATCCTCCAATTTGTCCACAAACTATAGGCAGGTCACATCACGCATATGTGAATACATTTTGCAGCATTTCTGCTATTCATAATGATTTATGGGTATTTCCATCTGCAGCCGTCCAGGTTGCACAGGTATTCCATGCAGGGGCCTAGAGGCAGCCTGTTAAAATCAATGATAAGGAGCGGGCTACATGGACCTTCATGTGCATCCTGGAATGCACATCTATGCAGGTCCAACGCATGGATGAAAAAGTTGACCGACATCACACTCACATAGATGTGTATTCTGGGATGTGCACAGAGGTTCATAGGAGTCCAAGCAGTCAGCTGCTTGTCATTGATTTCATCAAGCTGTCTGCAGGCCCCTGCATGGAAAACTTGTGCAACCCAGATGGCTGAAAACCGTTGTAGAAATCAGTAGGTCTGCATGAATGAGGCCTAAAAATGAAGGTTAAACCACTTATATTTTGTTTTTCCTGGTTCCTCCCTTGTCAACATAAAATTACATCCTAAATTACAACCTTTTGGTTTTCATTACATATGTTATTTTGGACCAAGTAACATCACTGGGTCTCAGTGTTTCTCTCTACAATGCAGAGAGATCATGGCTAGAGGGGCGGAGAGCTGTACATAGCTTCCTGAAAACATCACAGCACCCTGCCTCAGTACTCCACCTAACAGTTCAGGCCTGATGCTGGCTCTTGGGAAATATTATACACTACAATGTATTGATGGGTGCATGTCAGTCTGGAGGAGCTGGGGTTCCCCGGCAGCATTGGCATGAAGACTACACTGGGCAACGCCACATGTGAGGCTAAGCCTCCATGACTGAAAGAACTGTAATTCAATGAATGAAAGGGGCAGGCCAAGGGCAGGCGGGCTGGGCTAGATCAGTGGTCTTCAAACAGTGGCCCTTTGTTTGCTTAATCCAGCTCATGGGGCACACTTCCTCCCACCCACCACCAGCCACGGGGAACACTTCCTCCCACCCACCCACCACCAGCCACGGGGCACACTTCCTCCCACCCACCCACCACCAGCCACGGGGCACACTTCCTCCCACCCACCACGGGGCACACTTCCTCCCACCACCAGCCACGGGGCACACTTCCTCCCACCCACCACCAGCCACACCAATGATGGGTCATTGATTACTCCAACTGACCCTAGTCTGCCCCCCCCCGCCCCACGAAGTCTAAAGGACTGGAAATTGGCCCGCTGTTTAGAAAGTTTGGCGAACCCTGGGCTAGATGATGCCAAATGTGTACCAGCTGGACTCTGTTTGAATTGCTTCAGCTTCTAATGCAGGGATCTCCAAAATACAGCCCTCCAGCTGTTGTAGAACTACACGTCCCATGAGTCATTGTAAAACTCTGACATTCACAGTCATGACAAGGCATGAATGGGAATTGTAGTTCCTGAACAACTGGAGGGCCATAGTTTGGAGACCCCTCATCTAATGCATTGTGAGAAGAACAAAGTGTGCAGTGAAATCAGAAAAAAAAACTGATTCGGTACAGGAAAGGAGCCTGTACAACTGTGTAAAATATATGGGAAGGCCGGAGTTGAGCTTTAAGAAGGGATTTCAACTAATTTCCGGTCTGGGTGACCACAAGCGACAACTCCCTGACCACTGCACCCAGAATTAAAGTGTTCCCACAGTACATGGAAATGCAATTATTTTAGTAAATGGAAACTGCTAAATACTTTCTCAACAGCAATCTATAGCAGTCTTGTGACCTCCATAAATGATTAAAACTTGTAAGTTTTTATTCTCCTCTGTCTTATGAGGCTGCATGACCCCTGAACCTCTGTCTGGACAGTATTGATTGGCCCTGTGCTGATCACATGCATGCCCAAAAAAACAAACAAAAAAAAAAACAAACAAAAAACCTCTCTAGCGATACAGTGAGCATGTGCTTGGGGCTTTCACACTGGAGCGGTGAGCTAGCAGGACGGTAAAAAAATAAAAAAATAAAAAAATAAATAAAAAAAAAAGTCCTGCTAGCAGCATCTTTCGAGCGGTGAAGGAGCGGTGTTATACACCGCTCCTGCCCATTGAAATCAATGGGGCACCACGGCTATACCACCGGCAAAGCGACTCTGCAGAAGCGCTTTGCTGTGGTTTTTAACCCTTTCTCAACCGCTAGCGGGAGGTAAAACCGCCCGCTAGCGCCCAAATAGCGCTGCAAATCCAAAGGTAAGTCGCCGCTAAAAATAGAAAGATAAAAGGGCTCCTTTAAAGGCTAGATGGGGTTTCACAAAAATTCCCACAAACCTGCACTCAATTTTTTCCATATATGTGCAGACCTCCGACGCAGACCAATCCATCTTCCTAGCCTGTCCAGGGTTGGAGTGGTGGCGCTACACAGGGGTTGCCCTAATGAATTGCAGTATAAAATAAAATGCATTAGTAAAGTAGAACTACAGACAAAACTTTGTCCAGACAAAACTTTGTCCTAGATTGGATAGAAGAGAGGGTTATAACAACGGTCAGATTTTTTTTCGCCAGTTGGGGAGATTTCCTCTTCACTTCTTGTCCCATAGCCAAAACAGGTAAAAAATAAAAAAATAAAAAGTCCTACTAGTAGCATCTTTTGAGCGGTGAAGGAGCAGTGTATACACCGCTCCTTCACTGCTCCTGTCCATTGAAGTCAATAGGGCACCGCGGCTATACCGGCGGCAAAGCGCCTCCCTTTCACGGCCACTAGCGGGGGGTAAAACTGCCCCGATATCGGTCAAATCCGATGGTAAAGCGCCGCTAAACATAGCGGCACTTTTCCGCTGACGCCCCTCCCACCTCAGTGTGAAAGGCCTTACTGCATATACAGACGATTTTACTGTTGTGGGTTTAGTAGCACTAAGAATTTGGTCTGTTAAGACGCCTGATGTAGATTTTTTTCTTCTTCTTTATAAACTCCTGAAATAAAACCCTGAAAAGAAAACTGCACAGTATCTAAAATAGTGTTCCAGGCCCGGAGGAATAATAGTTTTATTTCGGTAACTTTCACGGTCAAGTAGCAAGAAGCAGCAATATATTCTCCAAATAAAAGTTCAATCTCGCCAGCATTGCCCTCCTGCACAGAAGCGTCTCCGGACAAGAGAGTCGGCAAATCACAAAGTGACAGATCGGCGATTTTCCCTAAACTGCAATTTTGTGTCTACCGGTGCTGAAAGGAGCCGTTTTTATGGAGGCCACCGTGTGCCGGGAGCAACTAATAAGTCACCTCATTTGACGATCGTTCTATTAATTGGCAAGCTTTGCGTAAGCATTCATTTTTCTGTTCTGTAAAATACCGGTATAATAATAACATTGTAGAGAAGTCAATAGGAGGGACGTACAGAGGGGCAGATCACAATGACTGAGTGTAATCTTACACCCAATTATTTCCGCGACTCGGGCGCTGATGGAGGAACATGTCGTGTAATTAACGTGTTTGCAAAAATGATTGCATGAATTATTAACTTTCCTGCTTTGCATATACAATCACATTAACTTTCACAGACATGGAAAGACAGACAGAACTGTAATAATTAGAGAGAAAAATGAAGGGAAAATTGATTTTTAAATCATTTACAGCCTTTAATTTTTTGTTACTTTTTTGCAAGAGAATTTCTACAAAATGTCACCGGAAAATTAGTTTTTATAAGACAAAACATTAAGCTGTTACGGACCGGCACATTCCTACAGAAAAAAGTAAAAATGTAAATTTCTACAAAAGGAGGAGATTTATAAAAGGAGTTATTTTAGCATTTAGCTAAAGTTAAAGGGATATTAAACCCAGGCTTTTTTCTCTGGTGATCTGGCCAGTAACACACTTCCTGTATTGGAGTTTCTCCACTCTGGATGAATGAGCACAGGGGGAATCTTGACAGCAACCTTTTTAGTCTGGGTGGGAGGGGAGTGTTACGTGTATTCGCAGATTTAGATACACTAAAAAATTTAAGCCAAACTCAAGCTCACACCCTTTAAAGTGGAGCTCCACCATAAAAAAGTTTTTTATTTTTTTTATTAAAAGCCAGAAGCTACAAATACTGCAGCTGCTGAATTTAAATAAATGGACACTTAACTGTCCAGGGTGACCATGATGTCGCAGCAGATGACGAGCAATCACTTGTCTATTGGCTGCCCCCGGTCCCATCTTCTGTCAGGGAATCAGGAAGTTAAGCGTTGCGGCTTCACCGCCCGGTTCCCTACTGAGCATGTGCGCGTCTCGCTGTGCGTCTTCACTGGTCCCCATTGTCTTCTGGGAACTGTGCGTTTCCCAGAACACAACGGGGGGGGGGGGCATTGCACAGAGAAGCCCCAATCCTTCCCTTTCACAGGTCCCCCACCGGCGATTCTAGCCCCTTCCTCCTGCTGAATGCCCCCATAGCAAGCAACTTAGCTTGCTATAGGGGCACCCAGGCTGGCTCCCTCCCAAGCTGCTGCTCTGCGTGTCCATTCACACAGAACCATAGCTCAGCCCCCCCAATGGCTTCCGCCTCAGCCAATGAGGAGGGAGAGTCCCTGGAAAGCCAAGGCTCTTGTGCACATCGCTTGAGGAAGAGCGGGCTCAGGTATTAGTGGGTACTGGGGGGCTGCTGCACAGAGGTGGTCTTTTAAAATGCATGAAGGTAAAAAAAAGAAAAAAAAAAAAACACACTGAGCCTTTACAACCACTTTAAGCTGCAATAGGCAGCCGATGGGGGTGTGAAGAATCAAGCTTGTGGCAAACTTTACCCAACATGTGGCAATCAGCAAGTCCACTGAACACTACACATTAAAGTAAATTGGGAAGTGCTGCAAATGCCCCGCAATCACGTGCAATCACGTGCAATGCCTCACCACCTGTCAGGGGCCTCTGGAGTGCGAGTTGAACGTGGATTGGGTTCCAGAGGAAGGGGAGATCTGTGTTTTTCTCCCCCTGATCAACTGCAAGGACACAAATCAAACAATGGTTACCGATGTACCCTGGTCACACTATAATGCTGCCTTGAGGTGGGGTTGCACGAAAATGCAGACATGCTACATGGTTTCCCAACACACCAGGGCGCTCTTTGAAATTACCGTTCCTTTTTACTGCCCTGCACAGAAATGATTAAAGGTCATGCTGACTTTTTTTATTTTTATTTTTTTTTTTTTTAAATCAAAAAGATTAAATATAGCTATCTCTAGCTCCGTCTCTATATATTATATAAAAACGTGCGCGTGTTATACGTTTAATAACATTATAATTGCCGTGAGGTGCCGTGCTGAACTTCCAATGACCAGTATGAGACAGTGAGAGCGATAAAAAAAATTTTTTAACACACCTGCTCCCCATTCACACCTAAGACCTTGTAAAAGTCACATGACACTGGTGAGGGAAAATAGCCAATTGGGCTCAATTTGGACATTTTCACTTAGGCTGTACTCACTTTTGTTGCCAGTGGTTTAGACATTAATGGCTGTGTGTTGAGTTATTTTGAGGGGACAGAAAATGTACACTGTTATACAAGCTGTACACTCACTACTTGTAGCAAAGTGTCATTTCTTCAGTGTTGTCACATGGAAAGATATAATAAAATATTTTACAAAAATGTGAGGGGTGTACTCACTTTTGTGAGATACTGCAATATACACACACACATATATATATATAACACACACACTGTATCTATTGCCGTATAACACATTTTTCACTCAGAAAAATCAGGTGCAAATAGTGTGTGCATGTTATAATCCGATACTGCCATTTGGGCTGTCTAGGAGGGAACAAAGAGGGGGACAGGACAAGCACCATTAGATTACATACAGCGATAATTTTCTGTGTACTCAGCGGACTCTATAGTAGGAAGTCCCCTCTCTTGGGCCAGCATTGGACCAGTGTTCTGTCTATCATAGAAGCCAGTCCGGGAGGTGGGACTTTGTATTAAAGAGGCCGCCGAGAAAACAGGAAATTATCGCTGTGTGTAATCTGATGGCGCTTGTCCCACCCACCTTCCTATTTCCTCTGAGTCAGCAGTAATCAATCAGTAGGTGAGGCTGCAGATGGGCACTGATCAAGCTGCATTGATGGGCAATTGTGAGGCTGCAGATATGTAATGGTGAGACTGCATTGATGGGCAATGACCCTTATTCTGCTTCAAAGTCCTCCATTTAAAAATTTTAGCTTTCTTGAAACTTCCCTCCTAAAATCAAAGTGCGTGTTATATGCTGATAAATACGGTACACACAATACAATATATATATATTTTTTAAACACACACACTTCCACAGAGAGCAAGGGTCCTCCTCTGCAACATGCTGGCAGGGGACAGGCTGTTCTGCTTACGCTGTGGCTACTTTCCAAAGAAAACAAACTTTGCAAGACTTAGCACATCTTTTGTTTTAATGCTCTGGGAATGTATTTAGCAGATGTGAACTGAAAAGTTCAGTTGGGCTTTAAGTACTAAAGTTAAAAAAAAAAAAAAAAAAAAAAAATAAAAAAAACACTATCCGCCAAATATTCACAAATCTGCCTCCGAATCCCCTTCGATTTATAACTTCCTTGTTTCCTTTTATAACCATAACCAGATCAACTTCAGTCCCGATTGCATTCTGGGAAATATTAGTACATTTGTTATCTAAGTAACAGCACCGCATTGGCGTAAATATTGTTGTTTATTTAAACCCAGTCATAATTTCACCCAGAATTTACAATATTGTCAGATTAACGCGCTCAAACATTTTGTCACGCTGGGCGCTGCAGAGCACAGTCTCCGGTCTCGCCTGTAAATAAACGGTGCGGGAAACAAGTCAGGTTTAATGAATTAGCAGAAGGTGGCGGTGCAGTTTTCAGAGAGGATTGTGTCTGATGCAAATCCATAACATCCCCCTGACACGGAGCTTTTAATGAATTTTTGATATATATGCAGAACAAAATGCGAAAGACTATAAAACAAAAGCTGCGAAGAACAATTTGCAAATCTTCCAGCACGGCTTTTACCAAGAAACTTTTTCTCCCACTTAAATCTGAAAGATTTATACTTGTTGTGTTTGGGATTTGTTTTCTTGCATTATCCCTAAATGAGTGTACGGGGTCCATAAAGCTGATCATCAACCAAGGAGCCAAACACATTACAAATACAACTGTGAGCAATGGTTTAACCTGCCGAAATGTTTATAAATTCTGTTCAGCTGCTCTTGTGATTTTCACATGACCAGGAGGGTGACACCACCATTCAATACCACAACTCTGCCCATTCAGCAGGCTTCAAGGTGGGGATTGGCAAAATTTGTTGCATTATTAAAGTGGTAGGGACCTTTCTCTCTTCTTTTCTGTAAACCCCAGAGACCCACACCCTACCATTCATAAGTGAAAAACACCGAATTGAGTGCAAGTCACAAACGCATGAAGAAACATAAAGATATTAAAAAAAAAAAAAAAGTGCCAGTGCACGTGCAATGGCTAAAAGCGAGAGCTGCTGCAGCAGAGAAAGATCCCCGCATATCGTCACAGTGGTGTGGGTTCCCATTTGCACCAGGTTATATGTTTGAGTGCTGGTTCTCTACGATTAAGGCCCAGGGGGTGGGCGAAATATTTCAGTAGGCCTGGCCCGAGGAGCGGCATTAAACTGAGGCTTTCACATATATACAACCATGAGGATCAGCTATGATGAGCGGTGGTTTCAGGTTATGCATTGCTCTCTAAATAAGGATGTAAACATGGTACAAAAAGTGGAGTTGGCCTTAAAAGTGGAGTTTCACCCAAAAGTGGAACTTTCGCTTTAAGCAATCATGACCTCCTGACATGCCACATTTGGCATGTCATTTCTTTGGGGGGGAGCGGGTACCTAGTTTTGACAGGTACCCAGCTCCCACTTCCGACCCGGGCCGCCTAGTCCCTGCAAACTTCTGGGACACGTCACAGGTCCCAATGGTTGCACGGCCATTCAGGACGTGCAGCGCAACTCGCACCTGGCTGTGAAGCCACGCGCTGTCACAGTGGGGTGATGCCAGCGCCACAGAGAGGAGAGGGATAGAATGATGGCTCCGGGTGGCCGCATCGCTGGACCGTGGGACAGGGTAGTTTTTGTAGCTGCTGATTTTTTTATATCTTTTTTTTTTTTTTTAAATTAAGGCATTTTACAACATTTTTTTTGGTGCCCTTTAAGTCATATTTTACAATTCAAAGTTCCTCCCAAAGCAGAATTAAACCCAAAACTGCATCATTAGATGTGGTGGCTGCATTAGCTTGTTTTATGCTCCCCCCACCCTCCCCCTCTGCCATTTTCACTTGGTGACCTGGCCTGTAACACCTCCAGTGTTTTACCTCTGTACACACGATCGGACATTGATCGGACTTTCCGACAATAAAATCAGTTTTTTTTTCCTGACGGATGTTGGCTCAAACTTGTCTTGCATACACACGATCACACAAAGTTGGTCGGAAATTCCCAACGTCAAGAACGCAATGGCGTACCACGAACTGAGAAAAATTAAGTTCAATAGTCAGTGCTGCTCTTTTGCTCGATTCCGAGCATGCATGGCACTTTGTGCGTCGGGATTTTGTAAACACGATCGGAATTTGAGCAAACAGATTTTATTGTCGGAAAATTTGAGCATCAGATCTCAAAATTTGTGCGATGGAAATTCCAATGGAAAATGTCCGCTGGAGCCCACACACGGTCGGAATGTCTGACAAAAAGCTCCGAACACACATTTTACGTCGGAAGGTCCGATCGTGTGTAAGGAGCATTAGAATGCCCCACTCTGAATGAAGGAGGGTGGTGCTAGATGTAAAAATTGAAGCCAAAACGCCAGCTAACATCTTTTAGGCAGTTACTGCAAACAGTTTTTATTCCTTTTGGGATTATTGTAAGCACTACTGTCAGTGGTAAATGTTTCTCAACTCTAACTGCTACATATGCAGGAGAGCTTGTTCCTTTGAAAGACGACAGACTTACCACCCAGATCACCAGATGAGAATAAAAGGTAAGAAAGCCAAAAAAAAAAAAAATAAAAATGGAATGCATCCATCACAGCTAAGAATTGGTCAACTGCAATATAGTAAAATGTTTGCTTTGGGGTTTAATACCGTTTTAATTCAAAAGTTGCTTTAATTAAAAGAAATGTTGGCTTTTGATGGCAGCGCCTCGGTATTGGTCACAGGGTGCCTGCTGAAGAAGAGGAGCACTGCTTAGCCAAAGATGTCGATTGGCCACACCTGCCTGAAAGTCAATCCCCCCCCCAAGGAGCCCATATGACACATTCCTCAGTATTGGTGGTCAGGCGAGAGAGGAACGATTCTGAGCAAATACAGCAAGCTTTCAGTTTTCAAAATTAAAGTGCCCTTCAATTTTTGGGCACGGGTCCCCTTTAAGTGTAAATTTTCTTTGCGGTCTTGCCAGTTTTCCCAGTGACTGAAAAGTCGCATTTATTTCTAAAAGTCCCGGTGTGCATTCGATCAGTGGCCCTGGGCACACAAATCCACTCGACAGCATTACGCCATCAGGCATGAAAAGGTTTTCTTATATCAACACTCGAGCTGCGAATAAACAGAACAGCAGGGCTGGAAATGGGAACAGTACAGCAACTGCCATCTGTTCCTGCAAGTCGCTATGTACGGCGCTGATCATTATACAGGGTAAGTAATACTCTGGAACTACTCATTTTTAAACTGTTGAGACGCGCTGTCCATCGCGGTAATGGACACCAAATCACATTGTGGCAGGTGCAGACTGAATGCATTCATCCTCTATTCTGCTTCTGTAAATAAACATTAAATACTCGTAGCTGGGCCGGCACAGCACACGCCATCTGATCTATTGCTATACCCACAAGCTGTGATTTTTATTTTTCCCCTTCTACTTCTATGGAAGTCTTTAAAGGGTATTACAGGTGGACTGAACTGGATAATGCAATTGAAACACAAGCCATTATACTGTATAAGGTTTCTTTATTAAATATGACCATGCCACTTCAATCTGCAACCTGATATCTTATAAAATAGATTACAATTTCTCTTTAGTTTATAACAGGGCCACCCACGCTCCTCATCCCCTTCTTCATGTAAAAGGCTCATTGTTCCCTCAAAAAGAAACCCTTGCACAAAGCATAAAGTGGCTGTAAACACTAAATGCTTTTTTTCTTAAAAGGAAAAAAATGCAGCCAAAGCTCATTTGGCTGTTCTTCAATTGTGGATCACTGCAGTGCAGTTTGTTCTGCACTCCAGCGACCAGTTTTCAGCAGACAGCGGGCTGAAGTCCACTGACTGCTGACGTCACAGAGCAGGTCCAGGCTCAGACAAGATCACGACAATGATCATTTTATGCACTGCCTAATATCCCGCTTCCACTTACCCAAGTCCTTTATTGATCCAGTACTTTGTCTGGTTGCAGGTCTTCTCTAGTCCTTTCTGGTCTCACAGGCTTTGCCGAGAGCAGCGGGCACCATTGGCTCCTGAGGTTTTCAATCAAATCCTGTGAGCAGAGGACAGGGCTGAACCACGCTGTGTGTGTCTACAGACGCACACCGCCCAGCTTGGGATTAAGCCCGCACATCTTCAGTGATAAGAGTGATTTGCTATTGGGGCAGAAGAGGAGCCAGGAGAGCTGGCAGGGGACCCGAGGAAAAAAAAAAAAAAAAAATAAGGGAAGAGGCTGCTTTGTGCAAAACCATTGTACACAGCAAGAATAAACCGGTTTACTATTTAAATAAAATAAAAAAATATATATACAAGACTTGGGAATCAAGTTAAGGTCCCTTTCACACAGAGTGGAATCCGCGTTGGTCAGCTGGTCCGTTTACATCTGACTGTTCTCCGATCTGACCTGTCTAGGCGAAGGGGAATGGATCCCCTTCCAGTTTTTCTTAGTGGACCGGATCAGATTGGAGGAGAGTGTAAACAGACACAAGTCCTTTTACACCCCCCAGTCCATAGGAATACAACAGACCTGAACGGATTGCCCATGTGAAAGGTTTGTTTGTTTATTTATATATCAGTGGTTCTCATCCCTTTCCTCAACAGGCCATGTCTGCAGGTTTTCCTTCATCTTGCACAGGTGCTTTAAATCAGAGTTAATGGCTTGGTATTTTGGACAGCTATATTATCTAAGAGAAATCCCCAATTCATGGCCTGTTGGGGGTACTTGAGAACAGGGTTGAGAACCATTACTCTTATGCCTTCCCTGGTCTCCCCCATCCAAGGACATGCCAAGTCTTTTTTTATTTTATTTTTTATATATAAATATAAAAGAAGAAGATGCTTTTCGATGCATACTTTATTTTAGACCCAGTGATGTCACCACTGGGTCTCTCTGCTTCTCGAAGCAATGAAGATGGATCATGGCCATTGGCGGAGGCTGGCAGTGTGCTGTAAATAGCTTCCTGAAAGCATTACAGCACCCTACCTCAGTTATCATTGGTCGCTGGCTCTGGTCCCTCCCAAATTCCCTGCTTTCTGTACACAGGAGATTGGCCACTAGGCTCGGGCACCATTTAGAGAAATACAATTAGGGGGAAAACACTGCGCTATAGTCAGATGTATGTAAAGCAAAAGGCCACAACAGCCAAATCAGCAGCCAACACCAAAAACAAACAAAGTCCAGAAAATAGAGTAATAAAAATAGTGTAGCGCTTCAATGATAATAGATATTATCAACATAAATTATAAGGATGATCATATAACAGAAATCATACGAATAATAAAGATGCCTAGAGAAAAAAAGTCCAAAATTGGGCCCACATTCCACAATGTAGCTGGCACGGGGGTGACCGAACCGTCACAGAAGAGGGAGGAATCACACTAGGCGAATGTATTCATGCAAATCTGCTTGACTGTAAACATCAGGGAAAGTAGATAAATACTTCTTACCAACTCTGTTGGACTCACACAGTCGTATGACAGTTGAGTCAGAAAAGGCTTGAGGTCACAATCTGGGACCGAGGAGTATAAGGAGGGAGGTCTGTTGAGCTGATAAAGGAACTCCAAACGGCTGTATGCCCGATGATATATTTCTCAGATGGAACATCAAGGTTGTTTGTAGTCCAACTCAGACGCGGCCCGTTGCACTGATACTCCAATCTCCCCCGAATGGGGAGGAAGATAATTGGGGTTTTTAAACCAAAGAAACGGAAAAAAAGAAAGAAATTAAAAGCAATGTGGGGTGCCAACAGCTAGCTGTTGGCACCCCACATTGCTTTTAATTTCATTTTACTCTATTTTTGTGATCACAAAGTCATTAATAACCTTTTGACTTCAATAAATTACCATTTTTTATACCGTTTGACCCGCACCATGTGGAGCCCTTTTTTCTTTTTTTCCGTTTCTTTGGTTTAAAAACCCCAATTATCTTCCTCCCCATTCGGGGGAGATTGGAGTATCAGTGCAACGGGCCGCGTCTGAGTTGGACTACAAACAACCTTGATGTTCCATCTGAGAAATATATCATCGGGCATACAGCCGTTTGGAGTTCCTTTATCAGCTCAACAGACCTCCCTCCTTATACTCCTCGGTCCCAGATTGTGACCTCAAGCCTTTTCTGACTCAACTGTCATACGACTGTGTGAGTCCAACAGAGTTGGTAAGAAGTATTTATCTACTTTCCCTGATGTTTACAGTCAAGCAGATTTGCATGAATACATTCGCCTAGTGTGATTCCTCCCTCTTCTGTGACGGTTCGGTCACCCCCGTGCCAGCTACATTGTGGAATGTGGGCCCAATTTTGGACTTTTTTTCTCTAGGCATCTTTATTATTCATATGATTTCTGTTATATGATCATCCTTATAATTTATGTTGATAATATCTATTATCATTGAAGCGCTACACTATTTTTATTACACCATTTAGAGAAAGCTTTGCATTTTCTGAATAAAAAACGCGAAACATTCTCTGACTGGACAAATGGAAAGTATGATGTCATTGCCGCACCTCGCCCAGTCAGAGAACACTTTGCCCACATTCAGAAAATGCAAAACATTCTATCAATGTAACCCATGGCAAAAGGCCGACCACCTGTGTTCCCATCACCACAGGATGACAGCCATGCACGGGATCTGGAGACCAGTGGAGTAGCGGTGCCTACATCAGTAATTTCCAGCTTACACAAGTATTGGCCAGGTATGGTATATACAATTACACTGGTGAAAGCTTGACCAATGTAACTAAATATAAAATACCCATACCCGCAATTACTCTTTAATTAGTCTATATGCATAATGAATAAAGCTGCATGCATAGCAAACCTCCTGCATTCGGTCTGACAAACCTGAACAGACTCGGATGTAAATGTAGTGCTCACCACCCCAAGGGCCGCTGATTTTGTCTCAGGTTCTTTACCACAAGTGTAGCCAGACAAACATTCACTCCTCTGGGCTCAGTAAACAGTCTAGGGCAGTGATGGCGAACCTTGGCACCCCAGATGTTTTGGAACTACATTTCCCATGATGCTCCACTACACTGCAGAGTGCCAGAGCATCATGGGAAATGTAGTTCGAAAACATCTGGGGTGCCAAGGTTCGCCATCACTGGTCTAGGGCTTGCCTTATTAAAAAATTATTGCAGGTCAACTTGGATGGGGTTTAAGGCCAGGTTCACATAGCTGCATGTTTCCAGTACGTTTCCGTTCACTGGTTCGGGTACAAATTTTTGCTTGACAAACGCACAGGACCGTTTTTGAAACAGCATTATGGCTTCCCCGGACATGTGTGAACCAGCCCCATTGAGAGACGGATGCGGATTTTAAACGCATCCAATTTGCCTACATGTGAACCCAGCCTAAAGAAGATGATGTGGGATACTTCAAACACTGCATACATAGATGATTTGAGCACTACCTGGTAGGGCTGCCAGAATCCTACAAATCTGGCATGCTCCCGTCCATCTGTTCAAATACAATTCTTGATATACTAGGACTCAAATCCATGTAAAAGTGGAATGGGCCCTTCAAATTGGTCCCAACATCCCACATTGTAAAAATCCTTGCCCAGTTATAGTACGATATCTGGGATTATATAGATCAAAATGCAGTTCTACAGGCATAGAGAACAGGAAAACCAGGCAAAGATTTAATACTGGATGGCCATAAATTACGGATGTTGGCTGGTTACATAAAAACAAATCCCCACTTGAGTAATTAAGTGAAATAAAGAATGGATAAATACATAAACATGTCATTCATAAATTAGCCCATATCCTTGTATCTCCATACATGAAGAATGCGATGATCAATCGTGCAATCTTTAAAGTGCCAAGTGCGGTCTCTTTTTAAAGTGCAAAGCGTGCTCCCCTTCAGTGACCTCATATACTCACCAACCGGTGTGGACTCATAAGAGTCGCAAGCACTTTATATTGTCCTGAATATGCTGGCACTTGTAGTCCTCCTTGCTGCTTAGGTTTCCCAGTGATGTGTCATAATGCATTATTTTTACTCATAGGCCCACATAAAGAGGATGGCAAAATAAATCCAAATAGTGTAATTCCATTTATTTAAATAAAATAATTGTTAAAAGCAGTTACACTCATTTGTGCATGAAGAAATGCAAGCAAAATGTCAAACCAGAAGCTCGCATCAGCGCGTCTCACCGACCAGAAATGACATCACCACTAGCAGTCCTTCGATAATGCCCTGTGGGAGGGGCGAAACCGTCAAGTGACCGGGGGTGGTGATGTACTTACCGACCAGTGCGATGCATGCCAATGCAAACTTCCAGTTCACCATTTTGCTTACATTTCTTCATGGGCAAGTTAATAACTGCTTTTTCTATTTTAAGAAACAGAAATACGCTATTTGGATGTTTTTTTTTTGCCATCCACTGTAGGTCTGCCTATGAGTAAAAATACTGCGTCACCAGTAAGGAAGACTAAAAGTTCCAGCATATCCAGGACAATATAAGGCACTTGTGATTCTTAAAATATAGGGGTCCACACCTGAAGGGGAGCACGATTTGCACTTTAAATAGGTTGGCTGTGGCCAAGTAAATGTTCAGGCCATTAATTTGTCCCTTCTGCCCACTACATTCTAGAAGCCTCCAGAAGACAAGGAGGAAGCAATTAAACTCACAGCCGGCAGAGCCCAGAGCAGCCCAAAGCAATCACAAGCCACTCCACTGATTATAGAAGAGCCATAAGAACTAAAATTGACCCAACCTTACTAGCAACTTAGCTGGTATTTGTTTACATTCATAGGAATACATTGCAGTTAATTTTTTATCTAAATCACAGGTCTAAATGGTGACACTAAATATATAGGTTTATTAGGAAATAACACAAAGATTGTTGATCTAGGGAATATCCAATAGCCTACTGAGGGGGGTCAGGAAGGATTTTTTTCTCCCACCAGCTGGAGCAAATTGGATCATGCTTCATAGGTTTTTATTTTTGCCTTCCTCTGGATCATTTGTGAGAATAGGATTGTGTATATGGAGGTTTTCTATGTAATTATTTTTTTGGTTGAACCAGATGGACTTGTGAATTTTCTCAACCTGACCAACTATGTCTCCCCCATCCAAGGATGGAAGGCCTGTGTGAAAGTTGCCATTCTCAAAAGGCACCAACCTGTTCTTATCAATAGAGGTTCTAAGAATTTCCTGCTATACAAAAAAGTAAAATAAAAAAAGAGTAAATGTAGAGAGGCTCATATAAATCTATTGGTTTCCAGTTGTCATTGACTAAAAGACAGGAAAGAGTAGATAAAACCAAAACGTGTCACTGCTTTCAGTCCAAAGTCTGCATCTCCCATCATTGAGTGGACAATGATCTGGGAAAAATGTACTCGTTCACCTAAAAACACCCAACTATTGACGTCATCACAGAACAAAGCGCTGTCACCTTATCAGACTCGTCACCCATACCTCCCGCTGGTTTATTTATCTAGTTTAAATAAAGAGGTTCTTAATAATTCATAGCGCCATCCGCTGCACAAAATGACAGTAAACAAGGTACCTCTGGAGGGATTCCTGTTTCCTCCTTTCTCTCTCTCGGATAAGATTCTCCTCTTCTGCTTCCAGTCCACTAGGAAAGGACAGAATAGGACAGAAGTTGTCACATTTTGTGGGCATTAAACAATGTAGGTTTTTAAGTCAAAAAGGACTTATTTTACCATCAGCTGAAATTTTTTGAAAGAAAGAAAGAAAGAAAGAAAGAAAGAAAGAAAGAAAGAAAGAAAGAAAGAAAGAAAGAAAGAAAGAAAGAAAGAAAGAAAGAAAGAAAGAAAGAAAGAAAGAAAGAAAGAAAGAAAGAAAGAAAGAAAGAAAGAAAGAAAGAAAGAAAGAAAGAAAGAAAGAAAGAAAGAAAGAAAGAAAGAAAGAAAGAAAGAAAGAAAGAAAGAAAGAAAGAAAGAAAGAAAGAAAGAAAGAAAGAAAGAAAGAAAGAAAGAAAGAAAGAAAGAAAGAAAGAAAGAAAGAAAGAAAGAAAGAAAGAAAGAAAGAAAGAAAGAAAGAAAGAAAGAAAGAAAGAAAGAAAGATGGAGCTAATTTTAACCAGCTGGTGTTCTACACATGCGCAAACAAATTTGATCACCCCCCACATTTTCTAGTACACAGCAATTCAGCCCCGATAAATCACAGCTGCATTGCCGAGTACACAGAGAAGGTCCCGACAATTGGAGCTGTCAAAAGTTTCACATGCCCACCTCTTTTCTTCTTCAGCTCTCCCAGGATTGGCTGCTCCACACCTCTGCATGATTGGGAGTGCTGAAGTCATGTTGTGCCTTTCCAGAGTTTTGGTCGGATGTTACTCATCATGGGGCGTGGTCAGTGCGACTGGAGAGTAGGAGAGTGTGGAGGTGGGCGGGGAGTCTTGTGACATCACGAGTGCTGGCATGGTAGGAGAGAGAAGCGGGGCCTCTCACATGTGCACTAGGATTCTTGGCATGAAGCCGCAAGGCTACACTGCCGAGTACCCTTAACCGCAATGGCAGCACCCGATGCAGACATCCCTGGACTCTAGGACAGGCAAGTGTCCTATTGTTAAAAGTCAGTACCTGCAGTATGTGTAGCTGCTGGCTTTTAATTTCTTTTTGGGGCGGAACACCGCTTTAAGTAACGAAAGTTATCGCTGAATAAACAGGTCTATATCAGAAACTTAATATTGCTCTGGTCTATTAGATTTTGTAGCTGCTGACTTTCAATAAACTAAAAAACAGGTGGAACACCGCTTTAAAAAAAGAAGGAAAAAAGGGTGATACAGAGGAATAACACGCTAGCATCATACTGGGCCGATCTATTGATTACCCCTTAAAAAGGGGACTGCAGTTTTTGAGCTGCCGGTAAAACAGGGGTCAGATTGTGAGGTGAGCGACCACACCACACTGGTGGAGGAGAGCACTAGCACTTTTGCATATTATTTGTGCACATTTTGGGGTGAAGTTTGAATCCTTGATGCCATCTGTTGATACTGCAATCATTTGATATTGGGACTATACACATGGATGTTTTCATTGTGTCACATTATTCATTTTATTGATTTGTGAGTATATACTAGTAGTGCAGCACTGTGTTGGTATTTTAGATTTAATGTGAAGTGAACACGTTTTTTCAGTGATAGCAACAACTAGCTTGCTGGTTAATTTTATTTTATTTTTTAACCACTTGCTTACTGGGCACTTAAACCCCCCTCCTGCCCAGACCAATTTTCAGCTTTCAGCGCTGATGCACTTTGAATGACAATTGCGCGGTCATACAACACTGTACCCAAATGAAATTTTTATCATTTTTTTCCCCACAAATAGAGCTTTCTTTTGGTGGTATTTAATTACAGCTGGGAGTTTTATTTTTTGATAAACAAAAAAAGATGCGAAAAAAAAATATAAAAAAAAAAAAAAAAAAAAAAAAAACACAACACGTTTAATAGTTTGTTATAAAATTTTGCAAACAGGTAATTTTTCTCCTTCATTGAAGTGCGCTGATGAGGCGGCACTGATAGGTTGCACTGGTGGGCACTGATGGACTGCATTGGTGGGCACTGATGGGCACAGATAAGGCGGCACCGATGGGCACAGATAAGGCGGCACTGATGGGCAAAGATGGGCAGATAAGATGGCACTGATAGGTACCACTGATAGATGGGACTGATGGGCACTGATAGGTGACACAGATAGGTGGCACTGAAGGGCACTGGTAGATGACACTGATGGGCACGGATATGTGGCACTGGGGTGCAGCACCTTTGTTGAGGCAGATTGTGGGCACTGCTGGGTGGCACTTATTTTTTAATGAGGTGGCACTGGCAGGGGGCAGGTGGGCACTGGCAGGGCTGGCCGAGGAGGAATAATAGCCGATTACCGGGTCTCCGTTGTATCACATGATCAGCTGTCATTGGCTGACAGCTGATCACGTGATAAGGGGTCGGGATCGACCCCTTGCTCGGATCGGTGATTAGGCGAGTCTCAGACTCGCTGATCACAGAGCGCGCCGCGCACGCCCCTCAGGGGGCGCGCAGGCCGCTCATGCACGGGACGACGTCAATAGACGTAGTCCCGGCAAAGGAGGTCCGCGCTGTAGCCATCATTCGGCTATAGCGCGGGTCTCAAGTGGTTAAAGAAAAGTGCTGCACTCGGCAGTGATCTTTTCTATGTTGTCCAGGAAGGTCACCACTCCAAAGGATGCCTATCCCTGGTCTACATTCATTTAGGGAAAGGT
The DNA here is from genome assembly GCF_037356315.1 of Lithobates pipiens. NCBI lineage: Eukaryota > Metazoa > Chordata > Amphibia > Anura > Ranidae > Lithobates > Lithobates pipiens. The sequence continues at coordinate 65,233,295 of NW_027507764.1, forward strand.
ATTCTGAAAGATCCTAAGGAAGCTCTACTAAATCTAATGAAGACAATTGAAGATATTCCATAATCAGGTAACTTTCTCAGCTGAAGAAGCTGCTTGGATGAGCAGTGAAACGTCTGCAACATTATAAACCAAGTCCGGGTGAAAGTGAATGACTACTACTAGGCTATACCAAGCCCTGGACAAAAGGAGAACCTTCACAGGCATCAGAAAACGTTCAGTTAAAAGCAATACTAACGTGGTACTTACAGTCTGGTACTTGAGCTTTTCCTGCAGTAACAACAGTAACAGCAGCAGACGATGATACATAAAAGGATGATTCCCAACACCACAGACATGGTGATAATCAGCACTTGAAAGTTTACTGAAAGATACAAAATCAACAATGAAAATGTCACAAATTGAATAATAAACAGATGGATTGGCAGCAGCAGTGGTGTTGAGGCAGCAGTTTGGCGCTCACCACATTCCACGGTGGCACAAGAGGAGCCATATTGTACATTGTTAGGAGCACGACACTTATCTACCTTTTAATTTCATTATTTTTTTTTTACATTACACACGCAGCATTTATCACTCTCAATCTGCCCGGTCTGCATCTATTGACACAGACAGACAGAATATGATTGACAGGAGAATCCTGCTGCCATCAATCTGCCCAATGAGAAAATAGGAGTGCGGAGAGACACGTGTGCACATTTCTGGATGGAGATTGGGCTCACGCCAGTATAAGAGGGAGCTGGGGGGAGCCTGCGGCACAGAATGCGTTTTACCCTAACGCAGAGAATGCATTAAAGGCGAACTATAGGCAAAACTTTTTTTTATCATATTGGATAGATCAAGGAAGGGTTATAAGCCCTGTCAATTTTTTTTTTTTTTTTCGCCATGTCCCATTGTGGAGATTTTCTATCAATTCCTGTCCCATAGCCAAACAGGAAATGAGAGGATATCCCAGCAAATCAAGGGCATTTCTTGGTGACCCCCAGGTCACCAGAACTAGTCTCCCCATTGGAAGATTTCCCTGCCATTACTTTTCTGGGGATGACACAAAATTTGAGCAATTTCTTTTACTTTGAAACGATAATGGTAAAAAGGACCAATAGAGAGGGTGAACCTCATTAACAGGTGCACAGCCCACAATAAAAACTGGCAGGTGTTCTAATCCCTCTCCACTCTAGCCAAAACTAAGAAAGAAAAAAAAAAAAAAAAAAAAAAGAAATAGAGGGGGGGGGGGGGGGGGGGGAAGAAGATTCTGCCTTTAGTTATACTTTAAAGTGGATGTAAACCCGAATTTTTATTTTTAGATGTCATAATGTAGAGTATAAGATATCCTATCATTTGAGCCCAGTCTTTCCACAAAGAGTTAATCCAGCTCTGAGCAACCCTCTTTTTGTTCAGCGAGATAAATCCTCCCCCTTGCTGTGAGTGACAGGTGATTTACATATCTCGTGCATTAGCCTAAGAGACACGCATTATTTTTTAAATCCCTCCCACTCCTTTCTTCTGCTGCTCTGCAAGGATTGGCTGTTCCACACCTCAGCATGATTTGGCATGCAGAAGTCATGTGGGGACTTTTCTGGGTTTTGACTGGATGTTAGTAAATCATAGCAGAAGTTCAGTAAGAAATACACAGGAGAAAATGCATGTTGATAAGGGGAGTGTAGAGGTGGGAGGGGATTCTGACATCATGACTCCACCCACTGAGCCCTGGAAAACAGGCCCACCCACAAAATCTGCAGTTTTCGGGTCTCATAGCAGACATTTGACAGATAAGTATACATGCAGGAGGCACGTATATCCTTCTAGATAGCCAATCTTGCAGTAGTTTAGAAAGGATGAGAGCGGGTTTACATCCACTAAGGCAAAATATAATTCACCTTTACAAACACTTTAACCCTTTGTCAGGATAGACAGTGGGCACATGTAGTTTTCAACTGATAATGAGATCTGCCAGCACAGTGCAAACAGGGGCAATTACGGTAAACATAACTCTCTGGTACATAAAAAAAAAAAAAAAAGAAAGGTAGGTAAGATTTTTTAAGTAAGAAAAGTACACAGCAAGTGTTAAAATAAAATTAAGTGATGCCATGTGAAAGAAAACATGTATATAAAATAGGTGTTGTCCCAATTTGGCTGCAAAAGTGGAAATACACTAATACCATAAATTACACTAAGCCACTGACATCTCTTAAACAAAAAATGCTGTATCCAGCAAACATATGGAAGTGCAAGCTTTGAGACAAAATAAAAAGTCACATAAAAAAATAAATAAAATGGGACTACGGTAAACATTAAAACAACCCAAAATTAGATTCTGAACGTACATTTTACTTTCCCTTTAAATACATATAGCAATAGTATTAGAATGTGGCTGCACTTCAGATGCATTTTTACTTTCTCATGTTTTCAGGTGCAAAGGGGAACTTCAAAGTGCCAGCAGAATCCTGGGGGGTTCCACCTCTCATCAATAATTGCTGCGCTGCCAGAGGGGGTAGGGGCTTTTTCTATGGTTCCCGGCAGCTATACTAAAGCATATGTAGCACGGAACGCAAATGTATCATGGAATCAAGCTGAGATCTGTTGGATGGTGCTGCTTCAGGTGACATGGGAATGAACGGGTACAGAATAACATTATCCCTGAACAGGGGCGTCCTGTTATACAATCTCCATTGTTACGCTTGAAGAATTTCTATTAGGGAATGTGGGGGCAGAGGACAGCGTGGTATACGCTGTAAACATGGGTAGTGGCTTGTCACTCTCAGCAAGCCAGGGGATGGCTGGATTCTCTGGGATTTTTAGATTGCAGCCATTGGACCATGAATCGAATATGGCTTCAGCCAGCAGAATCCACAGGACAGGATGTAAAAAAAATAAAAATAAATAAATAGATAACATCCATTTTTTACTCCATAATACTTTTGGTTTTCTCATCCGAGTCCCTTCTTTCAAATTCTATTCAACTTTGCAATGCAAAAACCACAAAATAAACCACGTTATAATAAAACTTTAAAACTGCACACTTAAGCAGAATTCCTGCCAAAATTAAAATAAAAATGCAAGCTTATGAAAAGATAAAATAAAACCATAATTTGTGGCATTATTCAGCTTCAATTCAGAGATTGCAGTACTTTATTCTGCCAATAGATGTCCTCAGTCGAATAGCCAGCATCATGCAGCCCACTTCCTCTAAGCTCAGGTCATCCCGGACCAGCCCCCTCAAGCCTTTGACTGGACAGTGAAAGGAGAAGCAGCACAGTGATGAGTTCATCTTTCCGCTTCCACCTATCAGCATGTTGAATGTACCCATTGGCTCCTTGTGCTGCTTCTTCTCCTCACACTCCAATTCTGACCTGGTGCCTGTCTCTTGTAGTCCCTGTACAGCAGATTCAAAAGAAATGCAATGATGTATGAATGACAGATCTGTATTTTTGTCTTTTATATCCGCCTAGAGTTCAGCTTCCCAAGACTTGCCCTAAAAGGTCTATGGCCCCAAATGTTAACCCCTTCATGACCAGAGCTTATATAAAGCCCTGGACATGCAGGCCAAAATGATCAGCGTCTATATGCTCTGGGTATCATTGTAATACCTTTGTGGCTAATTTTCTCAACCAAGTAATATTTGGATTTTAACCACTTCAATACAGGGCACTTTCACCCCCTTCCTTCCCAGCCCAATTTTCAGCTTTCAGCGCTCTAGCGCTTTCAGTGACAATTGCGCGGTCATGCTACACTGTACCCAAATGAAATTGTTATCATTTTGTTCGCACAAATAGAGCTTTATTTTGGTGTTATTTATTCACGACTCCGTTTTTTTTTTTTTGCGATATAAGCGCAAAAAAAGCAGAAATTTGGGAAAAAAACAATATTTTCTTTTTTCTATTTGAAAAGAAATCCAATAAAATCAAATTTTGTCATAAATTTAAGCCAAAATGTATTCTGCTACATGTTTTTGGTAAAAAAAATTCCGTTTAAGTGTATAATAATTGGTTTGTGTGATCACGGACATATGTACGCAAATGATCATGTACATATGTGTGCAGGTGATCACGTACATATGTGTGCAGATAATCATTGGGGACATGTGATTTTAGTGGGACATATGTGGGGGACATGTTTTTATTATTAGGGACATGTGTTTTTATTATTTGGGGACATGTATGTTTTGGGACATGTGTGTTTTGGGGACATATGTGGGGACTGTGTTTTCACTGTGTGGTGTGTGTTTACACTACACTGATGATCAGTGAGTAAAAAGCTGTGAAAAGCAGCCCATACTCACTGATCATCAGCCGGCTGCAGCGTTCTGCTCTCCTCAGCGGTGACTTCCGTGTGAGGAGAGGAGAGCCGATTGCCTAGCAACCGGCTGTTTGTTTACATCACATGACGGCCGTGATTGGACACGGCCGTCATGTGATCAGGAGGGCCAATCACAGAGCCCTCCTGCCGATCTGAGATGTGCCGTGTCCGGGTGACACGAGCACATCGGGATCGCGCCGCTGCGCGGGCGCGCGCGCGCGCGATCCCGCTGCTCCTGAATGACGTTCCTGAACGTCCTATCAGGAGCAGGCGGCTCCCACCCGCCGTATATATACATTGGCCGGGTGGGAAGTGGTTAAGAACATAAAGCTTTTATTCAATCTCTTAGCGCCGGCCCACAATGCACTGAGGATGAGCGGCCACTGTAGGCAACATGGAGCCATACGTTCCTGCCTACTTCCGAGTATTGGGGATGCGCATTAACGCCCCCCCCCCCCCCCCCCCCGGCTGGCATCTGCTGCAGCCGTCAGCAAATCCAAGCCAAAGATTCACAGCCAGGACCTGCTGATCAGCTGTGTAAGATCACAGTCCAGAGCTCTGTGTTAGTAAACACTTGCTGCTATACAGTCACCATTAGAACAGCACTTGACTAAGGGAGGATGAAACAGCACAATGAACCATTTAGGTGTGCTGTAGTGCAATGAGCATGGCAAAAAGAAAGCGAGAGCAGAGTGACCGGGATAAGCCGTCCAGTTCTGGTCACCAGGAAGGACGTGCTGGAACTGGAGAGAGTGTCCAGAGAAGGGCAACAAAGCCCTCAACTCAAATACAAGAAACCACTACAAGCATTAAATGTATTCCCCCTGGAGAGGAGGTGCTTGAGAAGAGATAGGATAGCCATATACAGATTTCTAAATGGTGATTCTAGCCTAGGGAATTAAGTATTCAGTCTCAGAGAGCTTAAGATGACATGGTCACTCAGTGAAAATTGAAGAATTGGTTTAACCATAAACTGTGTAAGGGGTCCTTTACTGTTAGAGCAGTAAGGATGTAGAACTCCCTTCCACACTCAGTGGTATCTGAGGGAAGTGCAAATAATATAAAAAAAATCTTGGATGGGCACCGTCACAAACGCAATATATAGGGATATTGTAAATGGTATTGATAAACATATCCACACCCACTAATGTTGAACTGGATGGACTGGTGTCTTTAGTCAACCTTACCAACTACAGTGCCTTGAAAAAGTATTCATACCCCTTGAAATGTTCCACATTTTGTCATGTTACAACCAAAAACGTAAATGTATTTTATTGGGATTTTATGTGATAGACCAACACAAAGTGGCACATAATTGTGAAGTGGAAGGAAAATGATAAATGTTTTTCAAATTTTGAACCACCCTTCACTGCAATTGCAGCTTCAAGTCATTTTGGGGATGTTTCTACCAGCTTTGTACATCTACAGAGTGATTCTCAACCAAGGTTCCTCCAGAGGTTGTTAGGGGTTCCTTCAGCATTGGGCAATTTCTGCCTCAGATAAGTTCCCACTCACACCAGTGATCTTTTAAGCCATCTGTAAGGAGATAATACTTACCAATGACCACAAGTGTAAGGAGCATTCTTCCCACTGGCCACCACACTAATGTATCATGAGATGTAGATTTCAAATTTTTAGCAGGGGTTCCCCGAGACCAGAGAACTATTTCAAGGGTTGCCCTGTGTTGAAAAGGTTGAGAAAGGCTGATCTAGAGTGAAAGATTTTGCCCATTCTTTGCAAAATATCTTAAGCTCTCTCAGAATGGAGGAAAAGAGTCTGAACAGCAATTTCCAAGTCTTGCCACAGATTCTCAATTGGATTTAGGTCTGGACTTTGACTGGGCCATTGTAGCACATGAATATGCTTTGATCTAAACCATTCCATTGTAGCTCTGGCTGTATGTTTAGGGTCGTTGTCCTGCTGGAAGGTGAACCTCCGCCCCAGTCTCAAGTCTTTTGCAAACAGATTTTCTTCTAAGATTGCCCTGTATTTGGCTCCATCCATCTTCCCATCAACTCTGACCAGCTTCCCCATCTGTGCTGAAGAAAAACATCCCCAAAACATGATGCCGTCACCACCATGTTTCACGGTGGGGATGGTGCGTTCAGGGTGATGTGCAGTGTTAGTTTTCCCCCACACAGCATTTTGATTTTAGGCCAAAAAGTTCAATTTTGGTCTCATCTGACCAGAGCACCTTCTTCCACCTTTGTCCCCCACATGGTTTCTTACGAACCGCTAATGGGACTTTTTTGGCATTCCTCTTGCCACTCTTCCATAAAAGGCCAGATTTGTGGAGAGCACGACTAATAGTTGTCCTGTGGACAGATTCTCCCACCTGAGCTGTGGATCTCTGCAGCTCCTCCAGAGTTACCATGGGCCTCTTGGCTTCTTCTCTGATTAATGCTCTCCTTGCCGGACCTGTCAGTTTAGGTGGACGGCCATGTCTTGGTAGGTTTGCAATTGTTCCATAGTCTTTCCATTTTCAGATGGATTGAACTGTGCTCTGTGAAATGTTCAAAGCTTGGGATATTTTTTTTTAGAACTTAGCCCCGCTTTAAACTTCTCCACAACCTCATCCCTAACCTGTCTGGTGTGTTCCTGGGCCTTCATAATGCTGTTTGCTCACTAAGGTTCTCTAACAAACCTTGGGGGTCTTCACAGAACAGCTGTATTTATACTGGAGGATAAATTACACATAGTTGGACTTTACTTACTAAATTAGGTGACTCCTGAAGGCAAGTGGTTCCACTAGACTTTAGTTAGGAGTATCAGAGTAAAAGGGGGCTGAACACAAATGCAAACCACACCTTTTCAGATATTTGTAAATAAAATGTTGAAAACCATTTATCATTTCCCTTCCACTTCACAATTACGTGTCACTTTTTGTGTTGGTCTATCATCTAAAATCCCAATACAATACATTTACGTTTTTAGTTGTAACATGACAAAAATGTGAAAAATGTTAAGGGGGTATGAATACTTTAATGCACAGTATGCAACTACGTGGGCTCGTCATTCTGCTACTTCTTTCAGCGTCCATCCAAAGACGGCCTGATGAAGGGGCCCGATGAAGGGGCCCGATGAAGGGGCCCGATGAAGGGGCCCGATGAAGGGGCCCGATGAAGGGGCCCGATGAAGGGGCCCGATGAAGGGGCCCGATGAAGGGGCCCGATGAAGGGGCCCGATGAAGGGGCCCGATGAAGGGGCCCGATGAAGGGGCCCGATGAAGGGGCCCGATGAAGGGGCCCGATGAAGGGGCCCTGCACGGCTCCGAAACGTTGCTCTATCGTGTTGTGATCATGCAATAAATCACCAGTTTGGACACTACTTGTGACGTTCCATGGTGTGCTGGCAAATATCTTCACCATCCAAAGACTGGGGGAGACCTTTAGAAAAGTTATTACCTGCAGCAGAGAAAGACCAAGTTAGACTTACCGGTAACTTGTTTTCCAGAAGTCTTTCAGGACAGCACCTGAGAGATAGCGACTCCACCCTCCTCGTTAGGAAACACCTTCTTCCTCCAGACTTTAAAGGGAGGCGCCTCCCTACCACACATCAGTTGTAGAAGAGAACCCTTGGCCCCAGCTGGAACACATAAACACATACGTTAGTCACAGCGTAGCATAATATAATACCATAGGGCGGGATGCTTGCTGTCCTGAAAGACTTCTGGAAAACAAGTTACCGGTAAGTCTAACTTGGTCTTTCCCAAGGCGTCTTTCAGGACAGCACCTGAGAGAATAACAGAGACTTACCCCTTAGGGCGGGACAACAGCTTGCAGGACCTTTCTGCCAAACGCCTGATCGCTGGCAGAAGTGAGATCCAGTCTATAATGTTTCACAAATGTGTGAAAACTCGACCATGTCGCCGCCTTGCAGATCTGCTCAGGGGTGGCACCAGCTCTCTCTGCCCACGTAGACGCCAGAGCTCTGGTTGAGTGTGCACAAATTCCTGCTGGAGGAGATAACCCTGCCTGGGAATATGCCTCTGAGATAGCTAATTTCAGCCATCTAGCTAAAGTAACTTTAGAAGCCTGAAAACCCCTTTTTTCTTCCTGAGAAGAGTACAAACAGTGAATCTGAACGCCTGAAGGACTCCGTCCTTTCTAAATAACTCAGCAGAGTCCTCCTGACGTCCAAAGTATGGAAAGAAGTCTCCTTATTTCCTTTGGGGTTAACACAAAACGTTGGCAGTACTATGTCCTGTATACGGTTCTGAACTGAAGCTACCTTCGGTAAGAATTTTGCATCTGTTCTAAGAATAACTCTATCAGAAAAAATGGAAAGATATGGTTCTTTAATTGACAGAGCATTTAGCTCACTGATCCTGCGTGCAGAGACAATGGCAATCAGAAACACGGTTTTTAATGTGAGAAACCTAAGGGAAGCCTCCACAAGAGGCTCAAAAGGCCCTTTTGTTAGAGACTGTAGGACTACCGACAAATCCCATCTAGGAAAAACCTTAACAGGAGCTGGCCTAGATCTTTTAAGAGCTCTAAAGAACCTGATCACCAGCGGATCTGAGGCCACAGATTTTTCTAAGAACACTGTCAGGGCTGCTACCTGCACCTTCAGGGTACTAACTGCCAGTCCCTTGTCTGCACCATCTTGTAAAAACTCCAAGATGGAGACAAGGCTCCCTGGCACCTGGGCGGCTGACAAACACCAAGTTTTATAACGCTTCCAGACCTTAGAATAAATGGCCCTCGTAACCCTTTTCCTACTTGCTAAAAGGGTCGAGATCAAACGGTTGGAAAACCCCTTGCTCCTAAGGAGCTGCCTTTCAGAAACCAGGCCGTGAGAGCCAGGCTGGCCACTCCTGGATGGTTCACTGGGCCCTGCAACAACAGATCGTGTCTGAGGGGCAGACGCCAACAAGGCTTGATTGCCAGGCCTAGAACTGTCGAAAACCAAGCCCTTTTTGGCCAAAAGGGCGTGATTAGAATAACTGGCACCTTCTCCCTCTGAATTTTTCTTAAAATTAACGGGATTAACTGAAATGGGGGGAAAGCATAGCAAAGACGAAATTCCCATGGATAAGCTAGCGCATCTGTGCCCAGCGAGCCATCGCGACTGTCCAGGGAAAAGAACTGGGGAACCTGGGCGTTCACCCTTGAGGCGAACAGGTCTACTTCTGGTAAACCCCATTTTCCGGCAATCATTGTGAATACCTCCGGGTTTAGAGACCATTCTGCTTCCCGAATAGCGTTTCTGCTTAGGAAGTCCGCTACCCTGTTTAGATCCCCTTTTAGGTGGACTGCTGATAGGGATAACAAATGTTTTTCCGCCCACCGAAGAATCTCCATGGCCAGTACCTGAAGCGACCTGCTTCTTGTACCCCCCTGTCTGTTTAAATAAGCCACTGCCGTGGCATTGTCTGTTAGGACCTGGACGTGATGGGACTGAAGCTCCTGAACAAACAACTCCAGAGCTAAGGCAATCGCCTTGAGCTCCCTCCAGTTTGAGGACCTTATTGTCTCCTCTTTGGCCCAGGACCCCTGAGTGAACCGTGTTCCTAGATGGGCTCCCCACCCCCAGGAACTGGCGTCGGTTGTTAGTCTTTTCCCGACTGGAAAAGCCCAGACTAACCCTTCCGATAAGACATCCTGTCTTTTCCACCACCATAGGGACCTTTTTACCTGGGTTGACACTCTCACCTCTGCCTCTAGGGATGCCACTGTGTGATCCCAAGATTTTAGAAGGAAAGCCTGCAGACACCTGAAATGCATTCTTGCCCACTGGACTGCTGGCATTGCTGAAGTCAGAAACCCCAAAGTTAACATAACCTGTCTTACTGTCAGATTTTGGCTGGTCTGTAATAAAGACACTGCACCGGAAATCCTGTCCTTTTTGTCTAAAGGAAGGAAGATTTTTTGCTCCGTCGAATTTATCAGAAACCCTAAAAACCGAATCTCCTGAGATGGGTTTAGGGACGACTTTTGGAGGTTCAAAATCCAACCCAACGCCTCCAGATGGCTGCGAGCTTTGCCTAGATTGGTCTGCAATTCCTCGCTGGATGGGGCGAAAAACAGCAGATCGTCTAAATAAGGAATAACTGCGATTCCCTGAAGACGCAGTGGCGCTAAAGCTTCTGCCATTATTTTGGTAAAAATTCGGGGAGATGATGACAGGCCGAAGGGTAGGGCCCTGAACTGGAGATGATGAACCACACCCCCCAACCTCACCGCCAGCCTGAGAAACTTCTGAGACTGGGGAGAGATCGGAACATGTAGGTATGCGTCTTTTAAATCTACTGACGCCATAAAACATCCTGGCGGCAACAGATTTCTGACCGAAAAAATTGAGTCCATTTTGAACTTCCTGTACCTTATGGACTCGTTTAAAGGTTTTAGGTTGAGAATCAACCGAAATTTCCCTGTCGGTTTCTTTACTAGGAAAACATGGGAATAAAACCCCTCCTGCTGTTCTTGCAGGGGTACCTGTACTACTACGCCCTGTTGCATCAGTTCCTCTAGAGAGGACTTCATGACCAGGGCCCTTACTGGGTCCCGCGGGGTGTTGGTAATCAGGAACCTTTTTGGGGGGTTGTTGACAAACTCGAGTGAGTAACCCTGCGCGAGAGTGGTCAGGATAAACTGATTTGAAGTTATCCCTGACCACTGCGGAAGAAATTTTTGTAGTCTTCCGCCCACCCGCAGAGACGAGTCATTGCGATTTTTCGGCCTGTGTAGGAGGACGGAAAAGAATTCCGCCTCTACCCTTCGGCTTCGGGGCGGACCAACTTTTCCTTCTCCCCTGCAACTTGCTGTCCTGATCCTGAGTTTTTTGAGGTCGAAAAAGACGTTTTGGTACCTGCTTTTTCTTTTTGACCGGAAAGGATCTCTTTTTATCGGCTGTCCTGTCAAGAATATTATCGAGGTCAGAGCCGAAGAGCAAGTCTCCTGAAAAGGGTAACCCACACAGCTTATTCTTTGAAGCCGAGTCACCCGGCCAGGTTTTAAGCCATAAAGCTCTTCTTGCAGCATTAGTTAAAGCTGCTGACCTGGCCGATATCTTAATTGCCTCAGCTGAGGCATCTGCAACATAGGCCACTGCCGTAATCAGGGTAGGAAAAGAATCTAAGATTTCCTGTTTAGGGGAATCTGCAGCTATATGTGACTTTAACTGGTTAATCCAGTATTCTAAATTTCTGGCTACACACGTTGTGGCCATTGCTGGTTTTAAATTGCTCATAACTGATTGCCATGATCTCTTGAGCAAAAGATCCATCCGTTTATCCATCGGATCCTTCAAAACTCCCATGTCCTCAAAGGACAGATCTGTGGACCTTGAAACCTGGGAAAAGGCGGCATCCAGTCTGGGCACCTTGTTCCATACTGCTGCAGGGTCCTCCTCGAAAGGAAAACGCCTTTTGTGGGCTTTGGAGAAAAAGGGCTTTTTCTCTGGATCCTGCCATTCTTTCCTAATGGCCTCAGAGATGACCGGATGAACTGGGAATGTTCGGCCCCTAGGCTCATCCAACCCAGCATACATGCGGTCATGGAGTGATAATTCCCTTTTCTCCTCACTTAAACCAAGCGTAGCATGAATGGCTTTAAGGAGCCCATCGACCTCTTCAAGGGACAGTTTGAATTTAGAGGGGGCTACCTCAGAATCCTCCAACTCCTCTTCCGAATCTTTAACGGAATGAGCAGTGGACTGCTTTTCCCTATCTGAAGGATCTTCAGGCAGAGATTCTAACACCGGGATTGAGAGAGACCCCTGGGAAGACTCTGAAGTGGAAGGCTGACTAGCAGCCGGGTTAGCTAGTGAGTCACGAAAATTCTGGATCGTGGCGTACAGCTCCTTCTTTACAGAGGCCACCAGATCCTCACATACAGAGGCAGATTCCTCCTTAACTAAAGAAGTAATGCAGGGACTGCATAAGGTTTTCTTCCAATTTTCTCCCAGCTTGGCCCTGCAAGAAGGACATCTTTTCTTTGGGTCAGAGCTCTTAGCCTATGAAGAAAAAGACAAAAAAGGGAAAAAAACCAGGGAACCCTTAGTGAGACCCAGTCTCAGCTTTGATAGGGATCACCACACAGGTGCACTGAGAATAAACCAGTCAGCTTCTAGTGCCCAGACAGGCCCCTTGCCACCAGGGGGGAAAAAAGGAGAGAGAGCGAGACCAAACGCCAGGAAATCGAAAAAAGAAAGGCAGACTTTAACTGCTGCCTCTTACCTGGGCTTTGCTGGTGCCTGTGCCTGTCCCCACCGCTGCAGACGCTGAATCTTCCATAACAGCTGTGCAGAGATCCACTTGTGGCTAAACGCCGCCTCCGGAGTCACGCCGTGCAGCTGCACCGGACCGGAAGCGGAAATAGGCACCAGCACCTGTCCTCCCTCCTCCCCCCTGCATCCACGCCGGAAACGACGTTTCAGCTGACCCGATGACCCGCTCTGTCACTTCCGGCGCGACCGCCGAAAAAAAATATGGCGGCGGCACACGCGCGCCGCCGCGCCTACGAACGTGCGGGCCACCGAATCTTCGGCTCTCTCCGAGCACAAGAGGGGAAGAGGAGCCCGCTTGCTACCGCTGACAAGGCGTGGGTAGGTCGGGAGGACAGCGGGTCTCAAAAGGAGGAAAAAAAGGGAAAGAAGCCTAGTCCCTCAGGAACACCTAAGAGAAACAGACTCCCTCCCAAAAGGTGTTCCCTCCGGGCCGGAGGAAACACAAAAACTGATGTGTGGTAGGGAGGCGCCTCCCTTTAAAGTCTGGAGGAAGAAGGTGTTTCCTAACGAGGAGGGTGGAGTCGCTATCTCTCAGGTGCTGTCCTGAAAGACGCCTTGGGAAAAATCAGGTCTCCTACCAGCAGGATTGTGCAACGTAGCAGAGCTTTGCAAGTCTCAGGACTGGATGGACACATATAACAATCCTTTGACAGTTATAACAGCGCCCTTATGAGTATTTCATCTATGTATTTAGCAGTTTGTCTGGAGCTCAGCTGTAAGCCTCATCTCAAAAGCACAAATATCAGTAAGATTCTTTTGTGTTGTAAAGCCGCTCACTGAAGTCTACAAACTGATTTATGCTGATGTGCCGGGATGAAGGAACCATAAAAAAGAAAAAGAGAAGCGTGTTCTGATCATCATCCCGGGCCCAGTAGGAGGTGGTGGATATTACAGTCATTATATGGCACCGCTGCTATTATTTGAGCTTACCATTCAGGGTTCTCCCGGTAAAGGTAGTCAGCCCTCTCCGGCGCGGCTGGACTCCGTCTCATTACCCGTCTTCTATACTCCCGGGGCAGAATTAGCCTCTGTAATGACATCTTGTTAAGATCGTCATAGATTTACAGACTGAGCAGTAAGCAAACCTTAGCACTGCCATATAATGGCGCTGAGCCGCTCACACCGGCCCGGGTCACGGCATCGGCAAGAGCCGCACATCCTGCCAGTCACTAATTTGGTGCCTAATGAAATGTGGGGCTCGCGTCTCATAGTATCCTCGGCAAAGTACAAAAGACAAACTTTACTTTTATTAAAAGAGACCCTTCATCCAAAATGTAAACTGCTTTTCCAGCATAAGAATCTCTACAGCTCATCTGAAAATCTTTTTTTTTTTTTTTTTTTTACCACTGTCCAAATTAAGCCTTAAAAGTGGTTGTAAACCTCAGATATGAAATAGGAACAAAGCATATCCCGGTATAGCAGGGGTCTCAAACTGGCGGCCCTCCAGCGGTTGTGAAACTACAAGTCCCAGGAGGCCATTGCAAGGCTGACCAGTTACAAGCATGACTCCCACAGGCAGAGGCATGATGGGACTTGTAGCTTCGCAACAGCTGGAGGGCCGCCAGTTTGAGACCCCTGCTCTATAGTGTGTTCTTGTCTCAATCCAGAGCACTAAGACCCCTTTCACACTGGAGCATTTTTTGCAGGCGCTATAGCCTTAAAAATAGCGCCTGCAAAACGCATCAAAAAACAACAGGTGCTCCATTCACTCGAGTGTGCGGTGCGCTGGCAGGGCATCAGAAAAAGTCCTACCAGCAGCTTCTTTGGAGCAGTGAACTCACCACTCCTCCACCACTGTTCACCATTGAAATCAATGGGGCAGCGCTGCGATGCCAGCAGCGTTTAGCGAGCAGATTTAACCCCTTTTTAGCCGATAGCGGGGGGTTAAAATCGCCCAGATAGTGGCCGAATAGCGCCGCTAAAACAACGTTAAAGTGGCGCTAAAAATAGCACCGCTTTACCGCTGATGCCCATGGCGGCTCAGTGTGAAAGGGGTCCAAGTGCCATTTCTGTCTGATGCCTCCTTCCTCTGCCAACAGCATGCATCCCTTCTGACAAGCTTTCCTGACACCAAGAGAAAAATAGTGACAAGAGAGGGACTTCATGCAGATCGACAGCCTCAGCTCTGTCCTGTGTGCTGTAAGAAGGCGGGGCATTTCCCTTCCCTCCAATCAGCTCTCAGAGCTCTCCTCACTGATGCAACGTCAGCTCTCTGCCCCCTGCTTTTCAGAGCTGAGAGATCCTGTGTAAATACTGCACTTTATATGGATGTAGGAGAAGGGCAGCTGCAGATAAACAGGTACAACTTATGTATGGGGATTTGTTTCATCTCTGTGCATCACCTGAGGCCAGTCACTTTACTGGGTATCTGCGAGATATGCGAGGGTTTACATACACTTTGAAGAATAATCAGCTTACATATAGTTACATAGTAGGTGAGGTCGAAAAAAGACACAAGTTCATCAAGTCTAACCTATGATTAAAATTTTACCTTCCCAGCATCCTCCCCTTCCCCCCTTCATTAACATGCTAGTGACATTTTAAAAAAGTTGTAAAAAGGCAGAAAGTTTATCCCAATGCATTCAGATAAAAACTTCTGTGTGCAGTAGCACCCCCCCCCCCCCAATACACACCTGAGCCCCATCTCGACGCATTGATGTTGCAGGAGCATCTCGGCTGCTTGGGACTCCCCTCATTGGATGAAATGGCAGGGCGGCGACATTGGCTCACTGACTGACAGCAGTGAGAGCCAATGAGGAGAAAGGGGGGCAATGCCAGGCAACCGCTCCGTGTCTGAATGGACACGGAACTGTGGGCAAGGAGTGCCGAAGAAGCACCTGAGAAGAGGAGAATTGGGGCTGCTCTGTGCAAAACCACTACACAGAGCAGGCAAGTATAACATGTTTGTTTTTTGTTAAAAATAAGACTTTAGTATCACTTTAAATAAAAGGTTTTCACTTTTATTACATAAATTACTTTAGACAAAGTGATGTCATCACAGGGTCTCTGTTCCTCTCCATGCATTTCAAATAGATCATGGCTGGTGGGAGGGGCCAGCAGGGTGCTGTACATAGCTTCCTGAAAACATCACAGCACCCTGCCTCAGTACTCCTCACAACTTGGGAGGAATTATTCAAATATCAAAATACCCCAATTGGTGAATGTCAGTTTGGAGGAGTGGGCGTCCCTAGGCAATCTATCCTGGTATGTAGATCACCCTAGGCCAATGATGGCGAACTTTGTCAGCCCAGATGTTTTGGAACTACATTTCCCCCCCCCGATGCTCAACTACACTGCAGAGTGCCTGAGCATCATGGGAAACAGTTCCAAAACATCTGGGGTGCCAAGGTTTCCCCATCACTGCCCTAAGTAATGCCCACCTGTGATGCTGAGTCTTTATGATTAAAATAACTGAAAACCAATGAATAAAAAGGGTGAACCAGGGAAAGCCAGATGCTAGATCTCATCCAGCCAGAAAATGAGCCTTTAAAACCAACCCTCTATAGCCATACCACCGGACCAAAATAAACCAAATATACCCAGCTGCCCAATGGGAGTGCCTGCACCTGCACTGCAAGCATTACTTTCTTGTTGAGGTCTAAGGGACTTGTAAAAGATAAACTTCCCCTGCTACTCCAAGATTCTAGACTGGTCGGTGCAGTGTCTCCTCCCTCATGCTCCTGCAGTTCAGGGTCCTGATGTCATCAAGACCAATGCAGGGTGCATTGCCTTGGGGGAGCACCATTAGCCGAGGTGGATAGTGGAGGAAGTGGTAAGATGTATCACTTCTCCATCTTTTTAAATAACAAACATGCTCTGTGCAGTGGTTTTGCACACAGCAACCCCGATCTTCTTTCAAAGTCCCTCACCGATGCTCTTGGCTGCTCCCACTCTCGAGCAGCGTCTCCCGGAGAAAACCACTTGCCTTGGGGCACTGATGCGTGCTCGCTCCCGAGTTGCTGCTCTATGCTTCCATAAGACAGAGCCATGTCTCTCTCTTTAGCTCACTGGCTGCGATTGACAGCAGTGGAAGCCAATTGGCTCCCGCTACTGTCTCAGCCAATGACAGTCCCAATGCGAGTCCCTAAACAGCTGAGGCTAATGTGAACACCACTGGATCAGAGGGGGCTCAGGTAAGGATTGGATGAGCTGCGTGGGGGGGGTATACTGAACACAGGTTTTTTGTTTTGTTTTTTAACTTTCATGCATAGAGCGCAAAATAGGTAAAAATAAATATTTAACCTTTAGCACAGCCCCATTGCATGTGAGGATTAAAAACCATAAAAAAAAAAAAATCTATCATTATATATATATATATATATATATATATATATATATATATATATATATATATATATATATATATATATATATATATATATATATATATATATATATATATATATATATATATATATGAGGAGTTTAATATCACTTTAAACCTTATGGAGACCCATTCACATCGCATGCGGAACTGCAGCGATTCCAAATCATGGCAGAAGACGCGTTAAGGGTGCCGTTAAAGAATAACATCCAAACGCTGTGAAATTCTGCCGAGATTGTTGAACAACAGAATCTTATGGCAAAATTTCCATTAAAGTGAATGGGCTGCCCAATTTGCAATGTGTGCAAACTGTGCTTTAAAAATTGCAAGCAGTAACAGGGCCTAAGGGCTTATGTACACTGGTATCCGATTCAGAAGCAGGCAAAGCAACTGAAAACATACTGCATTTGGCTTTCTTCCGAGTTGCAATTAAAGTGGTTGTAAATCTCAGACATGAAATATTAACACAGCATTTCCCCACGATAAAATGCACTTGTCTCAATCCAGAGCACCAAGTGTCATTTCTGTCCCCCACCTCACTCTTCTGTTATAAGCATGAGTCACTTCTGACAAGTTTTCCTGACACCAAGAGAAAAAATAAAAATAAAGTAAAGCAGGGAGGGTGTTCCAGCACACAGCCTGTGATTGACCGCTTCAGCTCTATTCCTGTGTGCTGTACGAAGGGGGGGGGGGGGGGGGGGGGTGTCCCTCCAATCAGCTCTCAGAGCTCTTTTCATGGAGCTCTGCAGAGTGCAACATTATCTCTCCTCAACTTTTTCTGACAGCTCAGACAAGCTTATAAATGTAGTACTTTGAACAGATGTAAAGAGAGGGCTGCAATTAAACAGGTACAACTTAGGTAGGAGGATTGGTTTCATCTGTTAATCATCCGAGACCAATCACGTCACTGGGTATATGTAAGGGTTTACAACCACTTTCATTTAGGAAAGGAAGGAACCCTATGTGTGTCCTGTTAGTAGAGCTGCACAATGATAGTGCTTTTCCTTTCAATGCGATTCCTTCACTACGCTGAGATTGATTGAACACAGGATCCCTGTGTGGATAATGGAGTTTATCTCAGCAGCTGTTCAGAGAGGATGCCGTCCACATTCTCCGATAGACTCCACTGGAGAGAGAGAATCCTTCATTCTATACATATGGAGCAGCAAGCAGGTAAAGAAGTCACATCAGAAATTATATTTAGGCAAACTAAACATTTCAGACACCAGTACAGCAAAGAAAATAAATTAATAATAATAAAAAAAAAATAATTAAAAAAAAAGAAAAGAAAACACCCTATAGATCTTTTTGAGTGCATTTCTAAATCCCGCAGCTTTCAATATTAGGAGCATAATTTAGATGCAATTGCAGAACAAAATCAGTTATTAACATTTATAAATGAAGAAGCCTAAATGATTTGAACCATCAGACGTCTACACAGCTGGCAGTAATTTAAGAACCCCCTAACCAAAAAAAAAAAAAAAAAAAAAAAAAAAACCCACACAGCATTGTTCCAATGAAAGGGGTTTCATGAAGCACTTCGCCACCTAGTGCCCATTTCAGCTAATTGCAACAGTGAACCTGAACAATGCTAAAAAAAAAAAAAAAAAAAAAAAAAAAAAAAAAAACCCTCGCCTAGGTCGTTATGCTGTTTTTCTTCAGAAACAGAATTGTTTTTCCTTTTATGTAAATGGTCTCATTTGTTTTTGGTGGTGTAACGGCACTCGTTGAGTGAACTGTGCCGATCCGTCACTGTCTTGCTGAGAATTTGCATTATTAGCAGACAGTTATGCTAATAGCTGTGAACACGGTGGAGGTATTTAACAGGCTAGTTTGCATAGATTATAACAGGCACAAATGCCAACAAGCGCCAGTTGAGCCCAAGAAGGGGGGGGGGGGGGGGCGCAAGTCTCTTTATTATTCCACCACTATAATTTTATATTTATTACCATAGAAAAAAAAAATTACCATAATTTATTAATTACATTTCTCAGTAATGACTTGCATTAGTTGGAGGACATTAGCAGCACAAAAAAACTTAGAGAAGCAAAATAGATTTTTAAGGTAGTATGGATTTTCAGTTATCATTTTAACAACTATAAAACAACAACAACAACAACAACAACTATAAAACAATAACAGAATGACTTGCAAAATTTTCTAAAGCACCGTAGGCTTAATTCACAAAAGCTAAAAAAACACACCAAAAAAAAGAAGTACTGATTTTTAATTTAAAAAAAATTATATATAGCCGAGTCTAATGTGAATTTTGGCTGATGTGAAAATTACAGTTACATGGCTGGAAATAATACTTATAATTATGTAAAGTTTTGTGAATTGAGCCTTATTTATCATTTTACAGAAAAAGATAATCCCCCATTGTTGGACTTTGTAGGCACTTGACTCATATCATAATTGTAAAAATTAAAAAGTAATTTTATTCATAAGAAAATCGATGACAAACAGTAACATGGAGTGTACTTGGCCAAAAGCAACA
This sequence comes from Lithobates pipiens, assembly GCF_037356315.1. Taxonomy (NCBI): domain Eukaryota; kingdom Metazoa; phylum Chordata; class Amphibia; order Anura; family Ranidae; genus Lithobates; species Lithobates pipiens. The sequence goes on from NW_027507764.1 coordinate 65,252,641, forward strand.
AAAAAAAATACAGCAACTGTAGCAGGATTGAAAATGCCCAAAAAAAAAAAAAAAAAAAAAAAAAAGAATCCTTCACCCGACGTGCTTTAGAGTTTATTTCACCTCCATCAGGCCTAAGGTAGATATCAATTCTAATCACGTCTGTGCACATTCATTGTTTGTTTAAACTAAAACACAGCCTCAGAGTTCCCACTTCTTCTGCCCCCCCCCCCCCCACTGGGTTTATGGTGTACTATGTTATGGACTGGGCGAGAGCAAGTACTTTAAAAAGAAGCATCAAAGATGCCCACTTGGAAATGAGAGATCCAGACACACTGAGGCCTAGCAGACAGAATCCTTTGTATATATAGAACCGCCGGTAAAGCAAAAAAAAAAAATCTCCTGATAGATGGTGTGTGATAACACACTCATACAGGGCACAATTCATGGAGGGCGCCAGTTGCACATAGTGCACTCCTGCAATACCATCTATCATGATATTCTTTTGCTTTACCGGCAGGTCTATATATACACAAAGGATTCTGTCTGCTAGGCCTCAGTGTGTCTTGATCTCCCATCTTCAAGGTGGCATCTTTGATGCTTCTTTTTAAAGTACTTGCTCTTGCCCAGTCCATAACATAGTATAACATAGTACACCATAAACCCAGCGGGGGCCGAAGCAGGGTGAAGGGTATGAAGGACATCTTTTTCGCATTTTCAATCATGCTACAGTTGGTGTATTTTTGGTTGCTTTTGGCCATGTACACTCCATGTTAGTTTTTAAATCGATTTGTTACAAATTTTACAATTGTGATACGAGTCCAGTGCCTAAAAAGTCCAACATTGAGGGATTATCTTTTTCCGTAATATTAGAATGTGGCACAATAATAGGAAGTTAAAACACTGATAAACCCCCCATACGTATCCATTTAGTTTTTTTCCCCCAATAAGAAACAAAATGCTTATAAAAGTGGAACTAAATTCAAAAAGTTAAGATTTGCTTTGTGATAGAGAACCTAATGGGTTCCCAGTTTCTTGACTTCCTCCTAACAAAACAGCAGTGTCAGTGGTGTACGTTCAAAACGGGTACACTGTTTTTACAGCATTGCACATTTACTTACTGCTTGACGACCATATACAGCGGCAAGGTGGCTCTCCTATGAAGAAACACTTACCTGTACGTGATCATGCACTTTTGGGGCACACACACACACACACACACACAGCCACCGGCGAACTGCTCTTGCTGTGAATGGACAGAGTGGAAGCCAATCCGCACTTTATGTCCGCTGGGACCCGCCGATCATCGGGGGAGATTAGCAGAATGGCAGACTGCCTATGTAAACAAGGCAGATCGCCGTTCTGTGAGTAGGGAGGATAGTGATCCTGAGTTTCTGCTAAGCAGGAATACAAATCTCTGCCTTTCCACAGTTCAAGCACCCCCACAGTTAGAAAGCACTCCCTAGTTACAGATTTAACCCTTTGATTGGCCCTGATATTAACCCCTTCGCAGTCAGTGTCTAAAGAGAATATATTTTTAGCACCAGGTGTTACTGAACCCCCAAAAAGTGTCAGTGTCATAATTGACTTCCTCAATGTCACAGTCCTGCTATAAGTTGCTGATCGCCACCATAAGCAAACCAATCAATATACGTTTAACTGCGTTTTTTTTTTTTTCCAAAAATATGTAGCAAATAATATAATGGCCTAAATTGATCAAGAAATTAGATTTTTCTATATTTTTATAGCAGAAAGTATAATATATATATAAAAATTTCAAAAGAAATACCGCAGAGGTGATCAAATACCACTAAAATAAAGCTCTATTTGTGGGGAAATATTTTTTTCTTTGGGTAGAGAGTCGCACGTCCGCCAAATGGTCAGTTAAAGTAATGCAGTGTCATATCGCAAAAAATGGCTTGGTCATGTTCAGCAAACCTTCTGGAGCTGAAGTGGTTAACAAAGGAATACAATTTTTTGGATGTCATCCTGAGTGCTGACCATAACTTTTCTTATTCCAGCGGTGGAACCAACAGGGTCGCAAAGGTCGCACTTGCGACTGGGACACAGCTTTCCGCCAAGATGGCAGGGAAGGGTACGGCTGCAAGTGTGCCTAGGCCAGTGATGGCAAACCTTGGCACTCCAGATGTTTTTGAACTACATTTTCCATGATGCTCTTGCACTCTGCAGTGTAGTTGAGCATCACGGGAAATGTAGTTCCAAAACATCTGGAGTGCCAAGGTTCGCCATCACTGGCCTAGGCTCCCTGTACTTACAGCCTCACAGCTGTGTATCTGCAGCGTGAGATCTCAGGAAGTGCAGCCTAGGCTAGTCTCAGGAGATTATCAGTAAGATTTGGTGATGTCACTACTATTCTGCTCATGGTTCTCCTTGCTGGAGGCTCTGATATAAGGAAGCAAAACTCCCACCTCTACCAAGATGGCCATCTCCATACAGCGCAATTTAAGTTCTATAGATAGTCTTAGAGGAGCAGCTGTCTTTTTGGTATTTTAGTGTCCCCCCCCCCACCTCAGTGGGACTGCCTTGGAGGCCATTTTAAAATGCAGATCCACGATAAAAAGTACCATGCTGCCCTTGTATTTTCAGGGGTCCCGACTTCATGGACAGCACAGAACAAAGCACAAGTCAGTAATTGGAAAGATCAGGTGCTAGAAGACCACAGACAATACGAGTGACAAGTCCTTTGCACTCTGTCTGCCTTTTTTGGGCGCGGCTTACACAGTGCGGGTCCTAAGTGTCTGTATGCCCAAAATGTAATTTATTTATTTTTTTATCCGAGGCCCCCAAATAAAAAGTTTCCTTTTATTTTCAAAATGTTGCAGTAAATTACCTGGTGATTCAGCCAGTTAGCAGCACTTTATCACTGGAGGCAACTCTCTACAAGTTCAGGGTTGCCTGTGCAGCATGGCCACCCACCTGTGCAGTGTGGCCACCCACCTGTGCATGCTCTGGCACTGCACACCCCCCCCCCCCAAAACAGCAGCTATGCTTACACATGACATCTTTTTCTCTTATCTCATCCATCCTCACATGACAGGCAGAACACCCTGTGGGTGGCTCCAGCTGGGTGAATGTTGTTCCACCAGGGAGCCGGACCCTCAGAATAGGAGGAGTAGAACAGCGGCGTGATTACATTAATATCAGAATATAGAATTTTTTTTTTTTTCCACAACGTAAGTCACATAATTGCATTTGCACCAATCCATTCTGTACAGCCCTGGGCCAAAGACACAGCAGCAACCTCAGCAAAACATGCAATGCTCTATGGCTCGGACCTGCCCACAGATCGGGCCATGTGGTGCAGAGGAAAAGGAGATAGAAATGCCTTTTTTAAGCTTAGTGAGGTCACATGATCTTAGCATTACAAAGCCGCGATATATATGGATAAATCGTATAGCGTTATGGCTAGAAATACACGTCCACCTCACTGTCATTTTATTAACGCAGCAGCACAGAAGTGGTTAAAGCTGAAATCCAGGCAGAAAAAAAAAAAAAAAAAAAAAAAAAAACAACAAACATTTTATGTTGATATAATTTGCAATAGCCAAATTATATAAATCAATTTTATGTGCACCAAATGCCTTTGCAAACCCAGATATTACTTTGTAAAGTTGCAGTGGCATCGCTGTTCTGTACAGTCTGTGCAGAGAGCAAAGCTGTAGGGAGGACCCAGCAGGCTCCACCCACTACAGGCTGCCTGCAGAAAACGCTGGAGGGGGGCGGAGACCAGACCAGCCATGCTGCGCAAAGATAGGGCGCAGTAGTGATTGGTCTTTATTACAAGAAGCTCCTGTACAAAGTAAAGTACAGGAGTGGTTTCATGGTAGATTACCACTGGACAGATCTAGAAGAAATACACAAAAGGCACCTTGAGAGAAAATTCACATAGACGATAAATTTTTTCTGAAAATGTTTTTCTGTCCTTTGAGCACACCAAAATATATTCCACCACTTTTATATAGTGTACAGATTGTGTGTATTTTATGACTTGTACTTCTGCTGTAGCGATAAACTGTGCTGTAATTTGAAACACGGCTTTCTAGTGCCATCTTGTGGAAAGAAAACAGAATGAGGTTTTGTGGGGGCAAACAAAATTATTACCATTATTCAGTAACTGCACTTTCCTAGAACTTTGTAATCTGGGCCAAGAAAAAAAAAAAAAAAAAAAAAAGAAAAAAAAAGAAAAATGGAGTGGTGTAAAAAGGCACCATTAGAGTTGCCATGGGGCCAGTATTTTTAGCAGTCTACCAAGAAAAACAAACAAACAAACACACACACACACACACTTTCAGGGGGAGGGGGAGCTAAAATCACAAAGCCTATATACTTAAGAAAAGCTTAGACGCTTATGCTATTAATGAAAGTATACACAAAATTAAAATAGAGCAAAGGCCCTACTCACATGAGCGACATTTCCATGATTTGAGCGTTTATGGTGGCACCATTCATTTGAATGGACCTCCCTCCACTCCAAAAAACTCACCAAGGAAGCTCATGCAGCAAATTTTTGCGATGCAGGTTTTGTGCATGTTGTTCACACAAGATGCAGGACTGCTGCGTTTGGGGTGCTATTAAGAAACAATGGCACCACAAACGCGTCCTGCGTTTGCAGTACACTATGCGCAGATCTGTACAGGGACTTTATCCAAAATGAAAAAAATGTTTTGGCTTGAGTTAAGCACCCATACACACTATTAGATTTTCTGCAGATTTTTGTATTCAGATTTACAAAAAAACATGTAGTGTAAGGGTCTGCCTGATTGCATACACATTGAAACCGATTGTAAAGGATCTATTTTTTAACCCGTTCACGACCAGCGCACGATATACAATTGACAGAATGGCATGGGTGGGCAAAAGGACGTACAGGTAGGTCCCTTTTAAGATGCGCCATAGTGGGCACGTGTGCGCCTGCTGCGTGCCAAGTGATCGCAGATCACTCTGACTCTATGTCCGCCGAGGGCCCGCGATCGTGTCATGGAGCTGCAGAACGGGGAGAGGCCTTTGTAAACAAGGCATTTCCTCGTTCTGCCTAATGACATGACAGATCTACTGCTCCCTGTCATCGGGAGCAGTGATCGTTGTCATCTCAGTGGTAGCCCATGCCCCCCCACATAGAATCACTCCCTGGGACACACTTAAACCCTTGATCGCCCCCTAGTGTTTAACCCCTTCCCTGCCAGTGTCATTTATACAGTAATCAGTGCATTTTTATTTTTAGCACTGATCGCTGTATAAAATGACAATGGTCCCAAAACAGTCCCAAAACAGTCCCTGGTGTGTCCGCCATAATGTTGCAGTCATGATAAAAAAAAATATAATAATAATATTATATCGCAGATCACCGCCATTACTAATATAAATAAAAATTTTTTTATAAAAATGCCATAAAACTATCCCCCATTTTGTAGATATAACTTTTGCACAAACCAATATACCCTGCAATTTTTTTTACCAAATATGTGTAGAATACATATTGGCCGAAAGTGAGAAAAAAAAATGTATTTTTTTTTTATATATTTTGGGGGGATATATATGTTTATAGCGCAAAAAATAAAAACCGCAGAGGTGATCAAATACCACCAAAAGAAAGCTCTATTTGGTCAGGGAAAAAATAAATAAATAAAAAAAAATTAAAAAAAAAGGACAATTTTGTTTGGGTGCGATGTCGCACGACCGCACAATTGTCAGTTAAAGCGAGGCAGTGCCGAATCGCAAAAAGTGCTCTGGTCAGGAAGGGGGTAAATCTTTCCGGGGCTGAAGCGGTTAAAATAACAAACGTGTCATACTTACCTCCACTGTGCAGCTCGTTTTGCAGAGTGGCCCCGAAACATAATCTTCTGGTGTCCCCCGGTGGCTCTCGCGGCTCCTCCCCGCATCAGATAACCCCCTAGGAGAAGCACTCTCCCGAGGGGGTTACCTTTCAGGCGCGCTCCAGAGTCCAGAATTTGCATCCATAGACACGAATGCCGGACTCGGCCCCACCCCCCAGCACCCACGTCATTGGATTTGATTGACAGCAGCAGAAGCCAATGGCTGCGCTGCTATCAATCTAGCCAATCAGGACACGAGACACCGGCTAGAGCTGGTGCGCTCGTCCCTGGCGCGAGAAAAAGAAAGAAAGAAAAAGAAAATATAAAAAAAATGTTTAATTTGCTGCTTATTTCTTTCCATTACCATAAACGACCACCAAAAAACAACCCAAAGTTAATTCTCCTGCTTCTGATGATCACAGCGATAACACAAAATGTGTATTTATTTTTTGTACCAGTAGTACAGCTTAGAAACAAACAAATAATAGTGCTCTTTTTTTTTTTTTTAATCCATCCTAAAATATACTGGACACTAAGAGAGACTGAAACCAATTTAACTACTTCAGCCCCAGAGAGAGTTTTACCCCATTAAATAGCCAGCCCATTTTTTTTTGTGATACGGCACTGCGCTACTTTAACCACTTAAGGACTGCCTCACGCCGATATAGGTTGGCAGAATGGCACGAATGGGCACAATCACGTACACACACATATTATTATTCAGGATTTATATAGCGCCAGCAATTTACGCAGCACTTTACAATATAAAAAGGAGACAATACAGTTACAATACAATAAAATACAAGAGGATTAAGAGGGCCCTGCTCAGAAGAGCTTACAATAGGGTGGGGCAGGTGGTACAAGAGGTTATAACTGTCGGTAATGAGCTGATGGAAGTGGTAAGAGATTTGTTGGAGACGTGATAGGCTTCCCTGAATAGGTGAGTTTTCAGGGATTGCCTGAAGGTAGCAAGAGTAGGGGATAGCCGGACCAGTGGAGGTAGCGAGTTCCAGAGGATGGGAGAGGCTCTGGAGAAATCCTGGAGACGAGCAAGGGAGGAGGAGACGAGAGAGCTTGAGAGTAGGTGGTCTTGAGAAGAACGGAGGGGACGATTTGGGTGATATTTGGAGACAAGATTGGTTATGTAGGTCGGGGTAGAGTTGTGAAGGGCTTTGTATGCTGTGGTTAGTATTTTGAATTTAATTCGCTGGGTGATTGGGAGCCAGTGTAGGGATTGGAGGAGAGGGTTGGCAGACATTGAGCGATTGGTAAGGTGGATAAGTCTGGCAGCGGCATTCATGATAGACTGAAGAGGGGATAGCCTATGGAGAGGCAGGCCAATGAGAAGGGAGTTGCAATAGTCAAGGCGAGAGATAACAAGGGAGTGAATGAGGAGCTTGGTGGTTTCATTTGTTAAAATGGGGCGAATTTTTGAGATTTTACGGAGGTGAAATCTACAAACTCATACATTTGCTTTGTTGCTTACATTTTGTTACCTCTTGCAGAAAGAGAAAAAAAAAAAAAAAAGGGGGGGGGGGCGGGGGAGAGGATACAATTGTATTCTAAAATTATGTACACAATGTATCTTTTTCTCCATCCAAGAGCGCAAAACACATGTACACATGTGGCTGAACAGAAGACCCACTTCTTTGGGGCCACACACACACCCCGGGAACGGGTTACCAGCAATGTAAAAATATGCATACAGAAAATGAAGTGTTCAGCATTCATGTGTTTTTTTCTGTCCCCTAAATTTGAACAGCAGGCAGATGTATACACGTAAAACAAGCAGCAGCATAAGCACCTGATTTGACCTGTCATCAACTTCTTGCAGTCCCCTGTACAGCAGGGCTTAGACAGATGCAGCACAAAGCCAATCAGTTGTGCTGTAGTGCGAACAAGGACCATGCTGATAGGAGAAGAGAGCAGGGTGATGGGGAGAGATGAGCTTATCGGTATGAAACTGGTGCAAGTACAGTAAAACCTTAGTTTGAGAGCGTTTTGCTAGACAAGCAAAATGTTTTAATAATTTTTGACTTGATATACAAGTAGCGTCATGTCACAACTGAGTATAAAAGAAGAGCGGCTCCTCCAAGTGTAGCAATATGGTTACATTTAATGAAGGTACATTTAGAAACTCACATGGTTGATGATTAAGAGGCACATCTAAGTATGCAGGCATCCGGGGTAAAGCTGTCCACATAGACTGTCCTCCTCACTGTCGTTGATGTTGTCCCTTTCACTCAGTGTTCCACGAGCACTTAAAGCCTCGCTTTTAGATCTGTCTACTGCAGGGTAGTCTTCCCAGTCATGATTGCAGACCGACAGCAGTGAGAGCCGGCGGTGTGGGGGATGGTTTATGTGGACAGCTTTACCCCGAATGCCTACATAATTAGATGTGCCTCTTTTAATCATCAACCATGTGAGTTGCTAAAATGTTGTACCTTCAATGTAACCATAATGCTACACTTAGAGGTGCCTCTCTTCTCTTTTACACTCTGTAGCTCCTGCTGGGTTTTGCTTCTCATCCCCTTGTGGATGGACATTTTATGGCTACACAACCCTTCACATTGCTATAATCTTTTTATATGGACTATAAAACGGAAGGATTTATGAATAAATGGTTGTGGAACGAATCATTGGAGTTTCCATTATTTCCTATGGGGAAATTTGCTTTTTGATATACAAATGCTTTGGATTACAAGCAAGTTTCCGGAACGAATTGTGCTCGCAATCCAAGGTTTTACTGTACCTGAATTTGACTTGGTATCAACCTGCTAAATCTGATGCATTTCAGCACTTAGACTGGGAGGGGCAGCTCTAGAAGCCAATTGGGTGTCATACATGCAAGTGTGCTGATAGGGAACAAGCCGACAGGAGGAATGAGCTGAAAGAAGACAAAGAATAAGCTGACAGGAAGAAAGATGTAAGTTAGCAGACAAAGGGCCTCCATAGTCTCCTGCTGCTCCTTTACTTTAAAAGAGGAAGTAAACTCTGATGGGTTTACTTCCTCTTTCATTCCCTGCAAAGGTAAAGCATAATTCACTACTATGCATCGCATAGTAGTTTATTATGTGTCACTTACCTAACACAGGAGCCAGCGAAGTCACCGATGTCCCCTGTAGTACAGCGCATCCATCTTCTTGGTGGGTCTCGCCGCTCCGCCGCTGTCATTCGGCGAAGCCGCGATGACGTCTCTCCCACGCATGCGCACGGGAGCCGCCACTCGCGGCATATCGCCATTGACCGTGGCGCGCTCAGTGCGCCGCTGTCTACGGGGCATGCGCCTTAGACAGCAGTGCCTGTCTTTCGGCAAATATCACCTAAACCGCGTAGGTTTAGGAGATATCTCTTGGACCTACAGGTAAGCCTTAATCCAGGCTTACCTGTAGGTCAAAGTTGGTTGTAAGGGTTTACAACCACTTTAAAAATCAGCCTGGTGTGGGGAGATGCCACCACTGTAGTCCTCAACTGTTACAAAGCTTGTAACCCTCCAATCTGTGCTGTGTAAATCTCAGTGCTGAATGGACTGAAGGCAAATGTTATGGCAGCTAAAAGCTCAGTTTTATGCATTTCATTGGTGTATAGGGGTTTTGCTTTAAAAATAGTCTCTCCAGTGCCTTTGAAAGTATTCATACCTCTAGAAATTTTCCAAATTTTGTCATGTTACAACCAAAAACTTAAAATGTATTTTATTGGGAGCTTATGTGATAGTCCAACACAAAGTGGCACATACAGAGAGATGGATTAGAACGAAACAGATGGATAGATAGAATAGGTAGATACAGGCATAATTGTTTTTTCCAGGTATTTAAGCAAAACATATTCAAGCTATAGTAATATAATGAGCTCAAAGTGCACACTCTCAGGTTTAATTTGAGGGTATGTACACCCAAATCAGAGGAAGGGTTTAGGAATTACAGTTCATAATAGCCATCCCCTTTTTCAACAGATCAATTGGACAATTGAATCAAAAGCCGTTTCATGGCCAGGTTTGGGCTACTCCATTATTTATTCATAAATTAAGCAGGTAAAAAAAAAAAAAAAGGTCTGGGAGTTGATTCTAAGTGCGGTATTTTCATTTGGAATCTTTTGCGGTGAACCTACATCATGAATTCAAAGGAGCTGCCCATGCAAGTGAAATAGGCCATTATAAGGCTTCAAAAAACTAAACAAATCCATCAGAGAGATAGCAGCAACATTAGGAGTGGCCAAATCAACAGTTTGGTACATTCTGAGGAAAGAGGAATGCACTGGTGAGCTCAGCAACATAAAAAGGCCTGGACATCCACGGAAGGCAACAATGGTAGATGATCACAGGATCCTCTTTATGTAAAGAAAAACCCATTCACAAGATCCAGACACGTGAATGACACTCTCCAGGTGGTGGGCGTATCTTTGTCAATGTCTACGATCAAGACTTCACAAGGGCAAATACAGAGGGTTCACCATGAAGGTGAAAACCATCAAACCATTCATAAGCCTGAAGAATTGAAAAGCCAAAACAGACTTTGCCAAAAAAAAAAAAAAAACAAAAAAAAAAAAAAAAAAAAAACACATCTAAAAAAGCCAGACCTGTTCTGGAAAAGAATTCTTTGGATAGATAAAACTAAGATTAATCAGTACCAGAATGACTAAAAGGTAAAAGTATTGAGAAGGCTTGGAACAGCTCATGATCCAAAGCACACAACATCTGTGAAACATGGTGGAGGCAGTGTGATGGCACGGGCATGCATGGCTTCCAGTAGCGCTGGGTCTTTGGCGTTTATTGATGATGTGATAGAAGACAGAAGCAGCTGGATGAATTCTGCAGTGTTTAGGAGATATACGGTCAGCCCAGATTCAGCCAAATGCAGTAAAGTTGATTGGATTCACAGTACAGAAGGACAACGATCCAAAAAACACACTGCAAAAGCAACCCAGGAGCTTTTGAAGGAAAAGGAGTGGAATACTCTGCAATGGCCGAGTCATTCACCGGATTGCAACCCAAGAGAGCATGCATTTCACTTGCTGAAGGCAGAAATACCCACAGACAAACAACTGGAGACAGCTGCAGTTAGAGCCTGGCAAAGCTTATGCAAAGGGATGAAACCCAGTCTTTGGTTAGGTCCATGGATTCCAGACTTCATGCAGACATTGCCAGTAAATGATTCTAAGAAAAATCATTAAAAATGAACATTGTATTATATTCATTTGTCCAATTACATTTGAGCCCCTGAAAATGGGGGGTCTGGGTGTAAAAATGGTTGCAGTTCTTAAAATTTGTTCTGGTGGCATACAGAGCCAAAAAGTATGAATATTGTGCCTGTGTCCAAATATATATATGGACCCAACTGTAATTGTTAAGTAGAAGGAAAATAATAAATGGTTTAAAAATTGTTAAATAAAAATATCTGAAAAGTGTGGCATGCATTTGTATTCAGCCCCCTTTATTCTGATACCGCTAACTAAAATCTAGTGGAATCAAATGCCTTCAGAAGTCAGCAAAGTCCACTTGTGTCTAATTTAATCTCAGTATAAATACTGCTGTTTGGTGAAGCCCTCAGAGGTTTGTTAGAGAACCTTTTGTGAACAAACAGGATTATGATGGCCAAGGAACACACCACAGGTCAGGGATAAAGTTGTGGAGAAGCTTAAAGCAAGGTTAGGTTATAAAAAAATCCCAAGCATCTCACAGAGCACTGTTCAATCCATCACCAGAAAATTAAGGAGTATGGCACAACTGAAAACCGACAGGCCAGGCAAGAAAAGCCTTATTCAGAGAAGCAGCCGCCAAGAAGCCCATAGTAACCTTGGAGAAGCTGCCAAGAGCCACAGCTCAGGTGGGAGAATCTGTCCAAAGGACAACTATTAGTCATGCACTCCACAAATCTGCCCTTTATGTAAAAGTGCCAAGAAGAAAGCCAACCGTGTCATCCCCCCCAGTGAAACGTTGTGGTGGCAGCATCGTGTTGTGGGGATGCTTTTCTTCAGAAGGGACAGGGAAGCTGGTCAGAGTTCATGGGCAGATGGATGGAGCCAAATACAGGGGAATCTTAGAAGAAATAAAATTACTAACATATTAAAATTAATTAAAAGTCCAAAATAGCTTTTGTGTCAAAAAGTCCGCGTGAGGAATCTTCAGTGGTATACAGTCAGTTCATGCATAAAGTGACTTAGTGCCAAGGGGGGGGGGGGGGGGGGACCACCACCAATGGTAAAAGTGGCTGCTCACTTCATCATATGGACCCTTTAAATTAGAGGGTCGTATGCACTTAAATATCAACGAATGCTTATCAACTCGTCCAATCGCTGTACTCCTCTCAGACAATATCCGACCGGTTCACAATCAATAACACAGCTTTCTCCCATTCAGAGCCAAATGAACTGACACGTTCGTGGAATACCCACACTGGATTGGTATATAGCAGTATTCACATTTCCTTTGACATCCAAACTATTCAGTCTCTGTGTAACCTTTGGCTAAGCCTGTTTGAACGTGTCAGTTCATTTGACTCTGAATGGGAAAAAGCTGTGTTTTCGTTTTGGCATACAAAATCTACCTAAAAATCCTTTGCTATTTAAAAATGCATTGATTTCGTTTATTCAGCATGAAATTGAGCTTAGTTATTTTGCACAAGGCTGTATTTACATTTTTGGGAAACTCATTCAATGAATCCAAGCTCTGCAAGCTGAGATAACATGCAATGCATTGATTCATTCACACAATTTCACAGTAACTATGAGAAAGGAATAATCCTGAACTTTGATTGATTTATCTCATTTTTATTTTTTTTGCAAATCTATGTACACTACAAACTGTATGATTGAATCGGTTCTGATATCGCCGTTTTACTAACCTGACAGCTTATTCTAAAAATAGGAAACCTTCATTTTGTTTGCAATTATTAAAGATTCTAACTACCAGCGCAACTATCATTTCAGATTCAACACGGCAGCGCCTGTTAGCGGGCATCCACTCACCTGCTGCCACCACATCCCTCACCTTGTTGTGTCACTGCCACATCACCAGCTGTCCCATTAAAGTGAATAGGACTGTCAGCGAGTCAACAGCGGGTCAGAGATGAAGGTTGCTCTTATAAAAATCGTGTTTTTTTTTAGTTTTTTTTTTTAAACAGCTTACCTGTAAAATCCTTTTCTTGGAGTACATCACAGGACACAGAGCCACAGTAATTACTGTATGGGTTATATAGGCACCTTTAGTTGATTGATACTGGCACACCCTGGACAGGAAGTTTAGCTCCCTATATAACCCCTTACTGGAAGTACCTCAGTTTTGTAGCAAAGCAATACACCTGTAATCAGAAAGAGGGAGGGACCTCTGTGTCCCGTGCTGTACTCCAAGAAAAGGATTTTACAGGTGAGCCGATAAAAAAAATCCTATTTTATTTATCGTACATCACGGGACACAGAGCCACAGTAATTACTGTATGGGATGTCCCAGAGAAATGCTATCTGAGGGGAGGGAGACACAAAAAAGTAGGGCGCAATCAGACCTGAGGACCTATACTGCCGCCTGCAGCACACTGCTCCCAAAATGAGATATCCTCATTTTCTTACATCCACCTGATAGATTTTGGTGAATGTATGGACTGAAGACCAAGTTGCGGCCCTGCAGATTTGAGCCATGGAGGCTTGGTGATGTGCTGCCCACAAAGGACTAACAGCCCTGGTGGAATGCACTTTGATTTGAAAAAGGTGGAACTTTCCTCTTTAAACCATAAAGCTTGAATAACTTGCCAAATCCAATTAGCAATAGCAGATTTTGAAGCTGCCTGTCCTTTCCTAGGACCTTCAGGCAACACAAACAAAGCATCAGTTTTCCGAATCTGAGCAGTCGCTTCCAAATAGATTTTGACTGCTCTCACTACATCCAGAGAATGTAGTGACTTTCCTTCCGTAGAACAGGGTTCTGGAAAAAATGAAGGAGAACAATATCCTGGTTTAGATGAAAACCTGAAACCACCTTCAGCAAAAAACAGATGAGGACGCAATACTACTCTATCCTTGTGAATGATTAAAATGCTGATATCCTTCTTGCAAAAGATATGGCTACCAGAAAAAACTAGTTTCCTTGTCAACAGGACCAAGGGAATATGTTGTATCAGCTCAAAAGGCTGTTTCTTTAACGCTGACAGAACCAAATTCAATTCCCAAGGGTTCAGGGGTGCTCTAACCGGTGGATTAAGCCGCGTTACCCCTGTATAAAGCTTCGGACCAAAGAATGTAAAGCAAGTGCTCATTGAAACAAAAATCGATAAGGCCGAGACCTGGCCTTTGATGGTACTCAAGGCCAGCTTCATCTCCATTTGCACAAAGGCAAGGATTCATACCTATGACATACCTTCTGGAATGCGAACCCCTGGATTTACACCAGGAAACATATGCCTCACAGACTATAATAAATGACTCTGGAAGCTGGCTTCCTTGCATTAAATCAGGGTAGATATCACTATGCCTGAAAGTCCACGATTCTTCAAAATATGGATTTCAATAGCCAAACCGTTAAATTTAGCATTTGTAAGGTAGGATGGAACACTGGTCCCTGCGATAGCACGACTTCTGGTGCCCCTTTAGTGAATAGTATAAGCCACTGCTGTGGCATTGTCGGATTGGATCCCAACAGGACAATTCCGCAAACCTGAATGTCCAGGCCTTTAAGGCTAGGTACGCTGCCCGAAACTCTATAATGTTGATGGGCAAGGTCCTTTTGGTCCTGGACCATTTCCCTTGGACAGTTGTCTCTTCCAGGACTGCTCCCCAACCCGAAAGGCTGGCATCTGTTATCACCTTCAAGGTAACTGGTAAGGAGGATTTCCCCTTCCGCAGATTCCACCACCAACTGAGGCTCTGGCGCACTTTTGGCGACAAAACGCATCGAAAAATCTAGCGCCTGGACCTTCTTGTTCAAGGCAGACAGGATACCGCTTTGCAGCAGTCTCGAATGAAACTGAGCATAGGGAACCGATTCAAAAGAAGCCACCATCGTTCCCAACAATCTCATGTAAAGGCGAATAGAAGGACACTTCTTCACCCTGACCACCTGAACCAACACCTAAGACACTGGCGAAAAAACTGAGGTACTCCCAGTAAGGGAAGGGGTTATATAGGGAGCTAAACTTCCTGTCTATGGTGTGCCAGCATCTATCACCTAAAATGTGCCTATATAACCAATAAAGTAAATTACTGTGGCTCTGTGTCCTGTGATGTACAATAAAGAAATTAGGATTTAAATCAAGCTATTTTACTAGCTATTGAAAATCAAATCCACCCTGCCTTTAAAAAGCAAAATGCTACCTACTTCCTAGCAAATAAGCAGGAACTATGGTCTGTAAAGAGAAGAAATACACAGAAAAGTGAACTCAGGTTAGAGTGGGTTCATGATCTCCGTAGTCAACAAGGATCCCAAGCCTAATCTATAAGCATTTGCTGGCGATCAGGCAAAACTATCTTCGGGTATACAGACCTTCCTCTTGTCAGCTTATGCCATCACCCCTTTTATTTGGAAAGTTTATCACCCCCCACATGGGTGTGGCCCCTTTCGCAATACTGAGTTTCAATGGGAGAAACATTCTCCAATTCACCCTCTAGATGGCACTTTTGTATCATATGTCAGAAGGTCAAGCTATTGTTTGACCATTGTTACAGAACAAGCTGATCCAACTGTCAATCGAAATACAACGGTATCCATGTTACTATTGTATGCAGCAGCATTTGTTTAACAAGTCCACTCAAACATTCAAAAACAGCCGGATTTCTGTTTCGACGACAAACTACTAAACAGATTTGTCCATGTACAGTAAAGCCTGAGAAAAAAAAAAAAAAAAAAGATATAAAGTTTATATAAAAACGCAACAATTCCGATGCAGGCAGTTCTATTCCTAGAAGTGGAGATGCAGACGCTGCACATACACAGACACTGCTCACAATTTGACATCCAATGCAGGTGCACAGTCCCGAACGCAGATCATGTTAGTGTAGTAAATTGCACCTATGCAGCTGCTGTGTTCCAGTTGACAAGAATGAGACTGCCTGCACGGGAGATTCACGGAATACCCATGTGGGCAAACAGAGCCCTTGCATGGGTGTATCTTGCAGTACATTCGTATGAACGAGGCCTAACTGAAAAGGATTTGCAGAGTTAGGCGAGGCTTCAAACTGGACAGACAGCAATTAGAACTGTCAATGTATCCAGAAACCTAGCAGAAGCAAATTCTTTATTCACAACCCTGAGGGCTCATGCACACAGGGCGTTTAAAGAAAAAAAAAAAAAAAAAAAAATTAGCTGCAAAGCCACAACCCACATCAGGAAAAAGCAGCTAGAAAAACTTGCTTTTAGTAGCTTTTTGTATTAGCGTTAATGCACATTTAGCCGTGCTAGCTTTTATTAACGTTTCTCTGCCTCTTATCAAAATCAATGGTTCCCTATGAGAGTCCATCGATTTGAACAAAAGTCGCACCAGAAGTCGGATCATGATGATGCGACTTGCGGTGCATCTTGTGCTCTGAGAATCTTGAAAAGGAACCCCACTACAAAATGAAAGAAAAAAATTAATAAACCAAAACACACACACACACACACACACACACACACACACACAAACACACACACACAAACACTGGAGTGGGGGCCCCTTGTGACATCACCGTCCCATCATGCCTAGGGCGGTGACATCACAATGAGGTGGAGCCTCTGGATGAAGTGTGGTTAATTTAGCCTCTGCTCCTGAACCCACAGGCTATCTTTTTTCTACTGCCCTAAACGCTTATGCCTCCAAACGCCTCTGACAGTTTATGTGTTCATGGACACATAGGCCGCTTAGAAGAGGAAAAAAAAAAAAAAAAAACCCACACGCCCCAAACAGCAGCTGTAAAAACATCCTGTGTGTATGAGCCCTGATGAAGAATATAAAGATCCTAGAAATGTGTAGGCACTCAATGAAACTTGAATATTTAATGGAGGTGGCCATTTCATTCTTTTGCTTCACCCCCATCTAAAAAAACATGGCATGTTGCAATATCTGGATTACTTCTAATTGATACAGATTATAAACAGTATCCATAACCACCCAATTCGTTCCAGAAAAATTTAAAATGTTAAAAGTTGTTAAACGTTCTTCTCAAGTGCAGTAAGAATATAAAAATTGGTGATAAATTTGAATCCAAATAAAGCACAACGAAAATGGAAAAACAAACACTGAAGATTTTTACTGCCACATATTTGGATGATTACATTGAATATCGCTTCACCTAATTCACCAAGCTCAGTGAACATACACCCTATGAACAGTTGATTCCTAGATATCCTATAGCAGTTCAGCACCAGCAAGGCACATTTAGGCACTTGGTGTTTGGAATACTACTTACTCCAGCAAGCTGCCCATCTTGCATTGGACAGGGCACATAGAGAGGAAGGAGGAAAGATCGATCTCACAGGATAATCCAGACAGGTGTTATTTGTTGTACACCACAGGCACTGCAAACAAAGAGATCACAAATATATTAGGCTTGCCTGGTGACATTTTCACTTTCAATAAATACACTGTAGGGTGCAAACACAAAAAAAAAAAAAAAAAAAAAAAAAAAAACCTTTGCATCACCTAGTAACAGCGAATAGGGCAAAAACAGGAAGAATGTAATTAGGCCATTTCTAGTTCAGGTTGAATGTTTAATGGATTTAAATAAGAATTTCCAAGAATCCTTAACGTCATCTATGAGCCAAATGCGGCATTTTCCCATTTTAAAACAATGAAATGCACTCGACCAGCAAGTAATAACCTAATTTTTTTTTAGCCACATTTACAGAATGAATCTACATGCACTCTGAACTTTACACACACACACACACACACACTGCATTTTGCTTATTCTAAAAGTAGCTTTTATTTATGGTTTGCGTTCATATATTTAAAAAATAACCTGAACTGAGGGCAAAAGACTAGAAACAGTAGTGCCTAGACACTACTTGCAGCTGATATTTTTTCTATTACTTTTTCTATAAGGGAAGCTGCACACTGGATCTAAGTTGTCTCAAATAAGCTTTATTGCAAGAGACAATGGACTCCATCCCAATGTATTCCTCATCCTTGGCCCATTTTGTCAAATCAATGGGCAAAATCCATGTACCCGATTAGCTGCATGGATCCTAATGTTAATGGCTTTTAGGTCTAGTTTCACATGCTTTGTCCTTTATAATGTGGGTAAAGGCTTCACAAAATTACCTCTACACGAGGCCCGATAGGGCTCACTGTTTTTTTTTTTTTTCCCCCTCTTATTCCTGAGTGCTCCTTTGCACTTTGAAAACTTGAAATAAGGAATAAAGAACACACACACACACACACACACACACACACACACACACCTCTACAAAGCCTACACATCTACAATAGCAGGTGAATACACTACAGTCATACAAAGTCTCGTGTGACATTTTACATTGGCCAATACCGAGATCCATATTAGTGCTATCCCCCTGAGCACAACTTAACCAATGTTCCTGCACAGTATAGCCCGGTCTTTTCCTACTAGGTCCTACATCAGGAGTTGACTGGAGGAAAAAGCTGGACCAACACTTTACTTGCATAAACATTTATTGCCTCCCACAGGAGGGAAAGACATGGGCTACAGAGCCAGATTCTGCCAAAAATCAAACAGTAGACAGCACTCTGTTGTACTCACAGTAACATTCTTCAAGCACTCTTCACAAGTCCTTCCGGTATAGAAGCTGCATGCTACAAAGAAAAAAATAAAATAAAAAAGTTAATAAAAATCAAAAACACACACACAAATTCTGCTTATGGTAAGAGAAACAAATAAAATAAGTGAGTCTGTAATAACAATTGCCCAAACCCTCGGGCCATCAGATATTGGGGTTGATTTACTAACACTGGAGAGTGCGAAATCTGGTGCAGCTCTGCATAGAAACCAATCAGCTTCCAGGTTTGTCAAAGCTTATTTGAACAAGCTGATTGGCTACCATGCACAGCTGCACCATATTTAGCACTGTGCAGTTTTACTAAATCAACCCCACAGTGTATTGATACGGGGGGGGGAGGGATATTTTTTGAGGAGGAGATTACAAATCTTGTATTGGGGAACCTGCCACTTTAGTTTGATGGACTGAGTGATATTATTACACAGTGTAACAAGTGATGGTGTGGAACAAACTTATGCCTCTTACACACCATCAGAAAATAAAAATCTTTCGGATTGATCGCGCGATAGTACACAGCCGATCATGTCCAACAATATCCAAAGGGACAAAACAAAAACTTTACTCGGGGGGAAAAATTTTTTTATATATATATATATATATATATATATATATATATATATATATATATATATATATATATATATATATATATTATATATATATATATATATATATATTAGACAAACACCACATATGATTGGAAACACGAAAATAGCCCAGAAGGAGATCATAGACCATGTTCATACCACAAAGATGCTCCAACATACAAACAGAAAATAATTTGCAGCCTATCACAATGTACACGATTATGCCTCACTTGTTACACTGTAATATCACTTAGTCCATCAAAGTAGAGTGCCAGGTTCCCCAATGAAACATGAATGGAAATAACCAAAAGGCATGGCAAACACAGGGGACACACATATTTGACATATAATTTCCAACACTTAGATACCCAAACAGGAAGGTTTTCCAGAATCATACAAAAACCACATACATTTCATAGAGCGCAAAATGCACCGGTGAATTTGAGATTAGTATTAGGCAACCAAATGCGAACGATAAGACAAAAGATTATCTGATCCTGTGTACGAGGCATTAAAGCGGTTCTGCACTGCTGAAAACTTTTTTTTTTTTTTTTTTTTTTATGGTTACGCTTTAACATTTATGTTTTTATATAAAAACGCTTACTTTTGTTTTCTGACTACAGCATATCCGTTTTTGCGCAAAGTGTTCGTTTATATTCATAATGATCGGCCGTTGTCATTTTTGTTGTGGGCATTTGAAGCCCACAAACAAAACTTCCTTCTTTCCTCTGTTTCTAACCAGGATGCTTTGCCGGTTCTTGCGCATGCTCTGTAGCTACAGAGCAGAGCGGTGTAATTCCTGAATGTTGTCAGGACAACAGGCGGCGTCATATCAAGCGTCCTCGAAATCTCACGAGATTTCGTCTGTATTAGCCGCAATGTCTCCTGGGATTACTTGGACGAGATCCCAGGAGACAGTGCGGGGTTCACCAGGAAGTGATGCTGATCCCCGTATAAAGACCGCCCATCGCTGCAGGGGGTGAAAAGAAAACAATGAAAGTTACAAAAGGTAGGCTAACTAAAAAAAGAAAAAAAGTGGCATTAGAAAAATGTATGAACTATAGCGACCAGAATGGCAAAAGGTTAGGAAAATGTGTGCAGAACCGCTTTAAAATCCCCAACTTGACAACCCTGGCTGAGAAAAAACAAAACCAAACAACCACAAACAACAACCACAAACAACAACAACAACAACAACAACCACAAACAACAACAACAACCACAACAACAACAACAACCACAAACAACAACAACAACAACCACAAACAACAACAACAACAACCACAAACAACAACCACAAACAACAACAACAACAACCACAAACAACAACAACAACAACAACAACCACAAACAACAACAACAACCACAACAACAACAACAACCACAAACAACAACAACAACAACCACAAACAACAACAACAACAACCACAAACAACAACCACAAACAACAACAACAACAACCACAAACAACAACAACCACAAACAACAACAACAACCACAAACAACAACAACAACCACAAACAACAACAACAACCACAAACAACAACAACCACAAACAACACAAAAACCCACACACATGTTGAAGGTGGAGTCACATCTGGTGTAAGTAAAATGACGCAAAATGGATATGTGGTGCTGTTAATAAAGTGTTATTTGAAAAATAAACGTTTGGAACTGATCAGACTTCTGGCCGTCTGACCCCCGAGGCAAACAAGGGCAGTCGCCAGGCATCATTGATCTCAGAGGCAAACAAGGGCAGACACCAAGTGTCAGGCCGCGTACACACGCGGGGACTGTTCGCCCAACTTTGTCCGCTGAACAGTGTTTCGGCGGACAGTCCGCCCGTGTGTGGGCTTTCAGCGGACAGTTTCAGCGAACAGTTTGCTGAACAAGGTTTTTCGGAATTTACGAAAAACTGTCCGCTGAAACTTGGTTTCAGCGAACAGTCCCCTCGTGTGTAGGCTTGTTCGTCAAACTAAGTTCCGCGCATGCTCAGAAAGGATTTACACGCCGAAAGTTGTAATGCAGTGTATAGGACGTTGTATTTTCCGTCCCGTCGTACGTGCCGTTCACGTCATCGCGCACGGTTTCAGCAAACTGTTCGTTCGTCGTGTGTGGGCAAGTCCGTCCATGCTAATTTTGAGCGGACTGTTTGCTGAAACTGTTTGATGGACAAAGTTGAGCGAACAGTCCCCGCGTGTGTACGCGGCCTCACTGAACCCAAAGACTGAGAACAACTAGTGGGGGGGGGGGGGGGAGTACTGGGGAAGGCAGCTCCCCTCATTCCGTTTTCTTTGGACCAAAAAGGAGACAAACATACCCACATGTTAGGGTGTGAAGAGGGTCACCATGGCAGGAACAGAGGGACAATTGGCCCAAGGGCAACCCAGAAAGCAATAAATACCCAGCAGACATTCCAACTCTTTCCTGCTCTATCCAAAAAGGAAAGGGGGAAAGGTGGGGGAAGTTTTCAGCAGAAGCTGACCCTTGAAAATTTGCTTCTCTCTTTTGGCCTACTACCTGTAATTAGCATGCAGTCTAAAAAATAAATAGCTGGTAAGAGAAACTCTGGCAGATATGAAAATGTCTTGGCAATTTAAAAAGGATTGTCTTTGTTTTTACAGGATACAGAGACAAGTTATAGAGTGGGCAAAGGCAAAATACATCAGACTAAACTATCATTTTAAATCTCTGGCTAAATACTTGGGGGGGGGGGGGGGGTTAATACTCCAAATTTATGAGAGCCGTGCAGAAGGTGCAAGATCTGCCAAACACAGGCAACGTGCATTTACTGTGAATTAGAACACTTTATAAAGTCGTTCTCTACAGCATGAAGAACAAAAAAAATTTGTAACAATGCAGTAAACCAGCTAGCCAGGCCTGAAGAGAACAAAAACGCATTGAGAGAACGTTTCAGCGTTGCGAATGTAGAGATTTCAGTCTCGGGGTAGATTAAAAAGAGTTCTGTTGCAGTTCACTGCTAATTCTAATGGAATTAGTCCTTATTTCTTCATATGTCAGGGACAATAGAGATGAAATCAGCAACAGAATATATAACTCGGATTGTTAAAAAAAAAAAAAAAAAAAAAAACAACACACACACAAAACAACACAGCCTGAGTAGAAAAGCCTATCCCCTAACAGCATGCTCAGAAAATGACCCTTGTGCTCTCTGTGGAAGCAGTGGTCTCTCTGCAGAGCCTCAACACACTCCCTGCTGATTCAGACCTATAGTTCTCCAAAGTGCATGCTCCCTGCTTATTGAGAACCCCACTGATGACTCATCAGTGCCCATCATTGCTGATTTATCAGTGCAGCCTCATCACTGTACATTAGTGAAGAAGAATGGGGGGGGGGGGGGGGGGGGGGAAGAAACCCTTATTTTTGAAATTTTATAAGAAACCAAAATTTTCGATCCTTATTCAGGTCTTTAGCAAAAAAAAAAAAAAAAAAAAAAAAAAAAAACACCCACACACCACACACACTGGCTGCTCACTTTTTAGTTGGCTCCTGGATGAAGATACTGTAAAATGTGTCCTTGATTTACAACCAATTTAACTAGACCAAAAGGGATTATGCAATGTTCATTGTTGGGGTATACATATTCTTTTATTCTACTAATCTCTCTGTCCAATATAAATCTCAAAAAATAACTGCATTAAAAGTCAGAACACAAAATAAATAAATAAATAAAAAAAACCAACACACATGACCTCACCAGAACTCAATATACTTTCCATTTAACCTCAAAAATAAAAAGTAATTTCCAACTTGCTCAACTTCCTCAATTACATAACAAGCAAACATTTACAGACTTACACAGAAACAGTTTCTGTGTATACAAACAAACACACACCAGGGTGCTTCTAGCAAGGTCTAAAAGTGTAGGAGCTCCATTCACACTAATGCTTTGTGGTACCGAGAACGACCCCAAACCACAGCAAAGTGTGGCTCTATGGGTATTGGGGGCACCCCAACACAGACAGTAGCAGACACCACAAATGGTCATCAACATTAACCCACTTCTTCAGAGCCCAGGTCACCCTGGACCCACCCCCTGCCAGTGCATCTCTCCGTCACTCTGCTCTCTCCTCCTATCACCATGTTTCTCCTATCACCATGTCAGCACATTAACCGGATTAGTAAACTTTTGTTCTGTTTTGGCATTTACATAAAATTTGTTTAAATCATTTTCGGAATTTGTGCAGTTTATTCGAATTGAACTCAATTCAACCGAATTTGGAAAATTCTAATCGAATTCCATTCGAAAACAAGTTTATTCTATATAAAAGTAGAATTTTGGAAGATAGTTCTATTCTATTCCATTGTTGTTACACAATTTTTTTAAATTATTTAAAGGTACTTTTATAGCACTGTCAATTTACGCAGTGCTTTACATATACAGCATCTCACAAAAGTGAGTACACCCCTCACATTTGTCAAAAATTTTATTATATCTTTTCATGTGACAACACTGAAGAAATTAAACTTTGCGTAGTAGTAGTAGTAGTGAGTGTACAGCTTGTATAACAGTGTAAATTTGCTGTCCCCTCAAAATAACTCAACACACAGCCATTAAAGTGTTTATCAAGCCATACAAACACCGGCAGCCCCTCTATTATAGATTGGCATAGCACACTGTATATGTGTTTTTGATAAAAACGGAGGGCTATATAAATACCTTTTTTGAGCAATCAGGCCGGTCACGTGACTCGTGGCCGCTGTACAGCTCCAATACATGGCTACTACAGGAGGGGCTGAGAGCTTCCTCTGACATCAGCCGGGGAGATCACATGGCCGCTCAGCCCCTCCTGCTGTAGCCCTGGAAACCAGCCAAGAGTCAAGTGACCAGTTTGATGATGGCTCTAAAAAGATATTTACATGCCTCGTTTTTTTTATAAAAGACTAATAAAGTGTGGTATGGAAATCTATAATAGAAGGGCTGGCAGGGACCATTTGGAATTTTTAATTTGTACCAATAGCAGCAGATATAAAGTAAAATATGTACAAAAATATGAGGGGTGTACGCACTTTTGTGAGATACTGTACATTCACATCAGTCCCTGCCCTCCAGGAGGTTTACAATCTAAAGGTCCCCAACTCATTCACATACTAGGGGCAATTTAGACGGGAGCCAATTAACCTAACTTAACGTGGTCGGGATCTGAACCAGCGATGCTTTTGCTGCTAGGTGAAAGTGCTAACCACTACACCACTGTGCTACCCACTTTCTCTTCTGTTCTGTCTCTTCTGAAAACAGTTATATTCTATTTTAATTTTCGATTTGAAATTATTGTATTAAAAATTTGGGAAATGGTTATATTCTATCTTATCGCTTTTAACTATTCTATTTTTTTTCTATTCAAACCTATTCTATTTTCAGGTGGTTATATTCTATTAATTTTCCTATTCTATTTTCTGTCTCTCTCTCCCCCCCTCCCTTCTATTCAAAATGTATTCTATTTAAAATTTGAATTTCAGAAGATGGTTACATTCCATTTTATTCTATTCTACTATATTCTTTTCCATCCCTATATTTTTCTATTATTTTACTTTGTTCTATTCTTATTATATTGTTTTCCATTTTCTTCGTAAATTTTAAATTGTTTTTGCATCAAATTCCATCCTAAATCTTGTTTTGTTATTTTGGATTTGTTTAAATTCATTACTAATTGTGTCAATAGACGTGTGGTTCATTCCGTTCTTAATTGAAATTCGGGCAACTTTTTAAATTATTCGGAAATTTTGATGTATCCAATTAAAAAAAAAAAAAAAAATTTGTCCGAATTTCAATTCAGAACTAAATGAACCACACGTCTATTGATTAGCTCCTTGTGCTGCCGCTTCTTCTCACACTCTGATTTCGCTGTACAGGGACTGCAAAGAGTAAAAAATAAAAAAAATAAATTTATCAAAAAACATTCTTAACCACTTGCCGCCCACCCTATAGGCAATTGACGGTGGCAAAGTGGTTTCATAATCCTGATCGGACGTCATATGACGTGATCAGGATTATGAGCCGCTGCGCCCCCGGGGGCGCGCATCGCGGCGATCGTTGTTGCGGGGTGTCAGTCTGACACCCGGCAACTACGATCTCGGTAAAGAGTCTCCAACGGAGACTCTTTACCACGTGATCAGCCGTGTCCAATCACGGCTGATCACAGTGTAAATGGGAAGTGCCGGTGATAGGCTTCTCCTCACTCGCGTCTGTCAGACGCGAGTAGAGGAGAGCCGATCGGCTGCTCCTCTGACAGTGGGGGGGGGGGGGGGTCTGTGCTGATCGATTATCAGCACAGCCCCCCCGAGGATGCCCACACTGGACCACCAGGGACGCCACCAGACCACCAGGGATGCCCAGCAAAAGGTAATCCTCCCTAGACCACCAGGGATGCCAGTCAGCACAATGGATGCCAATCAGTGCCCATAATGGATGCCAGTGCCCACAATGGGCATCACTGATTGGCATCCATTAGTACAGTATAACACCAATGCCGCCTATGAGTGCCCACCCGTGCCGCCTATCAGTGCCCACCCGTGCCGCCCATCCATGCCCACCCGTGCCCATATCAGTGCCGCCCATATCAGTGTCCATCAATGCCACCTCGTTGGTGCCATATCATTGGTGCCCATCAGTGCTGCCTTATCAGTGCCCATCAGTGTAGCCCCATCAGTGCAGGAGAAAAACGTACTTATTTACAAAGTTTTGAAACAAAAAAAAAAAACTATTTTTTTTCAAACTTTACGGTATTTTTTTATTTGTAGCGCAAAAAAAATAAAAATAAAATAAAAAAATAAAAAAATAAAAACACGTAGGAGGTGATCAAATACCACCAAAAGAAAGCTCTATTTGTCGGAAAAAAAATGATAAAAAGTTTCATTTGGGTACAGTGTAGCATGACCGTGCAATTGTCATTCAAAGTGCGACATCGCTGAAAGCTCAAAATTGGTCTGGGCAGGAAGGTGTTTAAGTGCCCGGTATTGAAGTGGTTAAAGCTAGGCCAATGTGTAAAAAATTCCCACTAAGCCCCTGTACACACGGTCGGAGATTTCAACAACCAAATCCGTCGGATTTTGTCCATCGGATCTTGTCCGAAACTGTTGCATACACACGGTCGGACTAAGTTGTCGAAAAATCCGATCATTCAGAACGTGATGACGTAATTTCGTTACGATGGGACTACGTTCAGGCTAGTAGCCAATAGCTTTGATGTAGGAATTTGATCTGAGCATGTGTGGCACTTGGTCCGATCAAAATTCTCTACACATGATCGGAGTATGTCCGATCGAACCAGTTAGTCGGAAAATATTTCCAACAAGTTGGAAAATTGGGGCCGACGGAATCAGTCCGATGCATACCACACACAGTCGGATTATCCGACAACACGGTCCGATAGGACACATTCCGACGGATTCTCCGACTGTGTACAAGGGCTAAGAGTATATTGATTGGTTTGCACAAAAGGTTATATAGTGTCTACAAACTACAGGAGAGATTTAAGAAATTATGTTACCAGTAATGGTGGCGATTAGCTAATTTTTAGCAGACTGCAACATTGAAGTGGACAAATCTCTCATATCTGCATAGAGTTTAGGTTTTAAATGGTTGCAAACCTCAGAAAACGCAAAATATGAACAAAGCATATCCCTCTATAGTTGGGCTTGTATCGTTCCAGAGCACATATTTCTGTCTGCTGCTGCGGCCCCATTCCTCTGCTATCAGCATCTGACAAGTTTTCCTGACACCAAGAGAAAAATCGTGACAGGGGAGAGAGATCCAGCACACAGCCTGTGAACTGACAGCTCTGTTCCTGTGTGGAGGAGGGAGGGGCGTGTCACTTCCTCCAATCAGCTCTCAGAGCTCTCCTCACTGAGCTTTGCAGTCTGTATTTTTAGCTCTCTGACAGCTCAGACAGACTTTATAAATTTTGGACTAAACATATGTAGAGAAGAGAAGACTGCACATAAACAGATACAACTTATGTGGGAGGATTTGTTTCATCTCTGTGTATTATCTGAGGCCAGTCACTTCACTGGGTATATGTGAGAGTTTACAACCACTAACACTGTGCATGTTTAAAAGTGACATGACGCACATTAATGAACCCCAAGGGCACACTGAAGAGTAAATCTGCCATAAAAAGTGACAGCGTTGTCAAAGCCAGCAGAGACTCCAGATGCCACAGCTACTCAATTCTACAAGTTAATAAAAAAGGGACCCCGCTGACATTCCATCTAAAATGACATAAATATTAATCCCTGGCAGGCTTATAGAGAGGCTCAGTGAGAAATGTAGACTAACAGAGAAAGTAATGAGACATTCACCCACATGCACAATATATAATGGGAACAATCACACCACTGCGGTGCGTCAATGCGCCTCATGCAGTACAGCAATGTGTATTGCATTAAGGCGGCCCTCTGAAAAGGACTAGGCTGCTGACACCAAGAGTTCATGCACCCATTCTGGCAGTGAACCTCCACCCAAGTGCAATATGATAGTATGAATGGGTCCTTATTCATGTGTTTATCCTGAAAAACAAAACACACACACACACACACACACACACACACACACACACCTGAATGCAAATTCAACACACACACCATTTTTTTGGATTTAAATCAGATTTTTATCAATTTTTTTTAATAAAATGCTTTTGGAGTAAAACCCCATTTAAAACATAGTTTTCTATTTAGGATATATTAATTTAGCTTATAATGGAGCTTAAGTTATGTAGCATGAGGCTGTATATTCTGCAATATTTACATTTTTGGTAAACTCATTCCATAAATCCAAGCTCTGCAAACTGAGATAACATGCACTGCATTGATGCATTCACACAATTTCACATTAACCATGAGATACAACAAAGTTCAGGAATATTCCCTTTAGAGCTGCAACTAACGATTAATTTGTCTGTCGACTAATCTATCGTTTATTTTTCGATTAGTCAACGACTATCCGATTATTTTTTAATGAATCTAGTGGTTTTTTTTTGATTAGCTAATTAATCCTTTGGATAACCTTGAGAGTATTGGCATGGCAGGCAGAGTATTGGCATGGCAAGCAGAGTATTGTATCCGGCTGGGTATGGAGGGATGGCTACTTCCATCCGACCTCTCCCCTCCAATGCACAGATCAGTACAGAGAGGGTAGAGAAACCGGCGCCATGGCATGATACTGTCAGAGCGATCACATTGTAAACGCCTGGGTGTAGAAAGATGGCTGCCGCTTTGGAGCTAGGCCAAAGCCTCTCCTAAGGCCGAGACCGCGGAGCGCTCCGCGGAGCGCGGCATGTGCGCTCAGATCACGGATCGGTGACGATCCGTTGCACCCCTAGGGACGGCGGCACGGAGGGGGGGAGAAGAGAGGGGGACGGCGGCATGGAGGGCAGCAGTAGATACTAAGCACTGCCACCACTGTGACGCATCGACGCCCTGCACGCACGTCAACGTATTTTCTTAGTCGACATAGTCGATTACGTTGACGCGTCGTGGCAGCTCTAATTCCTTTATCCCATTGTCTTGCAAATCTATGTACTCTACAAACTGTATGATTGAATCAGTTCTGATATCGCTGTTTTACTAACCTGACAGCTTATTATTCTAAATAGGAAACCTTCATTTTGTTTGCAAATATTAAAGATTCTAACTAATAGCAAGAATAATCCCTGATATTTAAAAGAGCACCTGTCATTTCAGGTCCATCATGGCAGCGCCTGTTAGTGGGCATCCACTCACCCGCAACTGCCATGTCCCTCACCTTGTTGTGTCACTGCCGCATCACCAGCTGTCCCATTAAAGTGAATGGGACTGTCGGTGAGTCAACAGCAGGTCAGAGATGACAGTTACTCTTTAAAAATTATGATTTGAATCAAGTCTTTTTTACTACAATTTAAATCAAATCCACCCTGGAATTGGGAGATGTCACTTAAGCACAAATACACGCGTTATATCTTTAGTGGCAGCTCGATGGTCAACAAGAGAAGTAGATGGATTCTGAAGAAGCAGAAAGCATGGCAGCAATTAGGATTGGGAGGCTGTAGAGGCGGGCGGATGGCTTGTGCACATCCCTTGCATGCCAGTGTGGCAACAACGATCCTCCATACTGCAGCTGAAGACCACCTATTCAAATGCAAGGCACATGGTTGCGGTGTGGCCTTGTTCAATTGGCTTGTGGCACGGTCCATTTCAGATGAATGGGTTTGTATTTGGCATAGAGCTGCACAGTTAATTGTTAAAAGATTGCGATCTCGATTCAACACCCGACGATCTGTATTGCAGTTTCCCCGATTCTTTCATGTAACAAGTATAGAGAGTTCTCTGCTCACTCGGACAGTGCCAAGTTTTTAACACTGTAAACGCTTCCTTCTTAGATCAAAGGGATAAAACTTCTGTGTGTAAATGCAAGAAGTTTAACCACTTAAAATCTAAACCTTTTTCTGACACTTCTTTCTTACAGTTAAAAAAAAATTAATTTTTTTTGCTAGAAAATTATATATTTTTTTCAGCAGAGACCCTAGGGAATAAAATGGCGATTGTTGCAATATTTTATGTCACACTGTATTTGCACGGTGGTCTTTCAAACGCAATTTTTGGGGAAAAATACACTTCAATGAAAAAATAAATTATACACAAAAAGAAAAAAAAAAAAAGAAAACCCCGAAACAGTAAATAAAGCCAAATTTTTTTGTTTCATGTGAAAGATGATGTTACGCCGTGAGAGAATCATGATCTATCTTCTTAGCAAAAGAATTGCGATTCTCATTTTAGCCAGAACCGTGCAGCTCTAATTCGGTGCGGTATTCCCATTGTAAAAGGCCATTTGGCTCTAATAAAAATAAACAGACATTTGGGAGGTGGCAGTATTGCCCACACCGATCACTTTTTCCAGATCAGGTGTACACATGCCCCAGCACTTGAGATGGCCAAACCCAGAGGGAATGGTAGCCATACAGAGTTTGATTTTATTACACGATCAATGGGCAATTGAGCTCAACCAAGCTTTATAAATTCTGAAGCAATGTAGAGAAGAGAAGACTACAGATAAACAGGTACAGCTTATGTACGAAGATTTGTTTCATCCCTGTGTATCACCTGAGGCCAATCACTTCACTGGGTATATGTTTAAACTTATTAAGGCAATACTCTGACTTATTCATACTTATAGTCACTGTGTGGGTGGTTGTATTCCTCCCCACCATAATATAATTGGTTTATTTACATATACATACACACACACACACACACACACACACACACACACACACACATATACATATACATATACATATATATATTTTTTTTGTCTGTCTTCCCCTATAGCCTCCCAAACTATATCATTCTGCTACTTTTATTGGACACGTATACTATATACCACTCAAATTAATTATTTCTATACATATAGATAGTTGTGAAACACTATAGGGTCCTTTCATTTATATACCAATTTTTTTCTAGACAGATTTTTGGCACATCTTAGACCTTTTGACAGAATGCCCCTTCCAGCCAGTGCTGTTCATCCAGGTGTGCCCCTTCGTGGTATCTATTCGCCTGTGCCCCCTCAGCTCCCGAGCAGGACACTTATTGCAACCACCATGACAACAATGGTCAGTGACCCAGCCCAGTGGCTTGGCAAGTATTAGGTCTCGGATTTGTGGACCTCCCTTGCCAATTACTATATTTTTTGTTTTCCCCTTTGCTCTCACCAACATATACCCACTTATTTCATTATATTTCATTTTTGTTCCAGACAAGACAAATATGCATCTGCCCCGAAGAGCGAGCAAAAGACTTGCGAAAAGCTTAGGGTAACACCGATGCTCTTGATACATTCATACTGCTGGGTATTTCCCATCGGGACATCATTAATGCTTTTCATCTGTTTATTTTGTTGGGCATTTCTGTTGTGTGCATTGTGGTTCATATATTGTTCCATACATGTATAACCTTCTACCTCATATTATGTGTACATATATTAATTGATCTATTTATTTATGATGAATTTTATTATCTCATGGATGTATTTGGAATGTAGTGAATTGACATTTGTTTTTACCACTGCTGTTAACTTGGCCACTATGCCGGTAACGCACATTTATTGTTCCCAATTGGTTACACAGCATTATGTAATTGTAAAAAATGTTAATTTATTATTTCCGGTGAGAACATATGCCTACTCTCTCCCACCTCATTTTAAAGTCCTCTGGCGATCTATCCTTTTCTTTTGCGTAT